>NC_056462.1:6485312-6849062 GCF_018296145.1 Oncorhynchus tshawytscha | reverse complement strand
CTCATTACGACTAAAGAGACCCGGCCTGCGTCCCAAATGGCACTCTATTCGACAGTGCACTACTTTGGACCGGGGCCCTATGGGTCAAACATAGTGCACTACAAAGGGAACAGGATGCCATTTAGGATGCAAGTTCTTGTCGGCGGGAACCCGGTTTCCTGGCACCTGTTGGTCACAGTCACCATCGCTTTAATCAGACCAAATTACTCGGCAGACGGAAATAGCTTGCTGACGTTTAAGGGGATCGCACCAAAACCATTAAGCAATCTCGACTCACGTCACCAGACGAGTACACTTCATATCCAGTCTTCTGGAGGTTTCCTCCCACACTCTGGTTCGGATTCCTCCAGACCTGATTTTGCCATGCTTATGCTGTACCTTCTAAAACGGCTATTAAAAACGACCTTACTGCTTTCATCTTGCATCACTTCACCACGGGCCAACTAAATGTTCACGTGCTAACTGACTAACTCCACATTCTGCGCCGTGCGTTTGATTGAACTGTGCCTTCTGACGACGGCATTCGCTGAAACTTTATCGACGGCGGTAGCTAAGACCTCAAGCCAAAGTGGCAAGAAAGCTTGTTTCAGTCTAGCGTGAGCCGCATGAACGCTGTTCACCCAATCAAACGAGGCACAGCACAGACACGGAATAGACTTAAGAAAATAGCAACTGGGGAGAGATGGGAAGAGATAGGGGAATAGAGAGGCAAGAGATAGGAGAATAGAGAGGCAAGAGATAGGAGAATAGAGAGGCAAGAGATAGGGGGATAGAGAGGAAAGAGATATGGGAATAGAGAGGAAAGAGATGGGGGAATAGAGAGGAAATAGAGAGGAAAGAGATAGGGGAATAGAGAGGCAAGAGATAGGGGGATAGAGAGGCAAGAGATAGGGGGATAGAGAGGCAAGAGATAGGGGGATAGAGAGGCAAGAGATAGGAGAATAGAGAGGCAAGAGATAGGAGAATAGAGAGGCAAGAGATAGGAGAATAGAGAGGAAAGAGATAGGGGGATAGAGAGGAAAGAGATAGGGGGATAGAGAGGAAAGAGATAGGGGGATAGAGAGGAAAGAGATAGGGGGATAGAGAGGAAAGAGATAGGGGGATAGAGAGGAAAGAGATAGGGGGATAGAGAGGAAAGAGATAGGGGCATAGAGAGGAAAGAGATAGGGGGATAGAGAGGAAAGAGATAGGGGAATAGAGAGGCAAGAGATAGGGGAATAGAGAGGAAAGAGATAGGGGAATAGAGAGGAAAGAGATAGGGGAATAGAGGAAAGAGTGAGAGAGAAAAAAAAGAGAAACAGATATAGAAGAAACAGAGAAAGGAATGTTTCAGCATAACTTCTCCCTTTAACGCCAATTATGGTCATCAACCAGCTTCCTGGTTTGTCTGGTTCTTTTCCCCCAGACCACTTTGAGAACCGACGCCATGGCAGTGGGCACACAGCAGGGGCAATGACGCAAGTACGCTTGAACGTATCAAACATCTTCAACCCAAATAAGCCGGTCTAGATAGCACAACTGGTGCAGGGAACTGGCAGTGCTCAAAATGTGTCAACGTTTGAAGCAAAGAGATACTCGAGTCTCAAATGTTGATGATACTACCCCCCCGAATAGTGAATGAGTCCTCTATCTATCTGACAATGGAGGTCAGTGGAGTTATGCATACTGATGAATCAGTCCAATGGCAGCTGGCTGAGTGAGAGAGAGAGAGGGCTGTGTGACCTGGACTGTGGCAAAACGGGTATCTCGTCAAGAGTCGTCATAGACGGCATTGACTTTGTCATTTCTCTGCGGGGCAGTGTGTGTGTGGGGCTCTTCAGCTATCCTGGCAATACGGGCAAACGTCAGCCAATACACCATTTACAAGGCTGGCAATAAAGTTACACACTACAACTACACTACCTACAGATCTGTGTATGTGATACCAACACGTGTCAAAAGGAGTGCAAATCTCTCTCTCTCATTTCAAAAGGGCTTTATTGGCATGGGAAACACATGTTAACATTGCCAAAGCAAGTGAAATTGATAATATAACAAAAGTAAAATAAATATTTTTTTTTATTTTTTTTTATTAATTAACAGTAAATATTACAGTTCCAAAAGAATAAAGACCTTTGTCTATATACAGTGTTGCGATGTGCAAATAGTTAAAGTACAAAATGCCCTTTGCCTGTCACACAACTTGCTGCTGTGACGACACACGGTGGCATTTCACCCAGTAGATTATGGGAGTTTATCAACGTTGGATTCGTTTTCGGAGTCTTTGTGGGTCTGTGTAATCTGAGGGAAGTATGTGTCTCAAATATGGTCATACATTTGGCAGGAGGTTAGGAAGTGCAGCTCAGTTTCCACCTCATTTTGTGGGCAGTGTGCACATGGGCCTGTCTTCTCGAGAGCCATGTCTGCCTACGGCGGCCTCTCAAGATAGAAAAGCTACAGTATGCTCACTGGGTCTGTACATAGTCAATGCTTTCCTTAAGTTTGGGTCAGTCACAGTGGTCAGGTATTCTGCCACTGTGTACTCTCTGTTTAGGGTCAGTCACAGTGGTCAGGTATTCTGCCACTGTGTACTCTCTGTTTAGGGTCAGTCACAGTGGTCAGGTATTCTGCCACTGTGTACTCTCTGTTTAGGGTCAGTCACAGTGGTCAGGTATTCTGCCACTGTGTACTCTCTGTTTAGGGTCAGTCACAGTGGTCAGGTATTCTGCCACTGTGTACTCTCTGTTTAGGGTCAGTCACAGTGGTCAGGCATTCTGCCACTGTGTACTCTCTGTTTAGGGTCAGTCACAGTGGTCAGGTATTCTGCCACTGTGTACTCTCTGTTTAGGATCAGTCACAGTAGTCAGGTGTTCTGCCACTGTGTACTCTCTGTTTAGGGTCAGTCACAGTAGTCAGGTATTCTGCCACTGTGTACTCTCTGTTTAGGGTCAGTCACAGTGGTCAGGTATTCTGCCACTGTGTACTCTCTGTTTAGGGTCAGTCACAGTGGTCAGGTATTCTGCCACTGTGTACTCTCTGTTTAGGGTCAGTCACAGTGGTCAGGTATTCTGCCACTGTGTACTCTCTGTTTAGGGTCAGTCACAGTGGTCAGGTATTCTGCCACTGTGTACTCTCTGTTTAGGGTCAGTCACAGTGGTCAGGTATTCTGCCACTGTGTACTCTCTGTTTAGGGTCAGTCACAGTGGTCAGGTATTCTGCCACTGTGTTCTCTCTGTTTAGGGTCAGTCACAGTGGTCAGGTATTCTGCCACTGTGTACTCTCTGTTTAGGGTCAGTCACAGTGGTCAGGTATTCTGCCACTGTGTACTCTCTGTTTAGGGTCAGTCACAGTGGTCAGGTATTCTGCCACTGTGTACTCTCTGTTTAGGGCCAGTCACAGTGGTCAGGTATTCTGCCACTGTGTACTCTCTGTTTAGGGTCAGTCACAGTGGTCAGGTATTCTGCCACTGTGTACTCTCTGTTTAGGGTCAGTCACAGTGGTCAGGTATTCTGCCACTGTGTACTCTCTGTTTAGGGTCAGTCACAGTGGTCAGGTATTCTGCCACTGTGTACTCTCTGTTTAGGGTCAGTCACAGTGGTCAGGTATTCTGCCACTGTGTACTCTCTGTTTAGGGTCAGTCACAGTGGTCAGGTATTCTGCCACTGTGTACTCTCTGTTTAGGGTCAGTCACAGTGGTCAGGTATTCTGCCACTGTGTACTCTGTTTAGGGCCAGTCACAGTGGTCAGGTATTCTGCCACTGTGTACTCTCTGTTTAGGGCCAGTCACAGTGGTCAGGTATTCTGCCACTGTGTACTCTCTGTTTAGGGTCAGTCACAGTGGTCAGGTATTCTGCCACTGTGTCCTCTCTGTTTAGGGTCAGTCACAGTGGTCAGGTATTCTGCCACTGTGTACTCTGTTTAGGGTCAGTCACAGTGGTCAGGTATTCTGCCACTGTGTACTCTCTGTTTAGGGTCAGTCACAGTGGTCAGGTATTCTGCCACTTTGTACTCTCTGTTTAGGGTCAGTCACAGTGGTCAGGTATTCTGCCACTGTGTACTCTCTGTTTAGGGTCAGTCACAGTGGTCAGGTATTCTGCCACTGTGTACTCTCTGTTTAGGGTCAGTCACAGTGGTCAGGTATTCTGCCACTGTGTACTCTCTGTTTAGGGTCAGTCACAGTGGTCAGGTATTCTGCCACTGTGTACTCTCTGTTTAGGGTCAGTCACAGTGGTCAGGTATTCTGCCACTGTGTACTCTCTGTTTAGGGTCAGTCACAGTGGTCAGGTATTCTGCCACTGTGTACTCTCTGTTTAGGGTCAGTCACAGTGGTCAGGTATTCTGCCACTGTGTACTCTCTGTTTAGGGTCAGTCACAGTGGTCAGGTATTCTGCCGCTGTGTACTCTCTGTTTAGGGTCAGTCACAGTGGTCAGGTATTCTGCCACTGTGTACTCTCTGTTTAGGGCCAGTCACAGTGGTCAGGTATTCTGCCACTGTGTACTCTCTGTTTAGGGTCAGTCACAGTGGTCAGGTATTCTGCCACTGTGTTCTCTCTGTTTAGGGTCAGTCACAGTGGTCAGGTATTCTGCCACTGTGTTCTCTCTGTTTAGGGTCAGTCACAGTGGTCAGGTATTCTGCCACTGTGTGCTCTCTGTTTAGGGTCAGTCACAGTGGTCAGGTATTCTGCCACTTTGTACTCTCTGTTTAGGGTCAGTCACAGTGGTCAGGTATTCTGCCACTGTGTACTCTCTGTTTAGGGTCAGTCACAGTGGTCAGGTATTCTGCCACTGTGTACTCTCTGTTTAGGGTCAGTCACAGTGGTCAGGTATTCTGCCACTGTGTACTCTCTGTTTAGGGTCAGTCACAGTGGTCAGGTATTCTGCCACTGTGTACTCTCTGTTTAGGGTCAGTCACAGTGGTCAGGTATTCTGCCACTGTGTACTCTCTGTTTAGGGTCAGTCACAGTGGTCAGGTATTCTGCCACTGTGTACTCTCTGTTTAGGGCCAGTCACAGTGGTCAGGTATTCTGCCACTGTGTACTCTCTGTTTAGGGTCAGTCACAGTGGTCAGGTATTCTGCCACTGTGTACTCTCTGTTTAGGGTCAGTCACAGTGGTCAGCTATTCTGCCACTGTGTACTCTCTGTTTAGGGCCAGTCACAGTGGTCAGGTATTCTGCCACTGTGTACTCTCTGTTTAGGGTCAGTCACAGTGGTCAGGTATTCTGCCACTGTGTACTCTCGGTTTAGGGTCAGTCACAGTGGTCAGGTATTCTGCCACTGTGTACTCTCTGTTTAGGGTCAGTCACAGTGGTCAGGTATTCTGCCACTGTGTACTCTCTGTTTAGGGTCAGTCACAGTGGTCAGCTATTCTGCCACTGTGTACTCTCTGTTTAGGGCCAGTCACAGTGGTCAGCTATTCTGCCACTGTGTACTCTCTGTTTAGGGCCAGTCACAGTGGTCAGCTATTCTGCCACTGTGTACTCTCTGTTTAGGGCCAGTCACAGTGGTCAGGTATTCTGCCACTGTGTACTCTCTGTTTAGGGCCAGTCACAGTGGTCAGGTATTCTGCCACTGTGTACTCTCTGTTTAGGGCCAGTCACAGTGGTCAGGTATTCTGCCACTGTGTACTCTCTGTTTAGGGCGAAATAGCATTCTAGTTTGCTCCATTTTTTTGTTAATTCTGTCCAATGTGGCAATGTGTCAAGTAATTATGTTTTTGTTTTGTCATAATTCAGTTGGGTCTAATTGTGTTGCTGTCCTGGGGCTCTGTCGGGTCTGTTTGTGAACAGAGCCCAAGGACCAGCTTGCTTAGGGGACTCTTCTCCAGGTTCATCTCTCTGTAGGTGATGGCTTTGTTATGGAAGGTTTGGGAATCGCTTCCTTTTAGGTGGTTGTAGCATTTAACGGCCCTTTTCTGGATGTTGATAATTAGCGGGTCTCGGCCTAATTCTGCTCTGGACGCATTATCTGTTTTAGGTTGTACACAGAGGATACTTAAGCAGAATTCTGCATGCAGTCTATATTTGGTTTCTCTTCCTCTCTCCCTCCAGCTCCAAATGATCCAAAATATGCCTCCGGCTAAAATTGGACTGAGGGAGGGGGGAGAACCTAATTTCTCCTCTCCTCTTTTCAGATATCCTTTAAGTTCACACGAAAGGTAGGGCAGGCTTTAGGAATTCCGTGCTAGTGCGCCAACCCTGGGGGAAGAGCTGTCGAAAAAGCAGGCCCCCTTTTGCGCTTCGACTTTCTGGGCGAACGAATGAGCGACCCAGTTCTTACATCCCATTCAATCTGTCAAACTGTCAGTTTTACCAGAAGGACTGAGAGAGAGGGGAGAAGGCAGGATAGGGGGGGAGAGAGAGAGTTTCTCTTCATCCGTACCTAGGCTTTGTGAAGGGAACACGCTGACATGCTCCCCTAGTCTAGAACGCCTTGCCCTGTAAGAGGTGTCATTACCAAACGCCAGTCACGGAAGTCAAATTGGTAGCGTCGCTGAAAGTGGCAACCCTGTCCCATTTTAGAGGAGCTTGCTAATATCAGAGCTCTTGAGTTTAAATATGGCCGCCACACTAACGCTTTCGACTGTCCTCCATTTGAGGGAGTTCTGGGGACAAATCCGTTGTTTTTATTTTTTTAAATCGGCTGCTCCTGCTTAGGTGGGTTTCCTGAAACGTGAAACAAACATATGCCACGTAGCGGACGCTTTAATCCAAAGCCACTAACTGCAGTGCATGCATACATTCCCCGTATGGGTGGCCCCAGTAAGCGCCATTCTCTACCAACAGAACCGCACAGGACGACAAACACAACAACACAAAAGTCATAGAAATGGCAAATAGAAAATGGCCATTAGGCCTTTTCAGAGTCGAGTGCTCGAGGAGAATCGAAATGTCATCCTTGAGACATCATCGCTTTGCGCCGAAAGAGCCTGGTGTGAAACGGAGCGGGGATTACTGTGATACATACTGCGCGTGTGCACAATGTGGAGAGCACCAGGTCGGAGAGCTGAGCATTGCATGGTAGAAGACTGGTCAAATAAAGAACAATGAAAACAAACAGATCAACTCCTTTGTAAAATAAACAAACAAACGTACCGGTGTCGAGGTCAGTGGCGAGCAGCCGCGCCACGAAGGTGCCGACCTCCGTGTTCTCGAAGACGGTGATGGCGTATGGGTCGGAGGTGAACTGTGGCGCGTTGTCGTTCACGTCCCCCATGGTCAGGTGCACGGCCGCCTCGCAGTAGCGCCCGCCGCCGTCTAGTGCCCGCACCGTCAGGCGGTACTCCTCCTGTTCCTCGCGGTCCAGGGGCTGCTGGGTCTTCAGTTCACCTGGGAAAACGGAAGATGAAGAAAGGCACATGTCAATCAATGGGGTAGGCAATCACTCACACTCACACTCACACACACACACACACGCTTATTAAAAGTTATTGCAATCCACACACACACTTTTCCACGGTACGGCGCTTGCGGGATGCACTCTTTAAGAAAGGTCATGTTTGGAGGACAGATGGTGTTTAGAGCTGCATCGTCCACCTACCCCACGCCCATTCCAAACAACTCATCAACATAAAACGCAAGTGAAGCTAAATGTTCTCTGGGCCGTTTAGTTCGGTGTAGACTGACCGTAGAGCAGGGCTGCCAAACATAAGCCGATTTAATGCGGCCCGCGGCTGGTTTGAGTAGCCAGAAAAATGACTGAAACCGGATCGATACCGTGTACAAACGACAAGCCTCTTAAGATAATTCACGCTGTCGTCCAGCTTGTTAACAATCACCAAAATAAAGGTTAGGGTTAAAGGCTGGGGGAAGCTGATCTGTAACTAGGGGAAACTTTACCTGAACATTTAGTGTCCCGGAAACCTTACAAACTTGTCATTGCTCACCTCCGCACACCTCTATTTTTAAGTTGGCATTAGCCGCTTCAGTGCGTTCAAAAGTAACACGCTTCTCACAGATCACTGAGGCAGACGTGTGTGTGTGTGTGTGTGTGTGTGTGTGTGTGTGTGTGTGTGTGTGCGCCTGCATTCGGGCCTGCGTGTGTTATGAGACCTGCATATCCTCTCGTATGCCACAAACCCCTTCCCCTGATCCAAGCAGCCGACCCACATCCAAACAACTAATGGTTTTCATAAGAGGATGGAGAGAAATACATCAATAATTGACGGAGAGGAAGAGAGAGGAGGGAAAACGCAGGAGGACAAGAGTACCTGGCAGCTAAGAGCAGCTAGAAGGTTGTCCTGGGACATGCCGCACGTCAACATTACCGGGGCCTCGCTGGACACACAGACTGCCAATACCAACGAAGCCTCGTAGCGTTCCTCGCATGCAACAATCCTCCTTCTCGGTATAAAAAACAAGACCCCCCCCCCCTCGCGATACTCTTGACCTTATCCACTCTGCAACAGCAGCTCTCCTTCTCCTTCAATTTGGGCCACACCAAAAGAACTGGCCGGATTTTTCCGCTCTCCTCCACTCCCTCTTCGCCGGGCTCACATGGAGGTATCAAAGTGCGTCTGAACTTGGACCACAATATAAGGACTGTTGTTTTGTGGTGAAAGTACGTCTCTAGCCAACTCCACACCGCTGCTGTCCTTGTTTCTTCATAACCCTTCTCTCTCCCTTCAGACATAAACCAAAACAGCGTTTCTTTTCTTAGCGTGGGAGTTAATGGGAGCTAACTGGCACTGCGTAGTCTAAAGGTCGGACTCAAATCATTTTGCATGTTGTCTCCGCTTTCTGCAGAGGAGACTCGAAAACCTCAGGCGAGAACCATGTCGATTGTATGTTAGATGAAACGTGGGTTCTTAGCGCCATGGCTCGCTAAACCCCCCGGGGAAATGTTCTGGGGCAAAATACATTAAAGAACCATCAAAAAGGATGCCACGCAAACAAAATCCACCTTGCCACTAGGGACACACACATACACACACACACACACACACACACACACACACACACACACACACACACACACGCTGGGGTGGATGGATTAGAATTCGATCAGAAAGTGTGCATGACTGGCGTCCACACCGAGGGGTTATTACCGTGTCTGTTTGTGACGATACAGAGGGAGGCAAAAGACAGGGTCGTTGTGTGTGTGTGTGTGTGTGTGTGTGTGTGTGTGTTAGTGTCGCACGCCATGCTGCCGTCACGCACCCATGGACATTTGATAGTCATAATAACCTCTTGACAAGCCGTGAATACAAACTGGATGAATGCGAGTGCAGCGCGGCCATTTGAAATGACTTGAATCGACTCTACATTGCGGCAGACATGGACCTGTGGTTATTTGATTTTCGATTAGCTGTATGGCAGCGTGGGCAGACTAGTCAACACATCGAGTGTGTTTTAGGTGTAACCCAGACAGACAGAAAAACAGACAGACCAACACACATACACACCTGTGTCGGGGTCGATGGTGAAGAGCTCGGCTCCCGGTCCCTGGAGCTCGTAGGTGATGTGGGCGTTGGAGCGGATGTCTGCGTCCGTGGCTGAGACCTGCAGGATGAGCTTGCCGGCTGGGACGTCCTCGGGGACCCTCTCTGTGTAGAGGGACTGGGGGAGCGGAGAGACGGAGAGAGAAAGGGAGGACAAGGGGGTGTGGGAGGGAAGCGGGAAGAAGGGGGGGATTGACGTAGGGGCAGACAGAGAGAAGTAAAGGTAGAATATGCCAGAATAGACAGAATTCAATAAGGTATATTAACCAGAAGGGAGGAAATAGAGAGTGTAGAACGAAAATACATTTACATCGACAGCAGCACCATCACTGTATGGACTTAATACAATCAGCAATGGAAATACATTATCTGGTAAAAAAAAACAACAACCCTTGATGGAAGAAAATTACCCCTTAATTTCCTCTTGCTTTCTTCGACGAAGAACCTTTCCAAACCTCTTATTTCCCTCCCTCCCTCCTCCCAGGTACTTGTCATGCACAGCGTGCACCCCCATACGCAGAAAACACGGCCCCGCCTTCTCTCTTTACCTTCTCGCAAACGGGGCTGTTGTCGTTGGCGTCCAGGACTTTGACCTCGACCACGGCCTTGGCGGCAAAGGTGCCGTCGGTGGCGGTGATATTTAGGAGGTAGTTGTCACGCTCCTCGCGGTCCAGTGGTTTCCTGACAGACACTTTCCACTCGTTCTGGAGGTGCTCAATCGCAAACTGTCCTAGAGGGTCTCCTCCTGTATGGGGAGAGAGTCATTGTGGAGAGTTAACTTCTTTGTGGGCAGTATTTTCACACCCGGATGAAAAGCGTGCCCAAAGTAAACTGCCTGCTACTCAGGCCCAGAAGCTAGGATATGCATAGAAAACACTCTGAAGTTTCTAAAACTGTTTGAATGATGTCTGTGAGTATAACAGAACTTATTTGGCAGGCGAACCCAAGGACAAACCATCCAGGGAAAAACTATTTTGAGGTCACTCTCTTTTCAATGGGTTTTCATTGGGACTCTAGATATCTAAGGCAGTTGCTTGCAGTTCCTATCGCTTCCACTGGATGTCAACAGTCTTTAGAAATTGGTTGATAGAAATTGAAGTAGCCCTGTTCAAAACGAGGCTCGAGGGAAGTGTATTGTTTGATAGAGGCACGCGACCTGAAAAGCACGCTCCATAATGTTTTCCTCCGGTATTGAAAGCTGTTTATCCCGTCTTAAATTTGATCGATTATTTACGTAAAAAAATAACTAAAGTTGTATTAGGAAAGTTGTTTGAAATGTTTGGACAAAGATTACAGGTAACTTCTGAGATATTTTGTAGTCAAGTTGTGCGATGTGGAAAAGGTGTTTTTCTGGATCAAACATGCCAAATAAATTCATTTTGGATATATAACGACGGTATTAATTGAAAAAAATGACCATTTGTGATGTTTATGGGACATATTGGAGTGCCAACAGAAGAAGCTCGTCAAAGGTAAGGCATGAATTAGATCTTTATTTCCGAGTTTCGTGTTGTGCCTGGCGGGATGAAATATGATTGTCTGTGTTTGTTTGATGGGGTGCTGTCCTCAGATAATAGCATGGTTTGCTTTCTTCGTAAAGCCTTTTTGAAATCTGATTAACAAAAAAAATGTAGCTTTAATTTGGTGTATTACCTGTGTGATTTCATGAAAGTTTAATATTTATAGTAATTTAATTTGAACTTGGCGCTCTGCAATTTCACCGGATGTTGGTCAGGTGGGACGGTAGCCTCTAGACTAGAGAGGTTAATGGGGAAAGAGTCAATGTGGAGAGTCAATGAGGAGTGAGTCATTGGGGAGTCAATGGGGAGAGTGGCATTCAAACTAATGAACAATGCACCACAATACGGACCCTGCCTCTGCTTTCGATAGGGCTAGTGGTTTTGTTTGTGTGTGTGTGGTGTGTGGTGTGTGTTGTGTGGTGTGTGCGCGTGCATGTGCATGCATCTCAAGAGTGTGTGTGTTTTTCTGTTTGTGGACTGTACTGAATCATACATGAATGACAGAAATAAATATAGATAAGATGCATCCAAGCCTTTTCTATCAGGGTTAGTCTTGGAATCAGAGAAGATCTTGTGGTAGCGAAGCTCAAAGAGGAACTGTATCCATGTCTACCAGTTATCACATCCTATTTCAAAAGCTGTCCGCTGGTTAGAGTCGTGCTCAACCCCCGGGATCTTTATAGTGCCTGAGCAAATCTACCTCAGGTAGCGTTCATATTATTCATTTATCATAACCACTTCAAATTGCAGACCAACTGTCATGAAGCAAGTATGTTTGGTACACAGGAAACCGTAATAAGGGGGCGGTTTTTGCGTAGTAGGAAATGTGACTTCAAGCTAATATGAGAGCTCATTTCGAAAATCTCTGGTTATTAAATGTGGCATCGTCATTCTTAATCCGCTAATTAGCGCTATCGAGATAATTAAACATTTCCTTTTCTTCACTTTTTTTCTCATGACCTACATGTTTGCCTTGAACTTTCACAAATTAGTCGATTCAAAGTGTTTACAGATAAAGAATGTGCATTAAATGTTCAGAGAGCAGATATCATCTCCCTATTTAAGCGGGTGTAAAATGTCTAATCCTCTTTCGAGTGGTGTTTATTAAAGCTGTTTCTTAACACAAATGGGGAAGTCTATAAGGCCATGAGCTGTGAGCAGAGCAATTACTGGAATTGTTAGAGATAAATCTCACCTGTGATAAAGTAGTTGACTTGTTTGTTGATCTCCTCCGTGTCGGCGTCCGTGGTGCTCAGGATGGCAATGACTCCACTGGGCGGAAGGTCGTCTTCGCTCACCGTGCCCTTGTAGATCTCGGCGGTGAAGCGCGGTGGGTTATCGTTGACGTCGGCCACGGTAACCTCCACGGTGGTGCTGGTCACCAGCTGCACCTTGTCTCCGCGGTCGGTGGCCAGCACGGCAATGGTGTACTTGCTGGTCTTCTCACGGTCGAGCTCTTTCAATGTCGTCACCCAGCCTGTCTCACTGTTGACGGCAAACAGCTCCGAGATCTCAGCTGAGGTTTGTTTGGGGTCCAGGCTGTAGATCACTTGACCATTGGTGCCTGAGTCCTGGTCGGTGGCTTTGACCTGGATCACCGGCGTGCCATCTGGAAGGTTCTCCACCACGACCGCCTCATATGGGTCTGACTCAAACACAGGCTTGTTGTCGTTGAGGTCCTTGACCTGTATGTTGACGTCGACAGACGCCACAGTTTCGTAGCCCTCCCGTTGGCTCTGGGCTTGCAACGTGAGCTGGTACCACTTGGTGGTCTCGTGGTCCATTCTCTTCTCCAGCTTCAGGGCCCCGGTGTCCCGATCCACCACGAAGACCTCATCACGGTTACTCTCCGGGGTGTTGCCCTTCACTAGGCTGTAGAACACCGGTTCTTCACTCTCCGCCTGGATGACGTCAATATCCGTGCCGATGGGCATGTCTTCGGCGATGGTGAACCGGTAGTGTGGCTCTGCGAACTTGGGGATCGGTACCTCAGGGGCCACTATCCTGATGTAAACGCGAACGACAGAATGCTTGGAAGGACTCCCAGCATCCTTTGCCCTAACGTAGAAAGCGTAGAGGTCGTTTTCAAGTCCAATGAGACTCTCTTTGGTGACAATGACTCCACTGAAGGGATGGATTTCGAAGTTCTCTTCGACGTTTTCCATGTCGGCTTCCATGGTGTAAGCGATGTCGGCGTTGCTTCCCTCGTCCATGTCTGACGCAGCAATTTTTACCACGGTGGTTCCCCTGGGGACATCCGATGCAACATTGGCTTTGTACTCCACTGCCCTGAATTGTGGGGCATTGTCGTTGATATCTGTCAAAATCACATTAATAATGCAGAAGCCTACTTTTCCGCCACCGTCCTTTGCCATGAGCGATATGGGGATGACCTTCTCAATGGCGTTCTCGCGGTCCAGGATGTCAAGGGTGAATATCTCTCCATTTTCATTCACTGAGAACTTGTCCTTGGCAAAATTGTTGACAATGTGGTAAGTTAGGCGCCCGTATGGGCCGGCGTCTTCATCTGTGGCTTTTGCTTCCGCCACTAACGTGCCAACCGGCGAGTTCTCGGTGAGTTCAACCACATAGTCTAGCTGGGGGAAAGTGGGGTTGTGGAAGTTGGCACCGTTGACTGTGACTTTGACCATGGCCGAGTTCCTGAATACACCGTCTGACACGGACACGTTGAGGTTGTACAGTGGCTCCATCTGTGGCTTACGGTGGTTGGAGATGACGATGGCCCCAGTATTTTTATCCATGGCAAAGTTCTGGTCCTTATTGCCAGACAGGATGGAGAACTCAAGCCTGCCGGCGTCTGAGCTGTCGGCGTCGGACGCCTGGACATGGGTGACGAAGTGACCGCGGGGGGCCAATTCGCTGACCGTGGCTTTGTAAGAGCTCTCAGTGAACGTCGGAGCATTGTCATTCAGGTCAGTGACATCTACGGTCACAGTGACATCGCTGGAGAGGGCGGGCACTCCTCCGTCCACAGCGCGGACAGTCAGTTTGTGTTGCTGCTTTTCCTCCTGGTCGAGCATGCGAGCAGTCCAGATGATTCCTGAGTCACGGTCAACGCTGAAGTAGTCGGAGCTCTTTTCCACGTCCTCAACTATCTGGTAGAAGAGCACTTTGTTGTTGCCAGTGTCAGGGTCTGTGGCGGCGACTTGCAAAACTGCCGTGCCGATAAAAGAAGCTTCAGAAACATTTGCGGTGTAGGACTTTAGTTGGAAGACAGGAGGATTGTCGTTGACATCTTCCAGAATGATATCGACAAAGACATCAGCGTGGGCCCCAGTTAGTGAGTCTGTGGCTCTGACACTCAATTTATAAGCGGGGTGGGTCTCAAAATCCAGAGGTTGGATTACATGAATGACACCTGTGTTGAAATTGATGGAAAACTGACTGAAGGCATCTCCCTCAGAGATGGTGTACACTATCTTGGGGCCTTCAGAGTCAGTAGCCTGGACGTGAACAACAGGTGTGTGTAACTGGATATTTTCAGGGATTTCGATGCTGTAGAATGGCTTCTCAAACACTGGCATGGCTTTGTTTACTATAGTTATGGGCACTTCCACTTCTGCCGAGAGGGCTGGTTCTCCTGCATCTTTGGCCACAACGCTGATGACGAACTCACTGTTGAGGGAGTCTTTTTCTAACTGCTTTTTGAGGGAGATTTCTCCCGAGGGGCTTATCTGGAAGTGCTTGTGGTGTTCTTTCAGGTGGTAATGGATTTCTGCGTTTTGACCCATGTCCCCGTCCACCGCTGTCACCTGGTGGATGGCCTGACCCTCCTCTGCGTCCACCTGGACCAAGGCTTGATAGGGCAGGTTGACAAACATGGGCTGGTTGTCGTTCACATCTTCTACGGTCACCATCACCAGAACGTGGGCCACTTCGGAGGAAGCGTCCCTCCTGGTCACCTCCACGACGATGTTGAACATGTCCTGCGCCTCACGATCGAAAGGTATCCCCGTGGTGGAGAGCACTCCAGAAGTGTGGCTGATTTGGAACCTCTTGTCTGGGTTCAGGATGGTGTAGAAGAGGGGTTCGTTGACGTGGTTCCCCACAGAGGCAATGACCGCTAATTTTTTCTTCTCAGAGGAGTTCTCTTTGACGGAAGCCTTGTAGGAGTCCCTAGTGAACTTCAGGCTGCTCTCCTTGTTCTCACGGATGTTGATCTTTACCGACGCTGTGTTGGCAAACCTGCCGTCCGAGACCCTCACCCTCAGCTCGTACCTGCTTCTTAGCTGTGTGACGTTCTGGATAGTGATGATGCCTGTGTTGGGATCCATCTTGAATTTCTCCCCGATGTTCCCCTCTGAGATGGAGAAGAAGAGTTTGGAGTTTGGTCCGGAGTCGGCGTCTGATGCTTTGACTTTGATTACCTCGACACCTTTGTAAGTCGGCACGATCACTGATGTCTCGTAGAGCTCCTGGCTGAACTGCGGCGAGCAGTCGTTGACGTCGATGACTTCGACGGTCACGTTGGCGGCTGTCTCGGCGAACAGACGCGGCATTCCGAGGTCATGGACCTGAATGGTGAAGCAGAACACACTCCTTTGTTCAAAATCCAGAGTGGTTGTCATTCTAATGGCTCCCGTACTCGAATCGATAGCAAAGTAGTTGTGGGCGAACGGCTCGACGATCTGATAGACCAGCATGGCGTTGGCATCGCGGTCAGTGTCCGAGGCGCGGATGACCAGCGGGGTGTTTTCTCTGGTCAAGACCACACTGTTGATGGGAGCCGATTCGCTAATCATGCCTGTGAACTCTGGCTGGAGGAAGATGGGGGCATTATCATTCTCGTCCTTCAGGTGAATCAGCAGAGTGGTGTTGCTAGCAAGACCTGCCATGTTGGTTCCCTGGATGGTAAGTCTGTACTCAGGGGTCATTTCATAGTCCAAAGCCCTTGAAGTTACAACCACACCGGAGTTTGGGTTTACATCAAATGTGCCGTCAGTGTTTCCACCTTTGATTTGGTAGAACACCGAGGACTGGCTGGTGGCTGAGACCATGGTCACAAAACTGCCGGGGAGGACCAATTCGCTGACCTCTGCAGTGAACTCCTTCTCAGTGAATCTGGGGGAGGCATTGTCCGACATGGTGACAGCGATGTGGACGGTGGCCGTGGCAGTCAGCGAGGGCGTTCCTTTGTCGGTTGCCTTCACAGCTAGTTCAAACTGGTTCTTGCTGCTTCGGTCCAGCTCCTTGGCCACGGTAACAGTGCCCAGCACCGGATCAATGGCAAATGAGTTTGCAACATTTCCTGTTCCAAAAAAAAAGAAAACAGATTTATTAATTTGGTTGCTATGGCATTGGTTTTCATTCCAGCCTGAACTGTGTGTCTCAAACATTAAAGCCAGGGTGTAATTTTAGGCTTCTTGACTACCGTAAATTGAATTAACTAGTCAATGTTCGCGCCCTCAAGGAAATCTAATTAGCATAATAAAAAGTTTAAGCCACAGGTAAGTTTTTTTTGCAGTGGATGCATCTCAATCCACTGCATCCACCGATGTCACAGCTGAGTATATATGGAGACTGTTTAGAGCCAAAAATAAGGGGTTAAGATACACATCTTATGTCTTCCAGGGTATAGGATAGACACTTTAGAACAAACTGCCTTTAGATTTTTGGGGGACGACTATCTATTGGTACATGCAGTGAATCTGTTATTCAATGCTTTTGTTTGGGCTAATAGCAGTAGAACACCACCACCCCTCATTCTAGACATGACCCCCTTCATTCCCTCACCCCCCAAATGGTCATGGCTCTCGATAAGGATTCATGAAGATTGCCTAATTGTGCACACTTTCCAATTACTCTAATGAAATGAAATGCTAATTTCCCCTCCAACACTGAAACTAATCCACAACCGATGGACATGGCCGCTCTGTGTTCTACACCAGTCCACCTCTGCTTTGAAAACCTGACTCATTCTCCGGCAAGACACATTTCAATTAGCTTGAGTCATCTCAACTATCTGAAAAATGTACATCCTAAACAAAGAACGCAGCCAATGACTACATGCCCGACCCTCTCCCAAAACACAGCTTATTTACAGGGAAAACAATGGTGTGAAATTCAGAGGGAGCATCGGCCGAACTCCCACGTTTGGAGAGCCCCTGACAAAGTCGTCAAAGTCCTCCCACTTTGTGTGAAGTATTTCATTCATGACCGAGGGTCAGTGGGCAGGGGACCTCTGGATGCCCTGCATACATTTTCCCCAGGCCCCTTGCGTTGGTAGCGCTAACTGGGCTGCTATGCATGCCTCTACCATGACCAGCCAGAGGCTAGCGAATGCCTGTATGGCTGATATGTTAAGAACGTTTCCCCTAAGTACAGATCTAGGATCAGCTTCCCCTCCTCAAATCCTAACCTTAACCATTAGTGTAAAAAATGCCAAACTGACCCAAGATTAGCATCTAGGGGCAAATTAATACTACTCCTAAGAATGTAGTCTGGTGCCCCTGTGGAGCTGTTAGCCTACCTGACTCGATGCTGTAGATGATCTCTGCATTCTGTCCCTTGTCTTTGTCCAGGGCGGCGACCTGGAGTACTGCCGAGCCCAAGGCGGCCGACTCGAAGACGCGCCCGGAGTAGGGCGACCCCGCGAACCACGGCGCGTTGTCGTTGGTGTCCTCCACGTCCACGATGACGCGCACCAGGTTCCTCTTGACAGGGATGTCCTGGTCACGTACCTGGGGAAGGGGGAAAGAGAGAGAAAGACAGAGAGAGTGAGAGAGACACAGAGAAAGGAATAGGACAGAGGCGGAGAGAGACAGGGAGACAGAGAAAGGAATAGGACAGAGGCGGAGAGAGACAGGGAGACAGAGAAAGGAATAGGACAGAGGCGGAGAGAGACAGGGAGACAGAAAGGAATAGGACAGAGGCGGAGAGAGACAGGGAGACAGAAAGGAATAGGACAGAGGCGGAGAGAGACAGGGAGACAGAAAGGAATAGGACAGAGGCGGAGAGAGACAGGGAGACAGAAAGGAATAGGACAGAGGCGGAGAGAGACAGGGAGACAGAGGAAGGAATAGGACAGAGGCGGAGAGAGACAGGGAGACAGAGAAAGGAATAGGACAGAGGCGGAGAGAGACAGGGAGACAGAGAAAGGAATAGGACAGAGGCGGAGAGAGACAGGGAGACAGAGAAAGGAATAGGACAGAGGCGGAGAGAGACAGGGAGACAGAAAGGAATAGGACAGAGGCGGAGAGAGACAGGGAGACAGAAAGGAATAGGACAGAGGCGGAGAGAGACAGGGAGACAGAAAGGAATAGGACAGAGGCGGAGAGAGACAGGGAGACAGAAAGGAATAGGACAGAGGCGGAGAGAGACAGGGAGACAGAGGAAGGAATAGGACAGAGGCGGAGAGAGACAGGGAGACAGAGAAAGGAATAGGACAGAGGCGGAGAGAGACAGGGAGACAGAGAAAGGAATAGGACAGAGGCGGAGAGAGACAGGGAGACAGAGAAAGGAATAGGACAGAGGCGGAGAGAGACAGGGAGACAGAGAAAGGAATAGGAAAGAGGCGGAGAGACAGGGAGACAGAAAGGAATAGGACAGAGGCGGAGAGAGACAGGGAGACAGAAAGGAATAGGACAGAGGCGGAGAGAGACAGGGAGACAGAGAAAGGAATAGGACAGAGGCGGAGAGAGACAGGGAGACAGAGAAAGGAATAGGACAGAGGCGGAGAGAGACAGGGAGACAGAAAGGAATAGGACAGAGGCGGAGAGAGACAGGGAGAATGAATGAGATGTAATACAATCGGAATAAAACTCTTCATTCCCTCAACAGTAACTTCATTAAAACAACAAACTCATCAAATCATACAAATAACAAAAAAAACATCAAAGTAACTATTTTCCTTCATTTGTCTCAATTCCCAGTGATCCAAACAAGTAAACAACGAATGGGGGGAGGAATCATTTTGGATGGGTGCTGCATGGTTAGTTTCAAATGGCAAATACCAGCAAACAAACAACTAATCGACACCGACTGACTGCCCATCTGTTGGAATTGGAGAGTGGATGATTGAGACACACACACACACACACACACACACACACACACACACACACACAGTGGCTGAACCGGGGAGAGTGTTCTTAAAATGCTAGTACTCTCTCAATGGAGAGGACCAAATGAAACCTGTCTCAATATAATATCAGAACACTTACTGAGACAGCTACACACAGTGGTTGAGTAGGAGTGAGTGGCCTGAAACCTCTGTGAGCCACTTTCTCCATTGAGAGAGTAACAATCAAACCTTTCTTAATATGCTGACAGAACACCGCCATTCTTTTTTTACCTGCTCTGTTTCTATGGTAATATAACGACGTGTTTCCCGATTGGCTGGGCGGGTTTGTTCAGGGAGTACAGTGCACGTGTTCATTGTCTGAGCACCACACCCCTTTGACCTACTTTGACCAGAGCACTAGCAAGGTCTTACAGCACACTCAGCTCAAGACGCCAGAATAATAACACACGTTATTAAATAGGTCGATTCTAGAAAATCCGTAACATCCGTACCATGACTGTGAGTGTGTGGCGCCGCATGGTCTCGTGGTCCAGCCGCTCGGCTGTGTAGAGGGCGCCGGTGCCCGGATCCAGACGGAACTTCTTCAGGCTGAAGGGGTCGGTGCTGCTCAAGAGGGTAAAGGTCAACTTGTTCTTATCGTCTTCGTCCGTGGCGCCGATCCGGAGCACCTCGGTCTCTGGCGGCGTGTCCTCGGCCACAACCACCTCGTAGCGCGGCTGGGAGAACTGGGGCCGGTGGTTGTTGGTGTCGATGACACGGATCAGCACCTGGTGGGAGGAGGGGAGAGGGATGGTGGATGGTGAATATTTGAGTCGGGGTCAATATGAGAGTAATGCATGATGTTGTTGACTTTTTACTGTCTCTCAGTCATTGTTTCTCTGTCTCCATCCTTCACTCACTCCCTCTCTCTCTTTCTCCATTCCCAAAAGTGCCCTTTACATTCTCTACTTCCCTCTGCCCATCTCTCCCTCCCTCTTCCTCGCTTCCTGACTCCCTCTTCCCCTCCCTACATCCCTTTCCATCCATCAAGTAATGAGCAGTGTTTCGTGTAGATACAGACCACATCAATACATATAATGCCTTAATACATTGAGTTCTTAATGCGTTCAAGTGAAGACGTGTTGCGGGAGCATTGAGGGAGTGTTTAAAGAGGTGGTGAGAAAGTTACAGGTGACCGCTTGATAAATGACATCAAAGTAAGCCATCCGTTTGCAGAAATGCATTTAGAAGTATATTGCCGATTCAAATGGTTCACCAACTATTTATCACACCGACAATGCGGGTTTCATAGTTCAAAGTGGAAGATTGATTATGGAGAAAACAAAATCTGCTAATACATTGAGGTACACTTTAATAGGGATTTAAATTTTTTGGGGGGCAAATAGAGTGCAGTCGGAAAGTATTCAGGCCCCTTGACTTTTTCCACATTTTGTTGGGTTACAGCCTTATTCTAAAATGGATTAAATATTCAGCAATCTACACACGATAGCCCATAATGACAGAGAAAAAAACAGGTTTAACAAATGTTTGCAAATGTATTGAAAATAAAAAACAGAAATACCTTTATTTACATAAGTATTCAGACCCTTTGCTATGAGTCTCGAAATTGAGCTCAGGTGCATCCTGTTTCTATTCTCCTACATTCATTTCACATTTCCACAAATTTCAAAGTGTTTCCTTTCAAATGGTATCAAGAATGTGCATGTCCTGAGCTACAGGCAGTTAGATTTGGGTATGTCATATTAGGCGAAAAGTGAAAAAAATGGGTCGGGTCCTTAAGAGGATATGCTTATAGAATTTATGCAGCCTTTACCTCAAATTTCCTTCAATTGACAAAGCAAAAACCAAAATACCTTTACATAAGTATTTCAGGCCCTTTGCTATGAGACTCTAAATTGAGCTCAGGTGCATCCTGTTTCCATTGATCATCCTTGAGATGTTTCTACAACTTGATTGGAGTCCACCTGTGGTAAATTCAATTGATTGGACAACATTTGGACAACATTTGGAAAGGCGCACACCTGTCTATATAAGCTCCCACAGTTGACAGTGCATGTCAGTGCAAAAACCAAGCCATGAGGTTGAAGGAATTTTCCTTGGAGCTCAAAGACAGGATTGTGTCGAGGCACAAATCTGGCGACGGGTATCAAAACAATTCTGCAGCATCGAAGGTCCCCATGAACACCGTAGCCTTCCTCATTGTTAAATGGAAGACGTTTGGAATCTCCAAAACTCTTCCTAGAGCTGGTCGCCCGGCCAAACTGAGCAATTGGGGACGAAGGGCCTTGGTCAGGGAGGTGACCAAACACCCGATGGTGACTCTGACAGAGCTACAGAGTTCCTCTGTGGAGATGGGAGAACCTTTCAGAAAGATAACCATCTCTGCAGCAATCCACCAATCAGGCTTTTATAGTAGAGTGGCCAGACAGAAGCCACTCCTCAGTAAAATGCACATGACAGCCCGCTTGGAGTTTGCCAAAAGACACCTAAAGACTATCAGACAATGAGAAACAAGATTCTCTGGTTTGATGAAAACAAGATTGAAGACTTTGGCATGAATGCCAAGCGTCACGTCTGGAGGAAACCTGACACCATCCCTACGGTGAAGCATGGTAGTGGCAGCATCATGTTGTGGGGATATTTTTCAGCAGCAGGGACTGTGAGACTAGTCAGGATCGAGGGAAAGACGAACAGAGCAAAGTACAGAGAGATCCTTGATGATGTTTTTGCTTTGTCATCATGGGGTATTGTGTGTAGATTGATGACGGGGAAAAAAAACAATTTAATCCATTTTAGAATAAGGCTGCAATTTAACAAAATGTGGGAAAAGTCAAGGGGTCTGAATACTTTCCAAATGCACTGTACATTTATGCACACAACTTCTGATAAAAGTGCCGGTGTGTATTTCCATTACACAGCATCGTACAAATACATTTTCCATACAAATACAGACCTTTTGCCACAATACCTCAATTGGCAATGTGGAAGTTTCCCCCCTATTTCATACAAAGCATCACATCCCTGGTCCCTAAACTGTAAAATTCCATCGAGTCTTGTTTTATCAACATCAGCCACTCGCCTACTGGACTTCCGACAAGGGATTAGGACAAGCCGACGGAATGGCTGTGGCGGCAGCTGGCCCGGCGGGGGCTTTTCCATGGCAGAACAAAGGAAAACACAGATTAGACACCCCTGGATGCCAGCCACCAGGGGGCAGTGTCCCACATGGGAATGACACACATCCAGCTGGAACTCATACACCTGAATCCCACTATATAGGGCCAAGCCGAGCTGAGCCATACTGGGCTGGCCTGGTTGCACATCCACCATAGTCGTTGGGAGCGTGCTATAAAAGACAATGTGATAACAACATATTTGAGGCGATACGGTTCATATCAAATCAAAGGTCACGTGCACATATTTAGCAGATGTTATTGCAGGTGTCGCTGAAATGCTGGTGTTCTTAGCTCCAACAGGGCAGTAATATCGAACAATGCAGACACAAATCTAAAAGTAAAAGACAGGAATTAAGAAATACAGAAATATTAGGACGAGCGATGTCGGCGTTCAGGCCTATGGTATGAATCGTACTCAAGAGGACCGAAATAGTCAACTCTCACTGCCAGAACCTCAGCTCTTCCACGCCGTCAAAAATGTCGTTGGTACCTCTTGATAGCAATGAGAGCATAGAAAGCACTGCCAGCAGAGTGCAGGAGACAAATATAGCCTAATCTGATGGGTGCGTTAACATTCACAATCTGTCGTGTGCTGTGAGGTTGGCAGGGCTGGCTGGGTTCACAGATACAAGCATTGGGGAGTACAGCTATATGTGTATGCCTCAATTTTAGGGACAAAGAACAGGGAAAAATTGACTGCTTCTTAGTAACAGGCAGACGTCAGCAGCAGAACAACCTCACATCAAGTTAAAAAAACGAGTCGGTTTCAACATTATAGCTAACATATTTACATCATCATTGGCTCTGATCGGCCCGAGAAGACACTCTTTTCCCAATGTCAATCATCTCTCGTCATCTGGCATTAGCTTGCTTACAATATGTGATGTTGGCTGTTGTCTTAGAAAATAAATAGGCCTATACATTTAGACATTGAATGAATTTTGAGTTGTGAAAGTTATTTTTTGAGAACCTAACGGCCCGGTCTAGATACTTATTGAAACTGTCCTCGGTGTGACCCTAGAGGGGTCCCCAATGGGGTTTGTGTTATGGATCGGACCCTCTTGGCAGCCCACCAGTCTCTCTCTCTAGGCGCCTCGTTTCATGTTACGCCAGACGTCACACTGCCTAAGGTCCCCACACACACACACACACACACACACACACACACCCCACCAATGCGACTTGAGCCCCTACACAATGCGTTTCAATCTGGACGGTGGCAGATAGCGCAGCGAGTAAAAGGAGGGACCTTCACAAGCGGCTGGGCCTGAGAAAAAGCTATAGAAAAAGAAAAACCAGACGAGTGTCCTCTCCTATCCGCCCAACCGTCCACCATCTGAGTCTACAGGAGGAGGGAGGGGGGAGGGGAGACCAGACAGAGCAAAAGACGAATGTCCACTATCATCCATCCATCTGTCTATTTTTGAAAAACACACATTCAGGGAGGAAAACATATAGCCTCTTCAAGACACTTCAAAGGGGCAGTACCCCCGAATCTGAATGATGCAGTGTGACTGGCGGTTGAAAAGACGGCAAAGGAGAGAGATGTTTCCTTCCTGGGGGACTCAAGGCAACGAGATTGGGACTGAGACGGCGAATGGAGATATATGACAGATTGAAGGATGAAGAGAAAGATATACAGTTGAAGTCTGAAGATTACATAAACCTTAGCCAAATGCATTTAAACTCAGTTTTTCACAATTCCTGCCGTTTATTCCGAGTAAAAATTCCCTGTCTTAGGTCAGTTAGGATCACCACTTTATTTTAAGAATGTGAAATGTCAGAATAATAGTAGAGAGAATGTTTTATTTCAGCTTTTATTTCTGTCATCACATTCCCAGTGGGTCAGCAGTTTACATACACTCAATTAGTATTTGGTAGCATTGTTTAACTTGGGTCAAATGTTTTGGGTAGACTTCCACAAGCTTCCCACAATAAGTTGGGTGAATTTTGGCCCATTCCTCGTGACAGAGCTGGTGTAACTGACTCAGGTTTGTAGGCCTCCTTGCTCCCACACGCCTTCTCAGTTCTGCCCACAAATGTTTTATGGGATTGAGGTCAGGGTTTGATATGGTCACTCCAATACCTTGACTTTGTTGTCCTTAAGCCATTTTGCCACAACTTTAGAAGTATGCTTGGGGGTCATTGTCCATTTGGAAGACCCATTTGCGACCAAGCTATAACTTCCTGACTGATGTCTTGAGATGTTGCTTCAATATATCCACATACTTTTCTTTCCTCATGATGTCATCTATTTTGTGAAGTGCACCAGTCCCTCCTGCAGCAAAGCACCGCCACAACATGATGCTGCCACCCCCATGCTTCACGGTTGAGATGGTGTTCTTCGGCTTGTAAGCGTCCCCCTTTTTCCTCCAAACATAATGATGGTCATTATGGCCAAAAAGTTATATTTTTGTTTCATCAGACCAGAGGGATTGTACAAAAAGTACGATATTTGTCCCCGTGTGCAGTTGCAAACCGTAGTCTGTTTTTTATGCTAGTTTTGGAGCAGTGGCTTCTTCCTTGCTGAGCGGCCTTTGATTTGCACTTATCGCACCAAAGTATGTTCATCTCTAGGAGACAGAACGCGTCTCCTTCCTGAGCGGTATGACGGCTGCGTGGTCCCATGGTGTTTATACTCGCGTACAATTGTTTGTACAGATGAACGTGGCACCTTCAGGCGTTTGGAAATTTCTCCCAAGGATGAACCAGACTTGTGGAGGTCTGGTTCTTGGCTGATTTCTAAAAGAGGCACCGAGTTTGAAGGTAGGCCTTGAAATACATCCACAGGTACACCTCTAATTGACTCAAATGATGTCAATTAGCCCATCAGAAGCTTCTAAAGCCATGACATTATTTTCTGGAATTTTCCAAGCTGTTTAAAGGCACAGTTAACGCCCAGGCTCTGTCGTAACCGGCCGCGACCGGGAGGTCCGTGGGGCGACGCACAATTGGCCTAGCGTCGTCCGGGTTAGGGAGGGCTTGGTCGGTAGGGATGTCCTTGTCTCATCACGCACCAGCGACTCCTGTGGCGGGCCGGGCGCAGTGCGCGCTAACCAAGGTTGCCAGGTGCACGGTGTACCCTCCGACACATTGGTGCGGCTGGCTTCCGGGTTCGATGCGCCCTGTGTTAAGAAGCAGTACGGCTGGTTGGGTTGTGTATTGGAGGACGCATGACTTTCAACCTTCGTCTCTTCCGAGCCCGTACGGGAGTTGTAGCGATGAGACAAGATAGTAGCTACTACAATAATTGGATACCACGAAATTGGGGGGAAAAAAGGGGTAAAATTAAAATAAAATAAAAAGTGTATGTAAACGTCTGACCCACTGGAATTATGATACAGTGAATTATAAGTAAAATAATTTGTCTGTAAACAATTGTTGTAAAAATGACTTGTGTCATGCACAAAGTAGATGTCCTAACTGACTTGCCAAAACTAGTTTGTTAACAGGAAATTTGTGGAGTGGTTGAAAAACAAGTTTTAATGACTCCAACCAAAGTGTATGAAAACCTCCGACTTCAACTGTAGAAAGGGAGAGAGGGCTTTTTGAAAGGGAGAAAACGGCTGTGAGGAGAGCCCGAATCACAATGAGCAAGAGAGAAAGAAAGATAAATACATAATAACTCAAATATGAAGAAAGAGGGGAACAGATGGCTCCAAGAGAACAAAAACCGATAGAGGGGAAAACGGACAGCAACTGTGAGAGAGAAAGAGAGGAATGAGAAGCACTGAAGCACTACTGCAGAGCAGGAGGATGGCATGGGGGGCTGGCAAGGAGGCAGGGGAAAGGAATGGAAGGGGGCGGCCTGCCTGGGCTGCCACCGCTCCCTGCCGATGAGGTGCCCAGGATGGAATGTTGCTCCGCCCCTGCCTCGGATCAGCTGACCAGACAGACAGACAGACGCTCCACTTTGGAACCAGAGGCAGGCAAACAGAGAGACAGGCAGGTCGTTTGGTAGGTAGGTATAGGCAGGCACACAGGAAAGAGAGAGAAGACAGACAGATTCCCACATAACAGAACACCACACATAAACACTTTACTTCACTATGGTGCCACTTAGCCAGTCAGAGAGCTAGGAACAAGTCAGCTGGAACAGGCATATAAGCCTAGGTCAACCGCACAACAAACAACACCGCGAGCGAGAGCCAGCCAGCAACTTCCGAGAAGGACAGAAAGGTAAAATGGTGCCAGATAAGAAAAGAGAGAGAGAGAGATCTCACCTCCCCCACACAGACCTCTAATGCAGACCCGTGCGTGGCGTTCAACATGGTACCCGTGAGGCAGAAAAACGGCACCGCCCTCAGCGGGCACCATGTCCGGGTAAGGCGGGCTATGATGCCCCCCTGCCAGGTGGCAGGTTTTTGGGTCCGGGATGTTGGCATGGTCCAACCTGTAGCTACATGCCTCTCAAAATAGGATTAAAAGTGAACACAGCCAACAGAGGTTCAGTGTTTCTTGTTTAGGCTTTATTCTCCCTCAACAGAATAAAGAATAATAATGATATGTGCATGGTAGGACTGAGAGGGAGGGAGAACCTCGAATTTGGAAGGGAACAGAGAGGGAGAGAGAAAGAGAGAAAGGGAATGGAAAGCGGGAAAGAGTGAGAGATGGATAGACTGACAGAAACAGAAAGAGAGAGAAAACAAACAAACACATTCCTTGGAGAGAGGAAGAAGGGAGGAGAGGGGAAGAAAGAAAGAAAAATAGGCCAGCTAGTCTGGCAGAGGCAGACACCACATGACTTTGATTTGAAGGAGAAGATAAGTGAAACTGTGTGTGTGTGTGTGTGTGTGTTCCGTTTCGACTAAACCAACGGCATACAGGCCACAGGCTAAACAGCACACCTCCCATCACAGAAAATAAAGGACCCAAAACATCCCTTTGTATATTTCATTTGTTGTTTGGCGTGTTCTGCTGTTTTTTTCCTTCCACTCGGTTTACAAGCAACTTCACAAAAGTAGGTCTTATTTGGGGGTTATCCACAAAGTCAATTACTCTGTCATCTCCATTGACTCATCGCCAATCTTTAAAAAGCTGAAACAGAATATTGAACTTAATAAAGCAGACAAATCCTGGGGGACAATGTATTTCAAAATCCCTTCTAAAGATTAAACAAAACGGTAAAACTGATTATCTTACATCATTTAAATCAACAGAGCTTGCGACAGAATAATTTTTTTGTTGGTCCAGTGTGGCCTAGATTCACTTCTCTCTCGCTACCTGTCTGTTGTGTGTGAGTACAATGGCAAAAGTGTTGACGGGCACAGATACTTTGTTTTTGCTACTAATATGAGCAGACGGAGAGCGAATAGTTGTCAAAACTATGGAAAACATGTGAACGTCCAATTGACCCGATTCATATTCTGTATGCTCTCTCTCTCTCTTTCTCTCTCCACACACAGACACCCCTAAAGCTCTCTCCACACACAGACCCCCCACACACACACACACACAACCCATATTCCCTGTATGTGTGCTCACCAGCGGCCTGCCACTGATTTTCTCTGATGTCTAACTAAGAGGGTTCGGCTCTACAAAGGCCTTCACACACACCCCTCGCGGTAACGAGGGGTGACTTGAAAAAACGGGGCGCCCCCGAGCCTTTGAACACTGTCAGCGCCGTGACTAATTGTGTTATGTCATTTCCCCCCTTTGTATCGCCGTCCAACTGGTCAAAAACACGACTGCGTCACAAATGCAACCCTTTTTCCTATAAAAATGCACTACTTTTGACCAGAGCCCTATGGACTATGCACTACATAGGGAATAGGGTGCCATTTGAGACTCACTCCCTCTCTGGCCAAGGAAAGAACTGATCAGGGAATCAGCGATACCTGATATTTCCTCGGACGTGTCTTCTAAACTCGACTAAATGTGATTAATAAGTCACTGTATGGACTGGGACAGAGGGAAATGGTGTCTGCTGAAGTCAATTCTCCTCGACGATCATAAGGAGTGTGTGTGGGTGTGCATATGTAAGCATGTACAGTACCAGTCAAAAGTTTGAACATACCTACTCGTTCAAGGGTTTCTCTTTATTTTTTAATATTTTCCACATTGTAGAATAATAGCGAAGACATCAAAAAATATGAAATAACACATATGGAATCATGTAGTAACTAAAAAAAGTGTTAAACAAATCAAAAAAGAAGCCACCCTTTGCCTTGATGACACCTTTGCACACTCTTGGCATTCTCTCAACCAGCTTGAGGTAGTAACCTGGAATGCATTTCAATTAACAGATGTGCCTTGTCAAAAGTTAATTTGTGGAATTTCTTTCCTTCTTAATGCATTTGAGCCAATCAGTTGTGTTGTGAAAAGGTAGAGGTGGTATACAGAAGATAGCCCTATTTGGTAAAAGACCAAGTCCATATTATGGCAAGAACAGCTCAAATATGCAAAGAGAAATGACAGTTCATCATTACTTTATGACATGGTTAGTCAATGCGGAAAATGTCAAGAACTAAGAAAGTTTCTTCAAACTCAGTTGCGAAAACCATCAAGCGCTTTGATGAAACTGGCTCTCATGAGGACTGCCACAGGAAAGCAAGGCCCAGATTTACCTCTGCTGCAGAGGATACGTTCATTAGTTACCATCCTCAGAAATTGCAGCCCAAATAAATGCTTCACAGAATTCAAGTAACAGACACATTTCAACATCAACTGTTCAGAGGAGACTGCATGAATCAGGCCTTCATGGTCAAATTGCTGCAAAGAAACCACTTCTAAAGGACACCAATAAGAAGAAGAGACTTGATTGGGCCAAGAAACACAAGCAATGGACATTAGAGCAGTGGAAAACTGTCCTTTGGTCTGATGAGTCAGAATGAGATTTTTGGTTCCAGCCGCCGTGTCTTTGTGAGAAGCAGAGTAGGTGAACGGATGATCCCCGCATGTGTGGTTCCCACCGTGAAGCATGTAGGAGGAGGTATGAGGGTGTGGGGGTGCTTTGCTGGTGACACTGTTAGTGATTTATTTAGGATTTAGGGCAAACTTAACCAGCATGGCTACCACAGCATTCTGCAGCGATACGACATCCCATCTGGTTTGCGCTTAGTGGGACTATCATTTATTTTTTTAACAGGACAATGACCCAACACACCTCCAGGCTGTGTAAGGGCTATTTTACCAAGAAGGAGAGTGATGGAGTGCTGCATCAGATGACCTGGCCTCCACAATCACATGACCTCCATCCAATTGAGATGGTTTGGGATGAGTTGAACCGCAGAGTGAAGGAAAAGCAGCCAACAAGTGCTCAGCATATGTGGGAACTCTTTCAAGACTGTTGGAAAAGTATTCCAGGTGAAGCTGGTTGAGAAAATGCCAAAAGTGTGCAAAGATGTCATCAAGGTAAAGGGAGTCTACTTTGAAAAATCTAAAATCTAAAATATATTTAATTTGTTTAACACTTTTTTGGTTACTACAGGATTCCATATTTGTTATTTTATAGTTGTGATGTCTTCACTATTATACTACAATGTAGTAAATAGTAAAAATAAAGAAAACCCCTGGAATGAGTAGGTGTGTCTAAACTTTTGACTGGTACTGTATTTGTGTGTGTGTGTGTGTGTGTGTGTGTGCACATGCAAGCATGTATGTACAAGCATGTATGTAGTTGTATCTGTGTGCGCGCGAGAGAATCTGTGTGCGCATTTGCCTGTGTGTGTGTCTCTCTCCCTCTCCACACGACAATAGGGTGCTCTGTGACGAATCTGAAGCCTCCATTTAGCCGACGCTTCCGTCAGCGGGCTGTGGAAAACACCGCCGCCCGCCTCGCCGCCCCAACCCAGCAGGCTGACAGGGGCTCGGTGGAGCACAGGGCCACATGATAAAAGGCTCTATTCACAGGCAGAGACAACAAGTAGAGTTGTTGCTTTTTTCATCCACAACGGATCTCTGAATGCTTTTGAGAAGAGGCACAGAACCATTTTAATTTTTCCAGTGTTCCATAGGTCTGAGACAGTGACTATGGATAGGGACCTGGGTTGAAATAGTGTTTGTTTTCATTCAAATACTTTTATTGAGCCTGCCTGGTGCAACGGAACGAATAGGATAGTCCCAAAAGAGCAAACCTGTCACCAGGCAGGCACAATGAAACACTTTGAAAGTAAACAAATACTGTTTGAAACCCGGTCTGGACTCTGGATGGGAAACAAAGGCCAACATGTTAACAATTTCACTTTTAACATATCACATAATAGCAATATCATTATGAATCTGCCATGAGTTGGAGGTGACTAATTGCGGATTTTTATAAAACCCTTACAGCTCTGTCCGCTTCTAACCTCAAGAGAATGTTCATCTCTGGATAAAAGAATGTGGTGTGGACCTGCACTTTTCTTTAGCCTTTTCAGGAGAACTCAATGCACTTTCATGTCTCCCGAGAGAGAGAGAGAGAGAGAGAGAGAGAAAAGGATCAGCGAGGGGTAAGGAGGGGTGTAACTGCAGACACGGGTCTGTGGAATGCACACTTTTTAAAAAGCGCCTGGCTAGACAGGCACCATTCCTCCCGCCCTCTCTTTCTTCCTCCTTCGCTCCTCAGCCCTTCAGGAATGAGACAATGGAAGAATCCCGGAGCTGGTCTGCCAAGAAAGCGTTCCGAACGCTCCTGACCGGTGTCCCAAATGGAACCTTGTTCCCTATAAAGTGCACTATACAGTGAATAGTATTCCATTCGGGACGGTAGATGTGGACAGAGACAAGAAGGACTGTCCGCCAAGCACATGGTATGACGTTAGGGGCAAAGTTTGGAAAAGCGAGCACCTGGAGTACACCCGGTGAGGTGTTGACCCACCCGCGAGTCTAATCAAAAACAGGAGATGGATGGGCGCATGGAATTTCTGACCTCACTCGAGACCCACCTCCTTGCTTTACCCCCTCGTCTGTCTGTCTGTCTGTCTGTCTGTCTGTCTGTGTTTCCAGAATCTATTTTCTGGATTTCGTGAGGGAAGCCACTATGCACTATTTAAGGGAGAATAAAGCCATGAAAACACAAGCATCCAAAATGACAGAATGCAATGGGAACCCTCATGCAAACTTAGCTCTACCATTTCATTTCAGAAATGTTTCCATAATCCTTTCCTCCCGAAAACACACAAAAATAAATCCTCTTTTTGTCCATAGTGACAAGCCTCGCAATGATCTGTAACAGCCAAAACCATCCAAACCTCTGGACACGCCACAGGAACTCTCCGTCTCAAGCAGACCCAACATCTCATTCCCATTAATGTTTCCACAATCTATCCCTTTTCCATCCCACCTCATAGGATCCGTGACAAACTCTACCGCCATCAACAAATGTTCCAATTACCCGGGTGCTGACGAATCGGGTGCCGTCCGTTGCCTCCACTGTCAGGTTGTAATTGGATTTCTGCTCGGCGTCGAGGGGCCTCGCCACGATCAGGGTCCCACTGGCCTTGCCCACGTCAAAGCGGCTGTCGTAGTTCCCACCTGGTGGAAACGATGGAAGGAAGGGTTAGGGCGGGGTGCACAATTAAAATGGACAGGAAAAGAGTGGGGCTGATCATCACCTGTTTAAACGATGACGCAGCACTGGAGCTAGGTAAGCTAACAGTGACATACGGTTCAGGTTTGGCCGTGGCGTAATTCTAGAGGCCCTTATACATCAACTGTATGTAATCCATGCATAATAATGTGTATATTATCCGTACGGTTGCTTATATCAATATAATACGCAATAACACAATCCCTATTGTTAATACATACAGAAGCGCTATGCATCAACAATGTTAACTTTCCAGGCTCATTAGGGAACCATACGTGCAAGTGGTACGATGTGTATACATCAAGCACATACCGTTAGCTGCATGTGGCAATAGATTCCACAAATGAAACACATACGGTACGTATACAATAATGGAGCCGTATGTTCATGTGCGGTATATGTGTTTATGTAAATCGGTTGTCACACGATCACAAGAACGACGGAAACGATGCACAAGCTCAACCACGGGCACGTGACAGCACAACTGGGTTCAAACACTATTCGGAATCATTCAAAGACTTTTGAGCGTTTGCTCTAGCCTGCACGGAGCGTCAGATGGGCGGGGTTTGCACTGCTGGGACTACCCCATTGGACTATTAAGCCAGGCAAGCTCAGACAAGCACAGCTAATGTAGTTTAAACAATTCCAAATAGTATTTGAACCCAGGTCTGCGTGACAGACATCACAGTCAATGACCTCTTAATATAACCAATGGTATTAGAGAGATCACTTAATACAGCCAATGACAGTAGAGAGATCCCATTACAGCAGATCTACCTTCCGCTGTACAGTTGAGGTCGCAAGCCATCTGAACGATGTAAAAGACTTCCTCTATGTCTCCTTCTGGACAAACCAAATCCAGTAAGAGAGAGAGAGAGAGAGAGAAAGAGACATTCCCAAAGGAGAAAAGAAGAGAAGCAGAGAAGCAGAGAACATAGAAAAAAAGAGAGAGAGAGGTGTCAGTCAAACGTTGGTTAGAAGAAGGGGAGGGGGAGAAGTACATCCAGGAAATGTCAGGAAGAGTTTATGCAGCAGAGATGTTAACAGTCACCGTGCAAAGAGGTCCCCATTAGAGATTCCATTATTACAGTGAGAAAGGAGAAAAAAAGACATGTATATAGGTTTGTAGGTTTTTGGGTTTGTAGACTACACACTCACATTCGCTTGCTAGGGTTAGTGCTAAGAAGAATGCTACAAGAATCTATGCCGGGGATGTCTTCCCTTGACTATAAAACTAGATGAATCTCCTTCTAGAATGCACTCAACTTAAACAAATACACACCCTTGCGCGTATGCACAGACCCACCCACACACAACCTAAAACAAAACCCCTGCGCCCACTCGTCAAGGCTTCACCTGTGATTTCGAACCAGACGGGCGTGTCCGACGTCTCCGTGGTGATGACCCCCACCATGTGCGCCACGGGGTCGCTCTCCATCACCGAGAAGAAGAAGGGGGGCTCCTCGAAGGCCAGGGGGCGCGCGCCGGCCGCCACCTCTGGCTTGGGGATCCACTCGATGTGCAGCCGGCAGGTGGACGACTTCTGGGGGCGTCCGTTGTCCACCGCTTTGATCTGATAGAGGGAATGAATTGATTTGAATTGATTTGGGTAACAAAATTATACAACAAGATGCATTGGACTCCCAGGGGAGAGCACTTAAAAGCATGAATTTAAATACTTCAAGTAAAACACAGGTAGAGGGGGGGCAGGGGGCGAGAGAGAGAGAGCGAGGGAGAGAGAAATAGTGAGAGACAGAGACAAATAGGCAAAGGGGGTCAAAGAACGGTCAGCCAGCCCACATGGGGAAAAACAACAACAGAGCAGAACACCTGTTACCATGGCGTTCCCCGTTAAACAGGTGTCGGTGGAGCTTATTGTGTCATGTGAGATAAATCTATCACAGGCAACATTGGCCCAAAATTACTACGACGTAAAAATACTGTGACTATCCTAAGCATCAAAAGGTTATCAACAAATGCAATTTGGCAGGTACATTGGAAATGTAAAAGTAAATGATGTGTCAAGTAATTCTCTAAAACACTGGCTCTTGTTTAAAGATGTCATTTAACTCAGAATGTACATTGACATTCCTTTAAAAGCAAAATAAAATTCTAGGTGACTTCTCCCCAACTATACAGAACAAAAATATAAAGTGCAACATGTAAAGTTTCAGGAGCTGAAATAAAACATCTTAAAAATGTTCCATATGCACCAAAAGTTTATTTCTCTCAAATATTGTGCACACATTTGTTTACATCCCTATTAGTGAGCATTTTTCTTTTGCCAAGATAATCCATCCACCTGACAGGTGTGGCATATCAAGGAGCTGATTAAACAGCATGATCATTACACAGATGCATCTTGCGCTGGGTACAATAAAAGGCCACTCTTAAATGTGCAGTTTTGTCACACAACACAATGTCACAGATGTCTACATTTTGAGGGAGCTAGCAATTTGCATGCTGACTGCAGAGCTTTTGCCAGAGAAGTTAATGTTCAATTCTCTACCATAAGCCGCCTCCAACGTCATTTTAGAGAATTTAGCAGTACGTCCAACGGGCCTCACAACCGCAGACCACGTGTAACCACGTCAGCTCAGGACCTCCACATCCGGCTTCATCACCTGAGAGATCATCTGAGACCAGCCACCCATCTGATGAAACTGTCTGTAATAAAGCCCCTTTGTGGGGGAAAACTCATTCTGATTGGCTGGGTCTGGCTCCCCAGTGGGTTGGCCTGGCTCCCAAGTGGGTGGGCCTATGCCCTCCCATGGTTACGCCCCTGCCCAATAATGTAAAATCCATAGATTAGGGCCTAATGAATGCATTTCAATTGACTAATTTCTTTATATGAACTGTTAACTCAGTAAAATGTAGCATTTATATGTTTGTTCAGTATAAAATGTGGAGGAATTTCCTCACGAAAAATCCAGAGTATACAAACTACGAATCCAAATGCGCTAGGCTACTCACGGTGAGGATGTCATACTCCCCGGCAGAGGAGAACTTCTTGGACGACACCAGACCCGTCTTTGGCTCGATGAAGAACTTCCCGTGCTCATCTCCCTCCTCGATGGAATACGAGATCTCCGAGTTGGCCCCCTCGTCGCGGTCCGAGGCGATCACCCGGTACACAGGATCCCGCTTCAGAGCCCGGTCCTTTTCTGGTTTCTCCCGTTCCGGAAGCTTGATCTTGTAGATCTTCTCCAGGAACTGCGGCCGGTTGTCGTTCTCGTCCAGGACTTTGACGATGACGCGGACCGTGGTGGATTTGGCGGGAACCCCGTGGTCGGTGACGGTGATCTATTAGGGAAAAGTTGGGGGAAAACATGGAATTAGAATAGGAGTGTGGGAACTATGTTGACTGTGACTTTAATACGATTGGGGGGAAAAAAATAGGGGAAAATATGGAAATGGAGGGAAAAGAGGGAAACGCAAAGCTGTCAACTTATTTCTGTGAATTAAGTGTTAAGGCCAACAGTCAGTCGTAGAATGTCACCACATTTCACATTCTGACGTTGTGTCCCACATACTCATGTAACGTTGGGAAGATTTGTCACGTAACATTTCCAATTAAAGCCATGTTTGAAACCAGTTTAGCGAAACAATGCATATAGTGCAGAGGAAAGGGGGACCAGGCAATAATGGCGCACATATGTGTAAGCAGTAAGCTCTGCATCTCTTGAATATGTAATGACAGGAGCTCTACCGTTTGATTGAGGACGTTCCTTATTCAAAGGCCTTGAATTAATATAAGAGAGCGGAGGTAAAAAGTAAAACTCGCTTTCTTCTCCCCCTTCTCTCCCCACCCACCTCTTTCTCCCCCCCCCACCCACCTCATTTCATTGCTGTACACACAAATGTTTCTCCGTTAGTAAATTGGCTGCCAAAATTGAAGCAATTCCTTCCCGAGATTAGCGAGTCATCTTATTCAAAGACCCACGCTGTGCTTCCGGGAACCAATATGCAAAGGGAACAGGCTGTTTATTCACTCGCTCGCTTATTGAAATTGAATTGTTCCCTTACCTTCTTTCTTTCCCTTTCAGCCGTTCGTTTTTTTTATACGGTGAATGGATTCAATGAATGCGAGAGGCAAGTCACAGTTTTGCCTTTCTCTCTGAGACAAGCGCAACAAGACGGTCCAAAAGACCACACTCGCTTTTGCTTTTTCTGCCGCAGAGGAATGAGACTCGTCGTTATTTGGGAGATGTTGCAGGCCCCGTCTCTTTGGTGAGCAATGTCTCCTTAGTGCTCCAAAAACTGCATATTCTGTTAAATGGGTTTACTTGATACATGTATCACCATCCAACCAGGCACAAGGAGGAAAAACTGCTTTTCATCTATTTGGATGTTTCCTTCCTCACAGTGATATAACTATTAGGTATCATACTCCAGCCTGGTCCCAAATCAGTTTGTGAAGTCTTGCCAACTCCTATGGTAATTGTCATGTGGCACAAACTGATCAGAGACCAGGCAATGACAACAAAAAAACACACCAGTGGCATGATGTGTTCACCCCTTTGGAAAGCCAAGGGAGAAACAATTGTTTGAAGAATAGTTCCAAAATAATAATGAAACCTTACAGCCTACAAATTGCCGGAGGGACATGAGTTAGTTTTAACAGTAGTTAACACTTGGTAGTTGGAACACTCAGCTGTTTAAACACTTTGTTAATTTGGCCTGGCTTAATATCTGAATGAATGTCTAATCTTTCAAATGAAATGCACAGCCGAGACAGCTTAAAGTACTCAGTCAGCAATAAGCTTAGCTGACCCAAACAAAACACAACACTTAAACATTCTGAGTAACTGGGAAACTGAACTGGGGTTTCGTCGATCTATCTCAAAGCGTCAGAAATAAAAAATAGAGAGCTGAACAACAGTCATTTAAAACCATCTGCTCGGCGCTACAGCAAAATCACTTTGGGGGGGTTGGTGGTCACACTCTATTTGGCACTAGCAGCGACGATTAGCGGCATAATGTGTTTTTGTTTCCCCACGCCTAGTCAGTCCGAGGCAGTCCGAGCTATTTGCCCGAACAAAATTAATGAAATAGGACGACGAGGACCATTCGAGTTCGAGGCGGCATGCACCTCTCGGGAGCAGTGTTGCCGGTGCGTTGGCCCGTATTCTCATATTCTGTAATGAACATTGCCATTACGAGCAGATGAGTTCATTTGGCCCCGTTTCTGATTATATTTTACATGCGTCCTAAATGGTGCCCTACATCTAAGTAGTGCACTACTTTTGACCAGAGCCCTAGGTGTCCTGTTAAAAAGTAGTGCACTATACAGGGAATAGAGTGCCATTGTGTACACACACTTTGTTCACCGTTCCCGGTTCCCTTTGTGAAATCAAAGCAGTGGATTGAAAAAAGCTGAAGACAAGGACCCGGCTAACGTTAACAGGTGAACTCTGCTGTATGTGTGATTCGTCCCAAATGGCATCCTATTCCCGATATAGTGCACTTCCTTCGACCAGGGGCCCACAGGCCTCCGGGCAAAAGTAGTGCATTAAATAGGGAATGGGGAGGCCATTTGGGACGCAGGCTGAATGGTAATTATGCCGAGCGACTGGAGAGACAAGACGGGAGCATCAATTACAAAGACAAACTGAACTCTGTGATACCGTACAGGGCACAGAGGGTTAACTGCCTTTTTCAGAGGCAGAACAACAGATTTTTACCTTGTCAGAGGGAGAGAGAGGGAGTTTGTGTGTGTGTGTGTGTGTGTGTGTGTGTGTGTGTGTGTGTGAGAGAGATGGTGTTTGTGAGTGTACATGCGTGCGCGCTTCCCAAGCCCTGCTAGACAGTTGCTCATCGGCACATCCTACTCTTTCAAAACAACGTCTTTACCAGAGGCCAGTCTCTGTGTCTGTCAGACAGACAGTCACAACAACGTCAAGACAGTGTCGCAATGGTTCTCGGGCTTTTCGCAAGCAAATGTTTACGCTTGGCGCACACTGTTGCACCTCTGCGACAAACCCCTGGTCAAATGGCGGACAACTCTCAAGTCTGATTTTAGTGAAACGTTAGTGCCTAGACACACAGGCATTAATCACGGAAGTGGCTGAGACTATAGGAACTTGTGAAGTTGGTGTATAGATAGGCCTATGATCAGAACATTCAACTTGCCTCTCTTTCAGGTCTGGGCGAGCATATCTAACATATCTCCTTTGTTGTTTCCTCTCTCTCGCCCTCCCTCCCTGTTCTCAGGCCTGTCACCCTGCCGCTGAAGCCGACACACACTCACCAAGATGAGCCTGCCGTTTGCTCACTCAGAGACCTCCCCCACTCCCACTGCCAGTGGCACTCACACACATACACACTGGCATGTGCACACATGCACAGACGCAAGCACGTACACACACACCACCACCTACCAACCCTCACCTCATCATAACCCCCCCCCCCCATCCACTCCAACTCCCCTTACGGCATCTGGTGCAAACAAGGCCTGCACAGACAGCCAGCCCCCGACCACCCCCCCGCTTCCATTGATCCACATGTTCTGAAGTCGCTATGGTTACCAGCCAGACTCTGCTAGGAGGCCAGGCTAGGAGCAAAGGTCTTCGTCCCAAAAGGCACCCTATGGGTCTTAGACAAAAGAAGTGCACTACATAGGGAATAGGGTGCCATTTGAGACAAAAGGCGTCACCGTAGCTCTGTTACCACTTACTTATCTAAAGTATTTAGGTCAAAAGGTACTTGCGTCAAATTGCTTTTTTTCCCTTTAAAAACAAAAAAAATCTTTCGCTCCTGTGGAGCAGTAGATCAAATGACAGCTGTTATTATATAATTGTTCATTATAACTACAACAAAAATACATACAGACACATACATATACACATAGCTGAAGTCAGAAGTTCACATACACCTTAGCCAAATACATTTAAACCTAGTTTTTCACAATTCCTAACATTTAATCCTTTGTAAAAAAAAAATCCCTGTTTTAGGTCAGTTAGGATCACCACTTTATTTTAAGAATGCGAAATGTCAAAATAATAATAGAGAGAATGATTTATTTCAGCTTTTATTTCTTTCATCACATTCCCAGTGGGTAAGCAGTTTACATACATGCAATTAGTATTTGGTAGCATTACATTTAAATTGTTTAATTTGGGTCAAATGTTTCAGGTAGCCTTCCACAAGCTTCCCACAATAAGTTGGGTGAATTTTGGCTCATTCTTCCTGACAGAGCTGGTGTAACTGACTCAGGTTTGTAAGCCTTCTTGCTCGCACACGCATTTTCAGTTTTGCCTACACATTTTCTATGGGACTGAGGTCAGGGTTTTGTGATGGCCACTCCAATATCTTGACATTTTTTTGTTGTCCTTAAGCCATTTTGCCACAACTTTAGAAGACCCATTTGCAAATAAGCTTTAACTTCCTGACTGATGTCTTGAGATGTTGTTTCAATATATCCACATAATTTCACTTCCTCAAGATGCCATCTGTTTTGTGAAGTGCACCAGACAAACCTGCAGCAAAGCACCCACAACATGATACTACCACCCCCATGCTTCACGGTTGGGATGGTGTTCTTCGGCTTGTAAGCCTCCCCCCTTTTCCTCCAAACATAACGATGGTCCGTTCTATTTTTGTTTCATCAGACCAGAGGACATTTCTCCAAAAAGTACGACCTTTGTACCCATGTGCAGTTGCAAACTGTAGTCTGGCTTTTTTATGGCGGTTGCGGAGCAGTGGCTTCTTCCTTGCTGAGCGACCTTTCAGGTTCTGTCGATATAGGACTCTTTACTATGGACAAAGATACTCTTGTACCGGTTTCCTCCAGCATTGTCACAAGGTCCTTTGCTGTTGTTCTGGATACACCAAAGTACATTCATCTCTAGGAGACAGACCGCGTCTCCTTCCTGAGGGGTATGACAGCTGCGTGGTCACATGGTGTTTATACTTGTGTACAATTGTTTGTACAGATGAACGTGGTACCTTCAGGCATTTGAAAATTGCTCCCAAGGATGAACTAGACTTGTGGGGGTCTACAATTCTTTTTCTGAGGTCTTGGCTGATTTCTTTTGATTTTCCCATGACGTCAAGCAAAGAGGCACTGAGTTTGAAGGTAGGCCTTGAAATACATGCACAGGTACACCTCTAATTGACTCAAATGATGTCAATTAGCCTATCAGAAGCTTCTAAAGCCATGACATTATTTTATGGAATTTTCCAAGCTGTTTATAGACACAAACTTCTGACCCACTGGAATTGCGATACAGTGAATTATAAGTGAAATAATCTGTCTGTAAAGAATTGTTGGAAAATGTACCTGTGCCATGCACAAAGTAGATGTCCTAACCGACTTGCCAAAGCTATAGTTTGTTAACAAGAAATTTGTGGAGTGGTTGAAAAACGAGTTTTAATGACTCTGTTACTTTCCAGTTTCTGTGTTGTGGGTTTGTATGTGTTTGTGTGTACTTCAGGAAATGGCTTCCTGAAATCCAAAGCAGCCGATTGGTCGGCACCAGTGCAGATTGGAGCTCTGACCCCGCCCTCTCGTCAGGAGAACAGCTGTTTTCAATTACCGACTCATTCTGCAGATTTAAAAGCCAGAGTTCATTTGTTAGGAGAGAGCTTCTTGGTATGTATGAATTTTTGTAAAATATTTTGTAGCTGGTCCTGACGTTTGTGTATGCCATAGGACTGTGTTTTTGATTAGTGAAATTGTTCACTCTAAGTCTGTATTATTCTGTTTCATTTGTTCCCAGGGGGGGAAGGGGTAGGCACCTTGGGAGCGCTTAAGCAACATGCCTGCCCATAGTATATACTATGTCTATGCAAACTAGGTAAAACCTGGGCGGACCATCCCCTGTATTTTGGTTAGTGCGACAGGTGGTGCTAGTTAGGTAAGTTGTGGGTAGGTAGGAGAGGGGGCTCTAACTTTTACTTTCTTTGCTTTGGTTCCATCCAGCCCCTTTTCCCCAAATGACCATGTGAAGGAAATAAATTCCCTGTAAACATTAATATATTCTGCCTCTGTCATCGTTACTCGCACGTGCAGTCACATACCTTTTCACTCCACGGGGAGTTGCGTGTAGCGGGGTGTTGCATTCCCCCCTCCAAGAGGCGTGTGTAGCAGACTCCAACCTAAGTCTATGTAAACATCTGACTTCAACTGTGTATATATAATCACACACGGAGTATGGCATGACTAAAAGATAGAAGTAAGGTTTTTCCCCGTGAAGAGAAAACAAGTGTACAAATGTCGCTGTGCATTTTAATTTGCCCCCAACATGAAAGAACTGGAAAAGCGCTATGAACTTAACATTTTAATGTGGTTATTTAATGCCTGCCGGAGTATTTCGTCAAACGGGACAGCTTAACAGTGTAATAACAAATGGGCTCTGGCTACGTATTCGTAAAAACAGGAGACTGTTGGGAAAAACGCACTGGCCGTCGGCTCTCTTCATCTCTAAATCTACTGTCACACAACAACCAATGACCCTGAGATGACCCCTTAAGGGTGGCTTTTGACTCTGTCCTGGGAATCTGCCTGGTCGTTCAGAGGGATCCTGACCGGGTCACTGGAACAAATTTAAAGGGCTTTCGTGTCAAAGGCTTCAATTTAGTTGTTTTCCACTCGCTTGAGGCCTCTGCAACTCTGCACTCAAATCTAGGAACAGGCCATTTCATTTATTATAGGGATGGATGAGAGAAAGGGGGGAGGGGGGGGCAGAAAAATGTCTTCCTCCGGAAAACAGATCCCTCCCCTCTGCCTCACTATCTTTACTCTCCAGTCCCAGAATAAAATGAGTGTGTCCCACTGTGTAAATTGAGTATTAAAACCCAGGGAGTGGCTGGCAGGCGGGCACACATTGGCATTAAATCGGCATCCAATGAACCTCGAATTGCATTAACTCCTATAACGGTAATTAAGCAGCGCCCAATCTGGTTACTCAATCTTGGCATGAAATGTGCTGGTGTTAAACGTTTGGTTAGGTGGGGCAGAGGGAACGGAATGAAGAGGGGTAGGGGGGGGAGGAGACAGAGTGTATCCACTATTTTAAACATCAACCCAGCTTTGAAGGCTCGCTTCCTGCCCCGGCTTGCCTCCCTCGATCCCGAGATGGTACACTGGCGAAGAACAAAGGCACAGTCACCCTGATTTTTTTCCCCCCCTGGAAATCTCAACCGGCGGAATCATGATCAAAACCCAAACCCCCTTCTGCCGGTTAGTGTGGAACTATGTGCTGCGTCTCTGTGCCTCCGCTTGCTTTGGTTGGCAACGCTTGGCACTCGGCCAAAGTACGTCGGTTGGAGGTTGAAGCCAGCCAAGGCTAAAGTTTAGAGGCAACTAAAATGGTTGCTTTTGGACATTTGTCCGTTTCGGCTGAAGAGGTCATCCTTGAGGGCCTTTCTTACGATTAGCAATGCTGCTGATGCTTCTCCAAACAAACACCAGGGCTCACAGACAGACCGAAAAGAAAGTAGACCCCCCCCTTTCTGATAGTGGTAAACAAGGTGCTTACCTCAAGAATGTGCTCGTCCTGCTGTTCTCGGTCCAGCTTCCTCGAGGTAGTTGTGACTAGACCTGTCGAGGGAAAAGAGGTTTGTTAGTACTATGGCCGTGATCAATGTTGCATCAATGCCATCTTGTCTTACTACAGGACAACGTGATATCCATTTCCTTGAAATGAAACCACAAAACCATATTGAGGAAAAAGGGCATATTTGAAATGGCAGACAAACTTCATTACAAGATGCATGATGTGCTTCCTAAAGACTCAAAATAGCCAAACTAACACTAAAGCGGGAAAGGGCCGGGGTGAATTGCTGATTTGCCGTGTTCGGTTATGTCATCCAATCCATCTTCTAAATGACCTGTTAGAGAGGAGGATGGGGTCTGAGATACTGACCCCGTAGAAAGTTCTCCAAACCCCCAGTCACCTCCATGCCCCAGACAGTCCACAGTCCCATCCTCCAGACGTGAAGTATCGCGGCGGTCTACTAAACGGGCTCTGAAACAGCCGTGGCCTCTAAACTCTGGGGCTTTTTCCCGCAAGCTGAACAAATACAGAAGCAGGCAGTCAGAGGTCAGACACTGTCAATTGCAGCTCCAAGCCCGAGCTCTAGCATATTGAGTCATCTGTTAAGAGTGCATGGGATTTTGAATGAGATCCCATGTTTGTTTGTTTTTTTAGATCTGATTTGAAATCCGATTCAACCAAAGGGCTGGGAGAAGAGATGGGTTGGGGGGGGTCTGGCTACACTACACGAGCAGCAGTCTCTTCTCCCCAGATAATAAGCAGTGTATTCTCACTCCCGGCGTAATTGTAACCTCGCAGTAAACATGAGTACAGAGTAGACGTGCCAGAGCAGACCGCACCAGAGCCGGCTGGTGGACCACGCGGCGACAGATTATCATAGCAAAAAAAAAAAGAATTTCCGAAACCCGAGCCCATCAATGGCACATATGGTGCAAACCGGAATAGCAAGCCCATAACTTACAGCACCTCTCGAAATAGCTCTTGCACAGCAAATGGACTCAACTGAGCCGGAGCTCCCCAGGGCTTCGTTCATATTATACCCTAAAAAGTTTGGAATTGAAAATAAATAAAACAAAGAGTTATCAGCATTAGAGAAAGACAGTGTTTCCCTTGTGTGCGAAGCTATTTTTGTAAAAATAAAAATAAACATTTAAAGCATTGAACAAAGTTAATGAAGGCATTACAAGTTGGAAAAGCTTGTCCGAGGAAATTGTGAGCGAATTAAGGAAGGACTCTTGACAACATGCCACCATCAGAACAAACTCAAGAACTAAGTCAATGTGCTACACTGTACTGTTGTTAAAGCTTGTAACAATGCTGGATAGTTTGGCAACAGGTAGTGTCATGGGTTGAGACTAGCAGCTGACTCTGACATAGCTTTTAAAAGATCACGACGAACAAGGCTCTTTGTAAAAGAAGGTAAGGAATATCGGTGGGGCTGTCCTGAAAACCGGCCAATTTGCAAGGCATCTCAATGGACGTAAACAAAGTGGTCGTATTACCCCCATTTCCCAAAGAATGAAAGAGCTCACACACACACACACACAAGCATTCATACACACACACTAATATTACCCACACTTCCAAAAGACTGACAATGAGAGGGGGTTGCGCTCACACACAAACACACGTTCCCCTTGTCAAGCTGCCAAGTGTGCCATGCTGAAAATCCTCCACAGCTTTAATTAAAGGGACGGGGGTTGACTCCTCTGCACCTCCATCCTAGCAAGAAGCTAAATTTAACCGAGGTAGAACTTAAAGGTTGCTCTAAATTGATCCGGTTGGTTGGAGCCATCTTTTTAAAAAAATTGTATCTTAGTCTTAGCTATCTCCTAGCTCTCAAAAGCGGCCCTTTGATGTGGGGTTACACGCGTCAACAACTAGTAGTCTTAGCGTACCTCCCTATCTTTACCTGAGCCACAGCTCCAGGCGTCCAGCCTTTGACAATCAATTTGGCTTATGGATTGGAAATACACAGATGCCTATAAGTACTGTACACAGTACCCCCCTCTTTGTCCTCAGAACAGCCTCAAATCATCAGGGCATGGACTCTACAAGGTGACGAAAGTGTACAAGGTGACGAAAAACCCACACACACGCACGCAAGCCTCCTCAGGAGTGGGCTGAGCCGGGGCTGACATTAATTACAGCCAGGCTGTTTCGAGAAAAACAACAGTTGTAGAAGAGAGGCATGTCCTTCAGCACAACCATGTCTCCAAAATGGAGGCCGGGGGAGCTGTCCGGAACAATGCCGGGCTGGGACACAACACAGGTATTACTGCAGTGATTAGCAGTCTAGCAGGGTGACACAAATTTAGCTGTCAACTGTAGACGTGCAGGAATTTTGTGGGTGTCTGCAGTGGAGGAGGTTAAACTCTCCCTAGTTACGAAAGAGCTATATGAGCGCCTTGAGATATTTACCGTAATTGTTGACGAACTAGCAAATCGAATAAGCCCCGAGATTTCATTATTTGATCTAAGTTGGGATTGTTGTTTTTCTGTTTTTGGGTCGGGGTAAAAAAATAAAAAAACAACCCAGGGCGACTCGTTTTTCTCATAAGGAGAAAACATTTAACCTCTCCGTGCTTCAAGCGCCAAAGACAACAATTTCAATATCACCATGTTTAATTGTTGACTCTAACAACTAGCTCCAAGCTAATCTACAGGGAGACCCAACCAGAACCCAAAATGGAGGTTCAAAACAGCAATTTGTTCCTCACACAGCCAACACAGCCCAAGAAAACCCTCATTATCCCAAAGTGTGTTTCGCAGGGCAAAGTATCCCAAAAGAAGTAGCCCAAAGCATAGCCGACTTGTGTGAGGGGGTCTAAGATGGGGCAGGATAAACATTTCCAGTAGAGAAGGGGTTGTTTGGGTGTTTCTTTAAAGGTGAGATGCCACAGAGCCGTTGACTGGGTACCATTGATGGGCCTCCACAGACGTATCATTTAGCTAGGGGAGGAATGCCGCACTTCACTCAGCTTACAAAAGGCCCCTGCATTTCCCATAAGAGCCCACTTCACACGCACAAACAGGGATTCAGAGACACAGATTCCCACAACAAGATAGAAACCACCACACACTCGGACAGGGACGTACTGACAGGCACGCACGCACACACACACACACGCGCTGGCAAACACCGACACAGTGTGAGTGGATTCAGACAATAGCCTTCCGTGACCCTCCCACACCTGCTGCTAAGAGGGGTTCTTTGTGAAAATGGCTAGCATTTAGTGAAGGAGAGAGAGAGGGACAGCTAAACCACTTCAAAACTAGAATGCCTGCCTTGCTCCCCTAGTTACTGCACACACACACACACACAAGGGATGCTTCAGAGGACTCTATCCTCCCTACCTCATTACCCTCCAACCAGGTAGCTAATAGGGCTCATCTAATGGAGATTCATACAAGGGGATATAAACAAACAATGCGTCCCAAATGGCACTCTATTCCCTCATGGTGCACTACTTTTGACAGTGGGCCCTGGTCAAAAGTAGGGCATAGGGTTCCATTTGGGATGCAAAAAAAGGAACCCTACTATGAGCTCACTGTCTATCTGTAGGCGGGTCCTCGATTAGGACGGACACAGGGGGGGGGTCTGGGAAAATACTTCACTCTCCAAATCTAATATACATATGATGGAAGCCGAAGAATTTTGGAAGCTTGGGAATTTCCCCCCGACAGGATGTGCAGGACTGCCGATAAGCTTAAGAAAGCGCAGTTGCTTACAACCATAAACAGAGATAAACATCGACACTGGAGGAACTCAATTTCGGGGACAGATTTTTATAAGGTCAATGTCATCTGTGGTCGTGGTACATTGAAAGCGTATCAGAGCCACTCGGGTGTTACTGATTCTGATTCCCATGGTCAATGTGACTGGGGTCGTAATTCACAGGACACCAGACAGAAGAAAACTTGGCTAAAACAGCGAGGGACTTCTCCAATGAGGAGGTACAAACTTTCATCTCCCAAAACGTTTCGCTACGGTGTGCCTATAGGGGGGTCCAGATGCCTGTTTGAGCGTGTGATTGATGTATGGTTTGGTGACGGGGATGAGTAATTGGATACTGTGGAGCTGATTACCAGCTGGGGTCTACATACGGGCTATACTGTTTCTATTATGCCTGAATGTAATGTGTCTGCCTTCAATTTAGAGGGAGGAAGAGGAAAAAGAGAGGGAGAGAAAGGTAGAGCAAAATAGACAGCAAGAGAACGGAAACACCTTGTGTGAGATTGAGAAAATATCAACCCCGGCAGATGACATCCATGTTTTTTAAATTTTTAGTAGTTTTTTTTACATCGGCCCCCGCTGATGCGTGTACGTTCCCGTGCTCAGTCATGCGCTGAGGACAGACAGTCTGGACGGTGTGCAGGCCTCAGTCTGCAGTACCTCCCGGCTGCAGCGTCGGAGGATGTAGATTCAGCTGTTCCCAGAGAGGTGAGGGAGGTGCTTGGGAGCAGCTTAGGAGTGGGCGAGCCGGGAGGAACAGGTGTGCTAAGAGCTTATACTTAATGAACCTCGAAGCCTTGTAGTGCTGTAGGAATCCCTCACACTCTCAGACAGACAGACAGGCAGACACACACTAGGCAGACACACACACATTAACAACAGCCTACAAAAGGTTCAGGTAGCTAGAAGCTGTGGATTAGTTTCCCTGGGGAAAAAAGTATGCTCCATCCCTTTCATTTCCTGCTCCTTTGAGAACCTTTTGTGTCTTGTGCCAATTGTTCGGCCCACCCCGAATAGCAGGAAACGTCAGGAAGTTGTTGGAGGTAGTATCCATTTCCTATCTGGCTTCCCCTCGCTATCGGCCTGGGCGCTTTGACAAACGCCGTGCACATTGTCAGATGTCGTCGCTGAAAGCTGATACGAGTATATCACGGAGTGGATGATTTGAAGCCTGGACCCCACCGGCTATTCTTTTTCTGTTCTAATGGCTTTTCATACAACTGCTGGCATTAGAAATGCATTTTAAAGCCGTCAGAGGAAACCATGCTTGCCAACGAATTACCGAGATATTCCTTTTCAATTGACTACAATGATCCGGGCTCGCTAGGAAGCGTTGAGCTCTCATTTTCAATGAGGGCCGGAATTTTTTTTTTTAAATCACCGTGGTTTATCTTTCCCATTAATGTCAATACATGGGTCAACTGGTGCTAACAAATGCGGAGGGAGGACACACACACACACACACACACACACACACAACTCTGTCCCACACAGGACATGCAGAACTAAGTGAATGGGCTATGCTGTAATGTTGTCAGGGGAGTTTGAAGAACATTGAGTGCCTCATTGTTTGAAACCTTGAACCTGGGAGGTTGTGTGTTTACTATTGGTGCTTTTGCTCTTACAGATCACAATCAATCAGTACATGATGACACATTGGTGTAATCACCTTTGGACTACATAGGATTGCCAGCTAGTTAGACTTTCTGTCATATTCACGTGATCTTTGGCCGACCTCTCCCTCTCATTCCCTCCCTGTATCCGGAGTGCAAGTGTCTTTCCGACGAGAAGTCACGGCTGTTTGAGCACACACTCCAATTCCGGCATTGTTCAAAGCCCAGTCCAATCCGTCGCATCAGGCTGCCTGCATCTTTTAAATCCCTCTTTCGCCAGGTATCATTAACAGTATCCATTTTCCTACTCTCCCTCTACGCAGGAAGGCAGCTCACATCTCCCTGACGACCGCCCGAGAATACCTCCCGGTGTCTCTTTTTTTTTAACGAGAGGCCAAAGCTTTTGTAGCGATTTCAAAAGCGGAGACTGTACGTGAGAGTGGAGGCTTGGACAGAGCAGGAGGTGGGTAACTCAGCAACTCTACTCCTACAAGGGCTCGCATCGGGGTCAAGCCGAGCGAGGGTGGGAAAAGCAGAGACGTGTTTTCTGACCGGGGCTGTGTTTGAAGGGGACGCCGAACCCACAGAGAGAGAGAGCGAGAGAGAGAGAGAGAGAGGGACGAATGAGAGGAGGGAGGGAATCCTGTGGTATGTGTATCACTATAAACCTGATCCGCTTCAACACAGCGAGTGGGTGGGTTAGCACTAGGTCAGGTGGGGGAAAGAGGGGGAGCCTCGTTCACACCAGCTCTGCATACAGACCGCTGTTATGTGAGGAGGCACATACAATGCTACACACACAGACTGCACACATACATCGAGTCAGTCTCACAAAGTGACACAATTCTCCTTGGCGTCTTGGAAAGACTGGGGAAAAGAAAACGTTCAAACAGCGGGGAGGAACTTTTTTTCTTTTTTTCCCCCCTTATTCCAGACCAAGCGAAACCCCAAATTCCCATTGCCAGCTTTCTCCGAACGGGATTGCAATGGTGTCTTGCGAGAGAGAGATGGCCTTGCACTTAAATGAAACCCCCAGAGTTACAGGGAACTAAACAGCCGGACTTGTTTACTCTGCAGAAATAAAGTAAGCCTTTCATCCGGGGATTTAGCCAGTCGATACGGGGACTGCACAGAGAAAAGGGCAAGGCGACACAAAAGCAGCCAGGAGATGAAGCCTTCATCTGCGTTTGAAGCCCCCCGACTGTCAGGCAATAAGCTACAAGAAGAAAATACTAGCTTCAGTGATAGCTAGCCAGCTAAGCTACATGTGTCTGCAATGCTCACCAAAATAGGGAAAAGGGCGAGCCAAAAGCGCCATGAGAAGAAGCCCTCATCATCTATCTGCATTTGAAGCTGTCAGACTTTCAGGCAGAACGCTGAGGGGAAGAAATGTTAGCTTCAAAGCTAATAAGCTAGCTAGCTAGGCATGTGTACGCAACGTTTGCCAAAACCCACACATACAACACACATGATTTTTTCCCTTTCATTTTTTTCCCCCCGCCCCTTTTCTAGAGCTTTGTAGATATGCCAAAACAGGGCCTTGCTCCCGTTGCCGTTCTTAAGCTTATAATTACAGAGCGTGCTCTCCTGTAATATGCGGGGAGAATGCCATATTGAGTTGATAATGTCGACCTGGTGTGAAGCCAATTTTCATCCGTCTTAATGGAAGTCACATGGAAAATTAAAACCTAATATGTCCCTTTTTGCTTACGAACATTATGTAATGATGTTTTCAGCAACAGCTGAGATGCCATCTTTATCTCTCTATATAAATGATACAAATCCATATGAGTGATTTAGTTAAGTTAATCTTCGAACAAATTTGTCCCGTTCACTTATGAATGTTACACTTGAATGTTTTCAGCAACAGTTGAGATGCACTCAACTCTCTCTCTGTTCTCTCTCCTCTCCTCCCCAGAAATGACATAAACACATATACGGAAGCAGTGATTCAGTTGAAGTTTCTCTTTGTACAAAGCCGCCTCTTTGTTGAACCTGACGGGAGGAGCCCTGGCGTACCACCGATAAACGTTTTAACACACTTTGATACGCATGAAGGGGTTTCATCCTTCGCCCATCGCCGTCCTTCGTGTAAACCCATTTGAGAAGACCTACAAAGCAAGTGGAGAAGCATTGGAACATAAACCGGTAGACTCAGTAGCCCCGCAAATCTCTGAGTTTCAGAAATACCCCGTAATCCAGAAGGGGGGAAATATCTACTGGTAATATGTCGGCTAAGTAGGAGCATTTGGTTCAAAAGGCAAGTTGAAATCTGCTCTCCCAATAGAGCTGTTTCCAGGAAACATCCAGAAACAACGTGTTGAAAGAACCGTGACGCATATCGGATACGTACAATCCAAGCCTGTTCGGATGGGAGGCAAAAACACCCAACGACAATACACTATGGTGAAAGCGATTATTGACCACAGGGCCGATCTAAAGCAGCCACCCTTAAAATAGACGGACGGATGTCAATTCACTTTCTCAGACGCACCTTCGGGTTTCCAACAGTTGAGCGGTGACGTGCTTCCCATCTCAGAGGTTAAATGAAAATCATTGGAGGTTAGCCCAAATCAATGGCCTGGGGTCAGATATGGATCTGCCCGTTGATCAGAGGGCACCATTCGGCGCTCTTAAGGCAACACCGAATAATAGAATATCAGACAATTCTGTTAAAACGTTGGGTGAAATTAAACCTCTTTGGCTGATCAGATCCTATGTGATTAATCACCGGTGTGCATTTGTGTCTAGGCTGGTTTGCCCTATATACTTTCTTCAACAGGTACTAACTACAGATAGGAGGAACTCGAATCTAGGCCTCTAACTCCTAAAATCCAACAACGGCTATTATCTAAACAGCATGAGTCTGGCAAACTCATCTCTAGTCATCTGTACTGTAAATCCCTTCAAGAATGCCTTCTCCATTGCAAGAGAAATACACTATACCCACTGTGTTCAGGATGGCTTATCTGTCTAAGTGGAATCTTAGTCAACCCACACACAAACAAACACACGCTCACACAAACCTTCCACCTCCCACACAACTCACACCTTCATTATCAAACCTATCATCCATCGCCCCGTTGAATTAAGGCCTAAATGCAGCTAAATGCAGCTAAATGTTCCTTAAAGTTATTTCCCCCCCCCCTTCCCTTTCTTTTCTGTCTCTCATTGGAGAGTTGCCACCATTAGGAAAGCTAGAGAGAGCATGCTACATGACGAACCCTTATTTGGTCAAGAACACTCACATTGGCCCCTGCTATAACAAAAAATAACCACAGTTTGTTGATGGGAGGACCGCCTTGGAATATGGGACCACACAAGTCAATGGGGGGAGAATTGGAGAGCCGATTGCTCTACAGCCCATTCCTCATGTCAGTTTAAATGACTACTCGCAACAAGAGACTGGTATACAAAACTCGGGAGGTAGGATTGAAATTAGTTTGTTAATTAGCCGTTACTGAAAGACATACAAGGTTGCACAATGCAATCAATGTAAACAGGCTTGTTTGTAATGAGCAGCCTGTGTTAATTATTAAAAAGGGGACGTACAAATATCGTTTTGCTGATTGACTTGACTCAGGCTAGCAGACGTTTCATATTGAGCCGCTGTTATGCCTTGTAGTCGTCCAACTGCTTTGGTAACCCAACTGTAATTACACAGCTGGGCAGGGGGACTGTAGACAAGGCATTGGAAGTCCAGACTGAATTGTAATGAAAGCAAACTGAACAAAGTCCAGATCTATGGTATTATACAAATAAATCACAGGCGTGCGTAATAACATGGTATCTGTCCAACTGAATATGAAGTGTGAACAATTCCTCAAAAGCCCACCACAAATAAAACACAAGTCCACTGAACGAAAAAAAAAAACATCCACGTTAAAAACGTTGGCTTCCAAGTTTGCACCTTTTAGTCCTTGTACTACCATTTCCCGCTCGTGCTGGAGTAAAATCACCGTATGCTCCAGTGGGCTTCACAACAACAAAAAAACTGAAAAATGAAATATTCAACGTTCATCCATTTTCAGAACACCATATGTGAACACACTGTGCTCTGTGGGTAGTGGGAAAAGCCCCTGTCGACATCTCTCCTATCGACCATGCTAAAATTCACGTGGCCATACTGGAGATATCAAAGGCTTGTTATAGAACAAGAACAAAAAGATTGATATAACCTAGATACCCTACAACTGCCCCCATGTCCCCTCATAGTCTCAAAGGGCGATTGAACGTCTATTCTTTCTACATATATTCTTTACCCTTTCTTTTATGTAGGAAGCGCTATTCCCAACCTTGTGAGAGGAGTTGTATTCTTTCAAGTGATGAAATTGGACATGGAGTTACATACTCGTCTCTCGGTCGGTGTGTAGCCTATTGACTACAATCTGTTAGGCGATGGTTAATTGATTGCTGGCCACATACGTGGGAAGATAAATCCAAGGCTCTGTACATGCTTTGTGTTTTCACATTAGAGAACACATCCATTGGAATACACAAAGTCAATGGGAAGCAAAAGACAAGGCCATTTCCAATACATTTCAATGTACCACAAATGGATAACACCAATGACACGTGTGACCTTACCTGTTTTGTTTTCTGTTTAACTTCTTCGATATAGGGGGCGCTCTTTTAATTTTTGGATTAAAAAAACGTTCCCGTGTTAAACAAGATATTTTGTCACGAAAAGATGCTCGACTATGCATATAATTGACAGCTTTGGAAAGAAAACACTCTGACGTTTCCAAAACTGCAAAGATATTGTCTGTGAGTGCCACAGAACTGATGCTACAGGCGAAACCAAGATGAAATTTCATACAGGAAGTGCCCCAGATTTTGAATGCGCTGTGTTCCAATGTCTCCTTATATGGCTGTGAATGCGCCAGGAATGAGCCTACACTTTCTGTCGTTTCCCCAAGGTGTCTGCAGCATTGTGACGTATTTGTAGGCATATCATTGGAAGATTGACCATAAGAGACTACATTTACCAGGTGCCCGCTTGGTGTCCTCCGTCGAAATTATTGCGTAATCTCCAGCTGCGTGCATTTTTCCATTTGGTTCAGAGGAGAAACCAAACTGTCACGAATGATTTATCATCGAATAGATATGTGAAAAACACCTTGAGGATTGATTCTAAACAACGTTTGCCATGTTTCTGTCGATATTATGGAGTTAATTTGGAAAGAAGTTTGGCGTTGTAATGACTGAATTTTCGGGGGTTTTTCTTAGCCAAACGTGATGAACAAAACGGAGCGATTTCTCCTACACAAATAATATTTTTGGAAAAACTGAACATTTGCTATCTGAGTCTCCTCATTGAAAACATCCGAAGTTCTTCAAAGGTAAATCATTTTATTTGAATGCTTTTCTTGTTTTTGTGAAAATGTTGCCTGCTGAATGCTAGGCTTAATGCTATGCTAGCTATCAATACTCTTACACAAATGCTTGTGTAGCTATGGTTGAAAAGCATATTTTGAAAATCTGAGATGACAGTGTTGTTAACAAAAGGCTAAGCTTGTGAGCCAATATATTTATCTCATTTCATTTGCGATTTTCATGAATAGTTAACGTTGCGTTATGGTAATGAGCTTGAGGCTATGATTACACTCCCGGATACGGGATTGCTCGACACAAGAAGCATAGCAGCACTACACACGTTTGCCTGCGAGAAATCAATTCCACCTTGGGAATCAATAGAGTTCAATTCAGAAAAGTGTCGGCCTTTGCCTTCGTCTTACCCATCTTGGAGTTGATGGCGAAAAATCCCTGGGGGTTGCCACTGGTGATCTTGTAAGAGAGCTTGTCGCTGGCCCGGGCGTCCGGGTCCACCGCCTCGATCTGGATGATGGACACGTCCTTGGGCGAGTTTTCCGCCACCGACGGGTAGTAGACGGGCTCTGTGGTCTGCGGCGCGTTGTCGTTGACGTCCTGGACCTCCACGTAGACCTCCACGAAGGCCGAGAGGGGCACCACGCCACCATCCGTGCCGTACACAGTCAGCCAGTAGTGCGGAGTGGTCTCATGGTCCAGGAGTTCCTGGGTTCTGATGACCCCTGGGAGAAAGAAAGAGAGAATAATTCGTTATGTGGGCTCTTGTATTATGAAAGAGAAACATCCATTTTCTTTTTAATGGAAAACCATTTCACTCCCAGCTTTTAGATGGAAATAGTCTTAGTCCTATAGTCCATACATATAAAAACAAAAAGAAGTTCAAAGAGCATTCTGTATGGGGATCACACACACAAAACACTTAGGCAAACAAAAAGATTCCAGTATATAGATACCACTTGAAAGAGAAAGGAAAGATATGGAGAAAGAGAGAAACTCATTCCGTAATCATGGGTAGGTGTAGGTGCACAGCAGTAGGGGGAATATGGTAGGGTAGAAGGTTGCTATTAACATCAGACCCTGCTGTCTGTTTCTACATGACAGGCCTGGATTTTTACAGCAGGCCATATGCCATGAGGGGCCTATAGCTTTCAGCTGAGCAAACAGAGGAGCTTTCAAAGACCTGTTAGGACTAACATTTCACAACAATACCCCCGATGACTGAACGGGGATCAGTGGTGGAACCATCAAAACAGCAAACTAGAAAGTAGGCTAGTCAGCCATCCTTCTCTGGATGGGTGCACAGTTGTTTCTCTTGAGGATTACCCAACATTTATGATGTGGTTTCTCATGCACATTTTATTTGGGGCTTTAAAAATATATCTGATTATTAGGCAGACTTGGGTTATGGCATGTCAGGGGTAGAGCGATAGGAAATTACTCAGTTGTTAAGAAGACAATCTCTAGAAAATCTCTTTCCATGCAATTTAAGTGAACATTAACATTAAAAAAAATTGTCCCAATGACCTGTTATCGAAAGCAATAAAAGTGAGCTCATTGGCCCGGCACACCTCCGACGGTAATAAATTCTAATAAAGCCAGGGCGTGGGCCTGTTTGCCACATATAGGCAAGCGGTAATCGCATACTGTCCTAGTCTGCCATATACCGAAGAACGATAACACACTGCTCCATGGCACCAATCCTACTTTTCCTACTGCCTGCCTTTCAAAACCCTTTGTTGCTCCCTGTAACTCAATGAGTTGCACTGCAGGTCTGTAAACCGAGAGACAGGCCTACCTTTCACCTCAGGGGGGAATAAAAAAATATTCCGAACAAAGAGAAAAGAAAAAAAGAAATCTCCAACACCTGTCACTGACATTTCACTTTTCAGGGATTTCAGAGTTTTTAATTCACCTCAGAGTTACTGTATCTTACGTCTGAGTCTGAGGTGCTTTTTTTGTCATTACTCATCATTACTGCTAGCCAGGGTTAGCGGTTAGCTTGAGGTGTGTAATAAGGCCCGGGAGGCAGGGTGGCAAAGGTGGAAATGGATAGCACTGTAACACTCCATAACACTTCCTACAGCCATGTGAGGGTATAACCTGCCGTCAGACAATATTCTGAAATGTTGTGAGGTAATAAATTGTCCAATTCTTCGAAAAGAAAGGCACCTATTGGTAGATCGGTTAAAAAAATGCAGATGCTGAATATCCCTTTCAGCATTGTGAAGTTATTAATTACACATTGGATGGTGTATCAATACACCCAGTCACTACAAATATACAGCCATCCTTCCTAACTCAGTTGCCAGAGAGGAAGGAAACCGCTCAGGGATTTCACCATGGAGGCCAATAGTGACTTTAACACAGTTACAGAGTTGAATGGCTGTGATAGGAGAAAACTGAGGATGGATCAACAACAGTGTAGTTACAACATTGTAGTAGAAACATTTTATGGAATCAATACTGTAAGTCGTTCTGGATAAGAGCATCTGCTATATGACCAAAATGCTAAAATGTAGTTACTCCAATATACTAACTGAATTGTCTAGGTGATAAGCAGGAAGCCTGTACTGAATACAAATATTCCAAAACATGCATCCTGTTTGCAAGAAGGCACTAAAGTAATACTGCAAAAATACTGTACTCTCCATCTTTTCAAGCATCATGTTATGGGTATTAGGCTTGGACAGTATACCGTACATTTGAATATTTGTAGCTACTTTTTAAGTAAATACGTGCAATACGTTAGGAGAAAAAGCAGATTGCGTTCTTCATTTCACCTGTCACCTTATTTTTCATTATGAAGTTGTACCGTAGTTCCCCAGAACAGTTGAACCAGCACAACGGGAGAAAGCGGGAGCAGCTGTGTATTGACAGGGATCGCGTTTATATTGAAAGTCAAGTCTTTTTTTTTTTGCTTCAAAAGAGTGATCAGCGACGTGCAACTGTAGTTTTTCTTTCACAGAAAATACATTTGTGCAACACATTCGGCAGAAAATAGCGTCAACAGAAGCGCAACACTATTTGGCTGGCAGCCAGACAAGTAAATGAGCTTACAATGATAAAGCATGGCCATCATATTTCTAACGTTTATCATAGAATAAATGTAACCAGCTACATTTCCTAATGTTTTGGTTAAAGTTAATCTTGCATTTTTACCAGAGAAAAGTAAGCTGGCTACACCGAGAAAAGTAGTTCCACATCAGTCAGAGCGCTGTCGTTTGATAGAATGCCCATTCGTGAATTCTCATCCGAGTGGACACGTGCAACTAAAGCACAACATTTCTCTGATGCTGAGCAAAAATTACAAGAAGAAGCATCGTATATCTGCATTTATAAAACGTAGCAAGATATTTCTTATACGTTTATTTCAATTTTTGGGCCACGAAAAACAAATAATTCTGAGATAGGGCGACCCCTAAGTTTAACTTGCTAGTTATCCAAGTAAGTGGCTGAATGAATAAGGTCACGCGGCATCCTATTGTTTTAGCTTTCTGCCGTGTTTGAGAAGTCAAAGCCCTTTGAATGAGTTCTGTACAACTACCACTGCATCTTAATATCCTTCCGTTTTCTTCCTCCGCTCCGTTCTAGGCCCATCTGCTCCTCCCCTATCTTCTCTAAGCAGAGCAGGAAAGCCCGTTGCCCTAGCGACTCCCAGACTCCACACAGACACAGCGTGTACACATTCAGACAAGCATGCATCAAAACTTTGTTCATTTGCATAATAGCTCTCGTTCACATTCAATTGTAATGTCCAAACTCAACAAAAATGACATTCGGTCATTTACCTATATATGTAGAACTTTATTAGCTGGATTGCTAGAATGTTAACAAAGTTAGCACAAGTTAAGGATGCCTAATGGGATTTTTCGTGTTTTTTGGTGCCCCCTTGTGTACTAAGCCAGTAATATATATGGATATTAAAATCTGGAGACTGAACAGATTTGATCCTCAGATCCCCAAAAGGTTCTACAGCTGCACCATCTAGAGCATCCTGACGGGTTGCATCACTGCCTGGTACGGTAACTGCTCGGCCTCCGACCGCAAGGCACTACAGAGGGTAGAGGGTAGTAAAAAAATAAATAAAAAATAAATAAAAAAATAAAATTTGATTTGATTTAGTGCGTACGGCCCAGTACATCACTGGGGACAAGCTTCCTGCCATCCAGGACCTCTATGCCAGGCGGTGTCAGAGGAAAGCCCTAAAAATTGTCAAAGACTCCAGCCACCCTAGTCAGACTGTTCTCTCTGCTACCGCACAGCAAGCGGTACCGGAGTGCCAAGTTTAGGTCCAAGATGCTTCTAAATAACTTCTACCCCCAATCCATAAGACTCCTGAACATCTAATCAAATGGCTACCCAGACTATTTGCATTGTCCCCCCCTTCTGTATTCGGCGCATGTGACAAATACATTTTGATAGCACCCAACCCTAATGGACATGCTTGTAATCATTAATCATTAAAGGACTGGCGAGTTTTTTGGGAATAAATGTTTTTGCGGAATGGATCTAAGCACAGACAAAATCCAAGAGGAAAATCTGGTTCAGTCTGCTTTCCACCAGACACCGGGAGACAAATTCACCTTTCAACGGGACAATAACCTAAAACACAAAGCAAAATCTACACTGGAGTTGCTTACCAAGAATGCAGTGCGTGTCCGAGTTACAGTTTTTACTTAAATTTACTTGAACGTTTATGGCAAGACCTTAAAATGGTTGTCTAGCAATGGTCAACAACCAATTTGACAGAGCTTGAAGAATTGTTTAAAGAATAAATGGGCAAATGTTGCACAATCCAGGTGTCAAAAGCTCTTAAGAGACTTACCCAGAAAGACTCACGGCTGACTCAGATGACTCAAATGCATCAACCCTAAAGCTATCTGTTCTTTATTTTACTACATTTGCAAACATTTCTAAAAACATGTTTTCACTTTGTCATTATGGGGTATTGTGTGTGGATGGGTGAGAAAAAAAATATATTTAATCAATTTTGATTTCAGGCTGTAAAACAACAAAATGTGGATTAAGTTACGGGGTATGAATACTTTCTGAAGGCATGCAGGGTGTAATATGGTCGATGTCATATGGGTATACAGGCTTGTCAAGGCTTGCTGGCTGGCGCCGAATGTGAAATGCACCCAAAGGGCCATCATGAGGCGGAAATAAAAAAATAAAAATAGTGATTATATCATGAAGTAAACAGATAACAAAAACGTATATATTGCCACAAAAAAAAACGCAGTCAAAATGTGCAAGTGTGAGTTTTTCCTCACGGAAGCACTGCCGACTACTCACTGCACTCACTGAGATAGCTTCTGGGAGGAACAGATTTGCAAATGTGAGGCATGAATAAGAAATGTGAGCGCTAATCTGACTGCTAGCGTCCTGCGAGAGCATGGGGAAAGAGTATGAGTGAGAGGCAGAGAGAGGGAGAGGGTGGAGATTGGTAAAAGAAGGAGTGAGGATGAGATGGAGAGAGCGGTTGAGTGGGTAAAAGAAAATGGAGCGAGAAACTAAGAGGGAGAGTGCGTGTGTTGTACATTTGTGTGCGTGTAAGGGTGAGAATGTGTGCTATTCAGACTAATTGTGTGTGTGAGAGACAAGGTAAAAGAGAGACAGCTAGAACGAGAGGGATGAGACATTTATTGTGCCTGTGCCAACGCAACGCCCATGCTTGAGTGCTCATCCGTTTGACTGGGAGACACTGACATAGCAGAAGCATTCCACTCGCTCAGGAGTGTCAGGCTGTCAGAGTGCCCACTGCCAACCCTAAAGCTATCGGCATGGAGAAGATGACTTTATATTAGTGCAGTTCTGCACTGCTACAGGTGACTAACAAGACTGCAGTCATAGAGGACCTTGACCCAAACTCACCCCTCACAGGAAACTTAAACAAACCGTGGTAGATAAGGCCGTAATTGGTACGATAGCATTGTAATGGTTGAATCGGCGGAAGGAAGAAAGTCCAAATCTCATATCTTTTTTTAAATAGTTCTGATGAGGCTCTGACGCCTAGAATAGTTCAATTCAAATTTCGATGAAGCTCCGACTGAACATAAAATGCAAATTTCAGTTGACATCTACTTTTTATACAAACATGAATGGGTGACTGGCTAAACATACCAGAAGACAAAGCATCTATCGAAACATATCAAATCAATAGTTGGTTGGATAATTACTGACGGAGCGTGTAAATGATGAATCATTTAGCCACCACACCTCTACCATTTCATTCCACTCGCTCATGAGCGTCAGGCTTTTAGCAGCCAACACTAACGCTATCAGCATAGAGAAGATGGCTTTATATGACTGTTCTACACCGCTAGAGCAATTATCACAGTGAATTATTGCAATGTTTGTGTATGTTTCAATTAATCCCGGATAGGATGGGTTGCCAATATCACGATTTGACACGAAATTAAAATGTAATTCATTCATTCATTCTAGTGGTGACTAACAACAATGCTGCATAGTCATAGAGAACCTTGACCCTAAACTCACCCCTCACAGGAAACTTAAACTGTGGTAGGTAAAGGCCAACTGGTACGATAGCATTGTAATGGTTGACTGGCGGAAGTAAGAAAGTCCAAATCTTGTGTCTTCTTTTATAGTTTGATGAGGCTCTGACGCCTAGAATAGTTCAATTCAAAAAGAGAACCATTTCAATTCAGCTCTTTCTGAACACAAGGACAATTTCAGTTGACATCTACTTTTTATTCAAACATGAATGCGTGACTGGCTTTAAATAAACCTACTAGAAGACAAGCATCTATCGACAAAGCATTGAATCAATAGTTAGCTGTATAAATCATGAATCTGAGGTATTTAGCCACCACACCTATATTTCTAGGCTAGTCAATGAGGAAGTTACAAAATGTGCCCTTAGGGCAATAAAAACAGTTGACAAAGCCTAGGCAACCTACCCAGACAGATTTGCTCTCTCTCTCTCCTTTCTTTCCCTCTTCCTTGCATACCCTACAGCTACACCTTCGACAGCCACCTAGCACAGCAGCTAGGCTACACAATAAAAAGAGCTAACGGGCTAACGCTGTCCCTACAATTCTGCCATCTCATGTAGGCGTGTGAACTGCAAAGTGTGTTCGCTTCAATTTTTTTATTAATTTAATCTTTATTTAACCTTTATTTAACTAGGCAAGTCAGTTAAGAACAAATTCTTATTTACAATGACCGCCTTGGAACAGTGGGTTAACTGCCTGTTCAGGGGCAGAATGGCAGATTTTTACCTTGTCAACTCGGGGATTCGATCTAGCAACCTTTTAGTTACTGGCCCAAAGTTCTAACCACTAGGCTACCCGCCACCTCAATCAGTCTCCGGAAACAGGTCCACTGTGACATTTACTCAATAGCTAGTTACAGCGGGGAGGCTGGATGAAGTCCGCTGCACAACACACAGCCGCTGAGTGTTGCTTTTGACAAAATGGCGAGATAACATGGTTGTGCTTCGAGGCGCCGAGGAAAATGGCAGAGGAGGTCTGAGGACAGAAGACATTTAAGTGGATTGGATATATCCAGCGGATCCAGGCCAAAACAAAAAAGTAACACATGGTGGGAGTAGTACCTGCGGAACTACACTATGATGTTCCCTATTTAGTTCAGAGGATGAGGTGTACTCAGTATTTCTAGCATGTATAGGACCAAGGTCCCTGTCATGAAAGGGTGTACATAGTGGGCGGGGGGGACTAAATTGGGGAGAGACACTCTTTTCCCCAGAAGGCCTTGTAGCTACAATGGTGTCGCCACAAATGGAGAGGATTGCACATGCCATGGATATCAAAAGCTGGCAATTGAAACAAATTAGAGCGCCAAAAAGATTACCGGTTGTCAAAAGAGGATTAGGATTTGCAAAATCCTGTTTATCCCCAGTGCTTATTTTCATATGGACGCACGATGTCTACTTCAGAAACTGAGTCAATATCATATTTTTCTGGCATTGAAAACGTGTAATGAGGAATTAGGCTGCAGTCAACTTTACCACGGCCCAGAGAAAAACTATTTTCACATTTTTTCTTTCTATTGTCGACAAAGAGATCTACAGAAGTCGAGATGGTCTCCCGATGACCTTCACAACAAGAGACCGTGCAGGAATAATGTACGTGCTTCGGAGACCACGAGAGAACAAAAACGTGTCTTCTCAAGACCGAGAGATCAGCTCTATCGGCTTACGCCAGCACTCCCTTGCTCTGCACTTGAAAAAGTCAGAACGTTTGCTTTGAACTACCTCTCGGTAATTCCGCTCTCCTTTCCCCTTGCATTCCTCAGCCTTCTTAGGACTCCTGCCTCACATGCTTACATAAACTTTCTCAGTGCCCCCCCCCCACCCTCTTCTCTTTCCAACGGCTCTGGTGGAATGCTTCAAATTCCTCCAGCACGTAGAGCCCTGGGTGTATTAGAAAAAGAGTCCTGAGCTAAGCTTCCCATGCCCCCAGCGCGAAATCAAATCATCTCTTTGGATCCCAGAGTTCTCAGAAGCTAAGACCTAGCCTAGCCCTGCACTTCTAACGTTTTTCGGTCCATACTGTAAGTGTTAATGCCCAAAACGTTTGAAAAATTCACAAGGCTATGAAGTGCAGCCAAAGCAGAAAAACTCCACCCCGTGGGATACCCACAAAGCCTACAGGTCTCGCTTTCACACTCATCATCTTTATTACTTTATAGAATTATGGATATTTCTGAATAATACGGACAGCTTGAGTTACACACGGTAATGCATCGGCCAAAGGCTTAGAATCACCATGCAAAATAGGACTTGGCAGGCTATTGAAGTGTCAAAGACCGTATCGGGGTCATTGACGAAATATGGTGGCGCTTTGAAGAGTGACCAGCATTCATCAAAACAGCTGCATGATGAGTTCACACAGAGTCTCTCAAAACAAAAGCGCATTTCTCTCCGCTTGCCGTGCTGTGCAGGAGCACCAAGTCTGGGACCAAAAAGCTCCTGTTCAGCTTCTACCCCCAAGCCATAAGACTGATGAATAGTTCATCAAATGGCTACCCGGACTACTTGCACCCACCCATTTTATTTATTTTTTTGCACTGACTCTATGCACACTCACTGGACTCACACATACTACACCGACGTGCACACGCACACGCGCTTACAAACACATCACATCTGCATATTGTCACTACACGCATACACCAACACACTCACACAGACACACTTTCACACGCACTGCTGCTACTCTGTTTATTATCGAACCTGATTGCCTGGTCAATTTTAACCCTAACTACATGTACCTATTACCTCAATTACCTCAACTACTTAGTACCCCAACACACTGACTCCAGTACCGGTACTCCTTGTATAAAGCCTCCTCCTTATTATTTTATTGTGTTACTAATATTTTATTGTTTTTTTTCATTCATTTTTGCAAATTTGCATACTTTTTAACTCTGTATTGTTAGGAAAGGGCTTGTAAAGTAAGCATTTAACAGTAAAGTCTACACTTGTTGTAACAAAATGTGATTTGATCTCTCTTTGACCCGGCGATCCTCTGAGTTGTGCCCCCACCAACCACCTCCGCTTCACGCAACATTGTGCATTTTGTATAAAATCGCCACCGGAGGCATAAAACAGAGCTATCAACAGCTGGGGTTAGGGGAAATGGTACTTTAAAACTTTAGACAAACTGAATCATTTCAGCCAGCTTAACAATGTGGAGCAGTGTGCTTCACTCTACATAATCATATGGTCTTAAAAGGGGAGGGAACTAACTAAAAGCACTAAACAACTGCCCTTTATTAAAACTGCATCAACAGACCAGGGGGGCATTAACGTTTTAAAGCGGCATAGATATTCAAAACTATAGCTTGATGACACTGTGTAATAAAATAAGAATCCTATTCTAGATTCTCTGGCCCAAGGAACAACTTTTAAAAAATGGCTGCATTCATCTGGAGTGGGGGGGAGAGGGGAGAACGCAGCGAGATACAGAGTGAAAGCGAGAGTCTTTAATGAACGAAAGGCAAATGATGCAATGAAAACATGCCCGATGGGATTTTTCTCTGGCAGAATTTAGCCCATTAATTCCAGTTGAGGAAGCCTATTGGGACATGCCCAGGCAGCTACCATTGTCACAGAGCGCAGTATTATTTCAAAAGGCCTCAGAGCGGGCCTGTGAGAAGCGCCACCTGGTTTAATATCACGTTATAATTTAAGCCCTGTTCCCTCCCGGCCCTTCGGTGCCATGCCCCGCTCCTCTGATGATAGTGGGCGCGATGTACCGTCTGTTTTCCCCTTATCGCAAAATGTTTACGAAGCCCCCTGAGATAGTTGCCCACTGACACAGACTGTACTCAATGCGCCGCGGTAAACGGTTCCCGTGGAAAGGTCTTTTTTTGGGGGGAGACAGATAAGGCACTTTGAAATATAGGCCTGCTCTCGTTTTCCAATAGGCTGCCGTGCTGACATTTACAAAAGGTTGATTCTTTTTTCATTACATTTTTATTGTCTTCGGAGATGAGAGATTAGAGTGGCGTTTAGGCCTATAAAAAGGCATCATGGTTGTTGAGAGTTATGACGGGAAGGTTGGGACAGTATGTGGGTTTAAATGCATGTTTGGGCAGCATTTTCTGTCCTAAGCTTTTCAACCCTAAGTGGCAACCATGGCACTTAGGCCTAAACATGTCAGTGTCTACATCTGTATAACACTGGATTTGAACCCAGTGCCATTAAGCTGCTGTCTCTGGTCATGCTACCGTAATTCTGATGTTTCCTGTCTTTGGTCTTTACGTTGGCAGCTTGACAACACGAACATGACGGGCGGGGAATTCAAAAAGGAGCATCTTCATCGCTCGCCGTTTGGTTTTTTAAGTGGCTGTCTCTCAACACATGAAACCTCAGGATTCGTTCAGCCAAGCACTGTTTCCCTTTGACATTCAGTCAGGTACGCCTTGAGAGCCAATGCATCATATCGAGACATGCTTGAAAAGAAACAGCCAGCTAAAGCCTTTGTCGGTTACCCCTTTCACTGCGGTAAACTCCATTTTTGATTGGGGCTATGATCGGAGAACAACGACTTCACATTCAGGTGAACATGCTACAGGGAACTGCAGGTCTTTTCCAAAGTAACAGGGGAACACACACCAAGATAGAGAACTGAAAAACAACATTTCTCGGCCCAAGATTCAACAATCGAAAATATCCCAGTAAACTTCACTAAGATCAATTGGATTCTTTTTTTTCTGTGAAATGTGTGACAAACATGTAGTTACTGCATACGTGTCTGCAGTATCTCTGTGCAATCATTAGCAACGTGTGTAGAGTCATAATTTACAGTAGTTTACATAAAAAGAAAATGTCACCAACCATTATTAGCCACGGGTCTCAATTGCCTAGATTAGCATGACAAGAGTTGACTCACAATCAAGCACGCCATCTGCACGCGGCACCTTCACAGGTTTCTAAAAAAAAAAAAAGACTTAATGGACAGAGAGAAGCAACAAACTTTAACTGGGGAAAGTGTGCTTTTCATTTAGCACCCGACAATCAACTTTGGCCCGAATGCACATTCCTGGCCCTGTCGCCCCCAGCAACGGCACTCAAGCAAAGGCCATTACGAGTCATGTGGCTCTTTTGAGTGTGCTGAAGAAGTCACACTTCTGGCTTGAGCTTCTGTGTATAGAATCAACAACAAAAAAATAGAAGGGACCGGGCCTGGGTGCTTAGGTTCAATCAATCTCCCATGAAGCTTTGGTGGTGCAGACGTAGCTGGAATAGTGAACGCAGCCAAACGTGAAGAGACAAAACCGTTTGCCACATACCTCCCCTATCTGGCATCACCGAGGGTCGGCCCTAACTCGCTCTCGCCAGGAAGGGCAATGGGGGGGACAATTTGGGGAAAGAGAGGAGGGAGGAAGGCCAAAATTGAAGAGGGGAAAACACACGCTCACAGTACTTTGTCATTACACGTCGAACTATTTCATTTGCCTCCACACACAGCTATTTCAGCACACCGGCTGCCTCCAGTTTGAAGTGAAAGGGCAACGCATACATTATCCAATGAGCAAAGGGCAATGGCATACATTATCCAACGAGCATCTGGACGGAAGAGGCGATTCCACTGGGGCTATTGAGATTCCTTACGCATTTCCTACATAAATGCAAACACACCGCATGAAGGCCTTACACCTTGGTTCACCCCCCTTCTTCTTCCTCCTGTTAAGTGAATCAGTGCAAATTCAATCATCACATCTTGGTTTTTCACCTCGGTTCACAAAGTAGGCTAACGAGCGTACAGACATGACTTCAACAGTGCTGTCAAAACGGCATCGAAAATAGCAGTTCCTGGAGGAGAAACAACGAGAGAGAGAGAGAGAGAGAGAGAGAGTCTGGTCGAACTAGCTCTTTACGTCAAAGGCTGAAATACAAGGTATTAGGAGTTCTAACAGAAAGACATGCTTAATTGATCACAGAGGACTCTTCCATGACCTCATAAACGGCAGTCAATCCTTTAGCGCAAGCACCAAGTCTAATTGATCTACTTTGAGCACGGTCAACATCGATTCGCTGATGGCACCGACAGAGATGGTCGCCTCGCTTCGAGTTCTTAGGAAACTATGCAGTATTTTTTTTAATGTAATATTTCTTACATTGTTACCACAAGCATTTCGCCACAGTCACATTAACATCTGCTAACCATGTGTATGTGACAAATACAATTTGATTTGAGCAATGTACCCGTACAAGACTTATTGGGCCTAGGCCTATAGCCTACCTCGCCACTAATTAAGCACAGTCCTTGACAAACAACATCCTCCACCCCTCCCTCTTCCCTAAGCAACAGCGGCAGCATTACTGGCTTTTTTATAGGGACGTCGGTGAAAATAATTTATTGTGCACTGCAGAGTGAAGTACCATTAAGAGTCGAGAATGGAATGTCAAGTAGTTTTGTCCCAAATTAATACCACTCACCACCTCGACCACCCCACAACAATAACTTCTACTAGTAATGGTTTTTAACGATATATCGTATTGACAATATCGCAATATAGTTTTGAGCTAGTTGGCTGTACCTGCACCAAAACTCAGTATTTTTCCTTCATAGCTTTTAAAATAGGGAGCCAATTTGTTTTTAGACTTTGATTTCCATGACTGATCAAAAACCTGTTTCCTCATGGCTCTCTTGCCCCTCTGCAGCAGACATATGGTGAGCAATAAGTTTGGAACATTGAATATAAAAATCACACTATTGATTCACTATATATATATATATATATATATAAAATATATAGAAATACAATAAATACCGTACTGGCACCTAAGTATTGTGATAATGTCTTATCTTGGTCCCTGGCAATGCCCAGCCCTAACTCCTACGCCCAACCACAACAACCCCCCCCTCTTACTAGAAGCCTTAACTAGCCTACTTTGTGAAAGAAGTCCATCTTGTTGTTCTTCCCTCTGTATCATGACCTCAGGCTCCAGATGTTTGTTCCTTTTCTCAACTAAAGGTTTATTAAATCAAGGAACTAGATTCCATGCCTGGCCCTGGAAACATCAATAACATCAATCAGGTTAGTGGCATACCTAGCTGGCCTTAAGTGTGTCAGGCCCCCATTAGCTCGATAACCCCAACAGCAGTGTCGGAGCACACACAAGGACAGAATTAGCCTGGACTGCACACAAAATCTCACCTGGGCTCCACATAGCCCCCAGCTCTAAACATGTTTGTGTGATGTGCAGAAGTAAATACAAGGGTCAGAGATCCAGAGGGGCCCGGGCCAGACGTTTGGCAGATATAGCCGTCTACAGTCGGACAATAAGAACTGGATAGGGGGAAAACATGTTGATTCCTATCTTAGAAGTAACAACTTTCTGGGTTTTGTTAATCTTATCTTGGCCTAAAAAAAATGGCTGAATTACTGCTGTTAGCAAAAGCAAACCCTGAATCGGGTAAAATAATATATTGAAAGCTGAAGTTACATAAATGTATTTCCGCCTCTGTTCACTGAACTAAATTAAGCTAGTAACTAAATATAAAGTTCAAGATTTAGGCTTAAGGAGAAAAACTAAAGGGCCAAAATTGTATCTTCTTGGCGGTAAGATGAGAGGTAAGGGAGTCGAATGGGCACTAAAGACCTTTTCATTTGCACATTCCTCATCACTACCCCTCCATTCTCAAACCCAGGGGTTCAAGAGGATACCGGGAATAAATAAAAGCATGCACAAGGAGAACATGAGATTCCAAAAGGCATTTAACTTAACCAGCCACAGATGTTAGCCAACCTTCCCTTACTAGCCCCCTCATAAAAACACTTTTCCAGAGCTTAAGGTGTGTGTGGCTTCTGGCATGCATCCTTTGATTTGACCACTTTTTCATTTGTTTTCTTCTCTTCTCAACCCTTGTTTTCCTACTTGTCGGAAAGCACAAGCTGCAGCTGCACGACTGGGTGAAAGCGACGCTGGGCGTGCACACTTTGTTTTACATCGATTTCTTGTAGAGCATAATCCTCACGTGGTAACCTCACACCCTCCTCTGCTCAGACCCAGACCAACCCCCACCCCCCAAACCATCCTTCAGTCAATGCATGGATTCCCAGGAGGCACACCGTTGCCTTGGGCATATTTGGTTTGCTACCAGCTATGGCTGTGATCCCAAACAATGGGGCTGAATAGCAGGACAATCCTATCATTGCCACTTCTGATAAATCACTCTGAAGGCCATGGAGGTCGAGGGCAGGGGAGGAAGAGCAGGTCAGGAGCTCCCGGTGACCTGCATCCAATACATTCAGGAGTGGGATTTCAAACAAGAAGTGGGTGTCCTTCACAGAAACAAGAACACTTCTGAGATTCGGCCTAAGATCCACAGCCCCAAGCCGAGGGCAGAGTCTCAACTAACAAACCACAGAGCAGAAATCTCTGTTGCCTAAATATAAGGCACTTTGTTTCAAAATGTCAACTTCCTAAAGAGTGCATTGTGTGTGAGAAAGTTTCTACAAATTTTGATGAGCGGGACCGAAGCTATTTTTAAACCAATCTCAGATGAGTTTCATATTGCATTTCAAGAATCAAAAGGCTCTCTCCAGTTTGCTCTGTTTACATTTTCCCTCAGTATATTTTGAACAAAAGAGGTAGAATTATTTACAAGCAACAATCTGACAACTACCCCAGAGAACAATCACACTAAGACTGGACAGGCACAATAGCTGACAGATGGTCCTTAAGGAGCCATGCTTCATGCCGGCTCATCCCGTCATGCTAAATTTACCAGCAAAGAAAGTGTGATTTCCCCACAGGTTCACGGAAGGCCCTAATTTACTCTGCTTAATAAAGTGTATGTCTCCACCTGAATCTAAATTAACATTCTCTCATCAATTTCTCATGTAGTTACTTTAAAATCTGTAAACTACATTTCCAGAGACATTGCATTGGACTTCCAGACTTAGGGGATAGACCACATATATGCTAAAAAAGCTAATGTTTTATGCATCAAGTTTCACCGGCCCATTTGTACATTAAATATGTATATTGCCATGCAGAAATACATTTTAAAAGGGAAAAACTGACATTTAGCCACCCAGAGTATGGTAACTGTGTTTAAAAATCAAGGGCAGCAAGCCAGGTCTGACACACCCAAAATGGGGTGACCAGTAGCCTTTTGTGGCAAAAACCGTTTGAATTCCGAACTGCTTATTTTTAAACCCTTGGCACAGGTTCTTTAACGTCCGTGAGCAGCTGAGAAAAAAAGTACTCCTATATTCTTTGTAAGACCACAAAGAGGCCAGCAAGTGCATTTCACCAGACACACACACAAAAAAATGTAGATTTGCAATATTAAAGCAGATATGACAATCACAGAAAAATAACTCTTTCATTATACAAACAAGTTCCATCTCATGTGGGACGAGCCAGCATGCAGCATTAGCCATTTGCATATGACTCGTTTTTCGACATTGAAACAAAGTGCTCGCGTGGGAAAGGGAGCGTCAGTGGCTAAAATCACTAAGCAATCCTCTTAATTCCTCGGCAACTAGTTTGGAATGTCTACTGCAGGTCTAGGACACAGCTGCTCCAGCTGTTCCTGCCATCAATTCTCTTCCCTCAGACAGAAAAATGAAAGGAATCAGGAAGCTTAGCGGTTCTCCAGGAAGCAACCCTCACCTCCATTCACCATTTGCCCCCACTACTGATATTTCAGGGAAGGGGGGAGGACATGGGCAGACAAGCATAGTCTGCACAGATACATGGGATTACACCCCTTTTCACATCCCAGTCATTTAAAATTCATGCATGCCCATTTGGTGCCTTAAATAATAAATGATAAACAAAATGGGCCTTCACATAGGGGCAATATGGTAATGACAAAGAGAGGGGGAAAAAGTGAGAAACTCACCAGTCTCTTCATCAATGGTGAATATCCCTAAACCAGAGCCGTCCCGTATTGAGTAGCGTATTTCTCCGTCTCTTCCTTTGTCTTCGTCTTGAGCCGTTACTTTCATTACGGATGTCCCAATGAGGGCGTCCTCTTTTATAAATCCCTTATCCACAAACGAGGGGAACCACGGGCGATACAGATTCTCGTTTACGTCCACTACATCCACCTCAATGAAGCATGTCGACGATAAAGACACGGGCTTCCCTTTGTCCTTGGCTTTCGCCGTGAGGTTGTACACCTGCTTCTTCTCGTAATCCAGAGTCTGCAGGATGCGCACCGCGCCACTGAGTTTGTCCACCTCGAAGTTGCCGTCCCCGTTATCGCTGAGGCTGTACCGTACCTGACTGGACAGCCCGACATCCGGGTCGTGAGCCTCCAGCCACATAATCACAGTGCCGACCGGGAGGTCCTCCCTCACCTTCACCCGGTAATTTGGCGGGATGAATTTGGGAGGATTGTCATTGACGTCCTCAAGAACGACCTTTAGCAACACTGTAGACACGAGTTGTGGATCATTAACCGCCTGGTCACACGCAGCGATCTTCAGAATGTAAACCGGGTGCACCTCGCGATCCAGCTGCTTTTTCACTGTCACTACTCCAGTCAGCTCGTCAATGGCAAACTGGTCAGTGTCGGCCACAATCGAATACCTGATTACTCCGTTATCTCCCTGGTCCTTATCGGTGGAATCCACCTGGACGATTTCAGTCCCCACTGGTGTGTTTTCACTTATTTCCACCGAATAGGAGTCTTGCAGGAACTGCGGACTGTTATCGTTAGCATCCAAGATCTTAACATCCAAAAGACGCGAGGAGGACTTCTGCGGTATTCCCAGATCATAGACCGTGACATTCAGTGTGTAGTGGTCCGTCGTTTCCCTGTCCAGTGGCGTGTGAACCAAAAGCCAACCGGTGTTCATGTCTACAATGAAACGACTCTCTGTATCTCCTCCTGAAATAACGTACACCAGTTTTCCGTTAAAACCACTGTCTGTGTCGGAGGCGCTTAGATGGACTACCCTAGCCCCAACCGGAAGGTCCTCTTTGACCTCAATGACACTGGGGAAGGACTCTGCAAACTGAGGGGAGTAGCGGTTAACCGTATGGATGTCCATTAAGTTACCGTCAGGCTCAGTTGGGGTGTGGATCTTAGTGCCATGAAGAAGCTTTTCTGCCAACATGGTAGCAACCCCAGTGTCGACGCACTTCAGTTGGACAGGCTTGCGAGCTGTGATGACAGTGATGTTCATTATCATTGGTTCAGTCTCATGCTCTCCATCACTGGCTCTGATCTGTAAGCTATGGAAGGACACTTTACCTGCCTCCCCCTCGCTCAGTGTTCGTTTCAAAGAAAGCACACCCGAGTTGGAGTTCAACTCAAAGAGATCAAGATCATTCCCAGTTTTTATGTCGTACCGCACTAGCTGCAATTCGTCAGCGTCAATTGCAGACACCGTCGTTATCTGCTCTCCCACGCCATGGTCTCTAGGCACCGTGACTTCACAGTCGACATTTTCGAATAGAGGCTTATTGTCATTCAGGTTATTCAGTGTGACAGTAACTGATGCCTCCACCTCCCGTCGGAAAGGGGAACCCCAGTCTGAAGCCCTAATTTTGAGATTGTAAATCCTTGGCATCAGCTCGTAATCCAGCTCTTCTGAGGTGCCGATGACACCAGAGAAGTAGTCGATGACAAACGGCTGCGGGCTCACGTTGGCAATGCTGTAGGTCACATACCCGTTCTCTCCACTGTCTAGATCCGTGGCTTTCACTGCTAACACGTTGGACCCTACAGGTACATTCTCATCAACGGTGGCCTTGTAAGAGGTCTGTTGGAACTCAGGAGCATTATTGTTAACATCTATAATGTCAATGATAACCTTGGTCACGGCCTTTTTGTCACTGGTAATAACTTCTAGTTCAAATTTAGGGGCATAATCCGCATAGATGGGTCCAGTTGTGGTAATTAAGCCAGTGTCTGGATTAATAGCAAAACGATTCTTCTCTGTTTTATATCTGAAAGCATACTTCAACTGTGGATACTTTGGCAATGCAGTTACCATAGCAACAGGTGTATGGAGAGGGGCAAACTCACTGAGATTGACCCTATAAACAGCGTGTTCAAATTTAGGGGGGCCCACTTTAAACTGAGGGGATGTTACATGTACCACTTTCGCTGAAGAAAACTGGGGGGGGCTTCCTTTGTCCTTGGCCTGTAACGTGAGGTTGTATCCGAAAGGCTGGGTGTCCCAGTCTACATCCTTGACCGCTTTGATTTTGTACTCCTTGCTCCCGGGACTAGTTCTCATGGCCTTAAACTGCTGGAGGGGGTCGCCCGCCACCACGCTCAACGACGCGATTTCCCCATTTGGTCCCTGGTCGCTGTCCTCGACGGTCACTATGGCGTAGGTGGGGTCACGGTCAGCGCCCGAGGGCGCCAGGGTGACTGCGGCGATGACAGGCGCGTGCTCGTTAGCCTGCTCCACCCTCACCGTCAGCTTGGCCATGCTACTGAAGCCACTGCTCCCGTAGAGCTTCATGCCTCGGTCCACGGCCAGGATCTCCAGGTCATACAGCTGGGTCTCAGCGTGATCCAGCTTGCCCGTCAGCGTCACCACCCCGCTTGTGGGATGAACGGCGAACACATCTGTCCACTCCCGGAAGCTGTAGTAGTACTCCCCGTTGGTCCCGATGTCGGCGTCCGTGGCGGTGACCTTGGCCACGCTGGTCCGTAGGGCCGTGTTCTCGAGCAGCGAGACGCTGTAGGAGGTGGGAGAGAACAGAGGCCTCAGGTCGTTGGTGTCCTGAACCTGGACCTGGACTCGGGCGCGAGCCTCCACGTTGGAGCCCCTCTCCACAGCTTTGACAGTGAGCAAGTAGTGGTCTTTGACCTCCCGGTTCAGAATGGCAGTGCTGCCTCCTTTGGTCCTTATTCTCAGGAAGCTAAAGTCTCCCAGGATGTAGTCCTCTGCTTTGAAAAGGTTCTCATTGTCTCCTGACACTATTTTGTACCGTATCTCCCAGGTGGGGTCTGTGATGTAGATGCCCATCTTGGCATGACTCTCCAAGTAGGTCTTAGCAGCAGAGTTCTCATATATGGTGGCATTGTAAACAGAGTGAGTGAACTGCAGGGCCAATGCCTTCTCCGTCCTTTGGTTCCCTGTGCAGCCGCAGAGGAGCTGCAGGAGCAGCACGAGCAGTGAAGTCAAGTATTTCCCCATTTTCGTACTGTGTTCTCTACCAAACCACCTGGAGACGCACAAAACAGAATGTCAGAAACAAGCTAAAAAAAACAAACATCAAATTATTTTTTTTATAGATTTTTCAGAAAATCTCAATAGGGCTGGATCAGTGCTTTAATTTAAGAGCATCATAAAATATATGTCTTTATGCTAACAAGCAAAAGGGCTAAATGTTGAACCTTCCCAACAAAATTGTGGTTTTAAAGTGGCACGGAAGACGGCTGCTGTTAATATCTGCTCGACAAAGGTCTCTAACCTTACTCCTCCCTTTACTGTGAGCCTCACTGAGCTCATTTAAAACGGCATGACAAACGATGGTCAGGCTGATAAATGGGTTTTCTGTGACAGAGGGGGAGAGGGAGAAAAGATATAATACAAATAACGTATTTGTCTTAGCCGGCATCCCTCTTACGATTTCAGCAACAGGTTTAACAGAACAGATATACTACGTAAATCCTTTTTTACTGTTTCAAAGCACAATTCAGAGACGAGTCTCTTCACATCAGAACATGTACTCATTTAATTCAGTTCTCTATGTACAAATGATGATGGAGGTCATTGGTAATGACAAAATAGTTGTACGGAATTCAATTCTCACTTATTCAATTACAGGTCAAGCGAAAACGGACTTCAAAGCTATAATAAGCACATTTGACAATTCCTTCTATCTTCTAAATTGCACATGTTTGAAATTCTTTGATCTACATGACATTATGCAAACATACAGGTTTGTGCTCGTATTGGATTTCACGTGTACATTATACATCCATTATTATGCCTGGAAATCGTGTATGATCAAAACGACTGAATTCTAGCACTAAAAGCTGTTTCTATACTGACTCTGTGGCCTTGGTTCCTGAGCTTGGCTATTTTCTGTTTAGGCTGTGCTAAAATAAACACAGCGCTGCCGCTTTGGGCTTTTAAAAGAGTTGCCATCGGGAAAAGCACTGGAGAATGTTAAAACATCCCAGCCCGGGCTATTGACTGACACTGGTGTCCAGCTGCCTTAGATCTGTTCAAAACACATGCTGAATGTATGTTTGCAATAGACATATATAAATATATGTGTGTGTTTTATGGGGCTAGTAGCATAATGCAGGCATGAGTACTTTCAACAACTAAAAGTATGCGGTTGAGCCTATATTTTTTTACCCCCTGGGGATTAGGCTAACTTTTCATGCCTCCAGTGTAGGACTTTATGGCACAGTCATGTCAGGCTAGTAAGCAAACATAAGTAAAATAAACATTTTTTTTTTTTTTTAACTAAGTCTGCATACACATCCAGGATTTTTCAACTGTTGAACTAGGCAATTCGTGGCAAATCATAAAGGGGGAAAATGATATTGACATGTTTTTTTGGGGGGCTGAAATCATATTCTTGGAAGAAAGGAAAAGACAAAAACAGCTTCATAAAATTATTGCTTTCTGTCTGTTGTTTAATTGTCCAACCCATCCCCCAACGGTCCCCGTTTCTATTCATTTCACGTAGACGCGGCAGCGTTGCCTGAGACAGATGTACGGATTGTTTAAAGAAATGGCAACAATACCCCAACCGCGAACACTGCACCATGTTTAAAACAAGTCCCACACATATACAAAAGGCGTAGAACAGTAACCAACTTCCATAGTCTCTCATTTCGATAGTAGCCTATTTAATACCTTCCCTAAAAACTTTTAAAACGTTCAACTTCACTGGGGGAAAAGAAAGGGTACTCTGATTTCAGTCCACTGCTCGAGCGCCACTTATAGAGAACTAGTCCGCTCGGACAATCTCAACTTTTAACTCCGATTCACAAACCACAAAGACAACTTGCTTATACACAGGAAAAGTGCTAAAAAAAAAAAAAAAATGCATCACATTACATACCTATTGCCTCATTAACGGCGTGGATTTTGGCGGTTTTTCGTGTAGTTTGTAAGGTACGAACGTCTGCATGGTAACTACGTGGACTTCCCTCTCCGCGACTCTATCCACTTTCCACTTCTTTCTCGTTGCTCCCGTTCTTCCACACTGAATTCCCCCTAGTATCTCTCCGCGTTGCGCACGCCCGGATCTACTTTGCTGACATGAAGATAAAACAACCAGCTCGCTCCCCCGCTTCAAGAATCGAGATAACGGTTAACTTTGATCGGCTCTATTCCCTAGTCTAATTTCAATTATTTATCCCTTCCTAGGCTTTATAATAGGCACATCATATAAAATAGGATTTCATGGGGAAATATCATGCACCTATGCACTAATATCCTTTTTGATTGCATTTTACTCCCCAAATGTCGGCAATGTTTTACCACATTTACGCATGGTGCCAATAGTGTTTATGAGGTAATCCAAGCAAATTAAAATTGTTACTTGGGTATAGGTTTGATTCAAAATTTTCCCGCATGGATTAATGGTATTCCCTATTAATGTAAACAATTGCCTATACAGTACAATAGCCTACAACGTTTTATTATGAGCCTATGTGGAGGGGAAGTGTTTTCCTATTTACAACCTTCAATTCATTTCGATGTGTGCAACGAGGGTGCACATTTACACGCCTGCTATTCAAGAAGTATCTCCATGTTAAAATATTCGGTGTAGTACATGTGCAATAATATCTTGTTCCCAAATCCGCGCACATGGGAGTGTGACCGATGTGCGATTGATGGCGCTCTCTCACTACTTATTGTTCAGGCTATTTTCTCTCCAAAGCGCTGCGCTCTGGACAGCACATGCTGCTGCTCACCCACAACTTTATTGTGTGTGTGTGTGTGTGTGTGTGTGTGTGTGTGTGTGTGTGTGTGTGTGTGTGTGTGTGGTGAGAGGGGAATCTTGGAGATTGTGAAGCATGGGCTGTCATTATAATGTCATAATAACGCCTCCTCGGAAGTTTATCATGTCACTAATGTTGATGATGATCATGACGAAAGACTCCTGCTATTTTCAATGGTTTTAGGCAATACATTATTTCTCCTCTATCAGTGTAAAGCAATGCTATTTCCTAGTTGTACTTACCAGACGGGCTGGATGACGCCGACTCTCCAAAGTTCGGTTCAGATAAATCTCTGCAAATGTTGGCAAATTATGTTTGCGAGCAGGTCGCAAAACGGTAAAGTGACACACAGGAACCAATCCGACTCCGGTTATTCCACATTATTCACATTTTCAACGCCTCCGAAATCCATAAAAGACACATTTTCATCAAGCGTGTATGGCACATTGGAGTCCACAATCGTTCATCTGCGTGCGGTTCAACAGCATCGGTTGAACAGCAGTAGCCTACTGTTTCTACCGGGATGCCTCGGTTTTTAGGAAGCAGTGACGTAACGAGGCTCACACGCCTTCGTTGCTCTCCTTGCTGATTCCCATGCAAGTTCAACTGGAAAATAAAGCGACAAGGAGCCTAAAATATTAAAAGAGCAGGATTCAAGATTCACTCGTTGGTAATGCTCAATTGCTTTGCTACGGGACCATAACAATGACTTTCCCTATTGAAAGTAAACTAAGGTTGTGTAGGATATCATTTATGTGATATGGTTGCAAAAGGCTGCACATTTCAGCACGAACTCATACAATGACTGTAAAATTCAATCTATGCAAAATACGTTATATAACCTTTATATATAGGGTCAACATGCATGGACGTGGAAATCCCAAACACAACTACTATTCCACCACGCAGTCACAGCCACACACCGGAAGTTACCCCCATGCTGTGTGCAGGGAGGCCACAAACGAACACACCCTCAATTGCACGTCTAAGTGTGATGCGAACCAGTCGTCTGATCCCTGTCCTATGTCCACTCACCAATGGCTCATTGAAGTCAAATTTGCTCAAGGTCTGTGTAAAGACAGGCATGAGCTCCTTTTGTGTATGGGGTTCTGGGGTGTTCTCTTTCACTCTTTCTCTCCCTCTCTCTATTTCTCTTTCTCTCTCTCTCTCTCTCTCTCTCTCTCTCTCTCTCTCAAAGATGTGTTTACATTGCCAAAGCCAATGAAATAAACAATAAACTAATAAACTAAAGTGAGGAGGCACGGAACAACATGAACAAAAAAATTCGACATTTAACAGTAAATATTGCACTCAAAAAGGTTTAAAAAGATAGACATTTCAAGTGTTTGGCGTATATTATCAGCTATGCACAGTGTTTTAGCAATGTGCAAATGGTTGTAGTTAGAATAGTAGTGGAAGATAAATAAACAGATAAATATTAGTGGTTTTTACAATGCTGTTTGTCCTCCACTGGTTGCCCTTTCCACATGGAAAAGGCCACAAATTCTCTCTCTGTATCGCTCTCTATCTGTATATCTGTATCGCTCTCTATCTGTATATCTGTATCTCTCTGTATCTCTCTCTCTCTCTGTATATCTGTATCTCTCTCTCTCTGTATCTCTCTGTCTCTCTCTCTGCGACTCTGTATCTCTCTCTGTATCTCTCTCTGTATCTCTCTCTCTCTCTGTATCTCTCTCTGTATATCTCTTGGTCTCTCTGTCTCTCTCACTCCATTTCTCTGTATCTCTGTGTCTCTGTGTATCTCTCTCTCTCTCTCTGTATGTTTCTCTCTCTCACTGTGTAGATCTCTCTCTGTACCGCTCTATGTATCTCTCTCTCTCTGTATCTCTCTGTGTCTCTCGCTCTCTGTATCTCTCTCTCTCTCTCTCTCTGTGTGTGTATCTCTCTCTCTGTATTTCTCTCTCTCTGTCTGTCTCTGTACCTCTCTATGTATCTCTCTCTGTATCTCTCTGTCTCTTGCTCTCTGTATCTCTCTCTCTCTCTGTGTATCTCTCTCCCTCTCTGTTTATCTCTCTGTGTATCTCTCTCTCTCTGTATTTCTCTCTCTGTCTGTCTCTCTCTCTGTGTGTATCTCTCTCTCTCCCTGTGTATCTCTCTCTCTCTGTCTGTCTCTCTCTCTCTGTGTATCTCTCTCTCTCTCCCTGTGTATCTCTCTCTCTCTGTATTTTTCTCTCTGTCTCTCTGTATCTCTCTCTGTCTCTGTTTATCTCAATGTGTATCTCTCTCTCTCTGTCTCTCTGTATCTCTCTCTGTCTCTGTGTATCTCTCTGTCTCTCTCTCCTCTCTCTCTCTGTATCGCTCGCTGTCTCTCTCTCTGTATGTTTCTCTCTCTCTCTGTATCTCTCTCTGTACCTCTCTATGTATCTCTCTCTCTCTGTATCTCTCTGTGTCTCTCGCTCTCTGTATCTCTCTCTCTCTCTGTGTGTTTCTCCCTGTGTATCTCTCTCTCTGTCTGTCTCTGTCTCTCTGTATCTCTCGCTCTCTCTCTGTATCTCTCTCTCTCTGTCTCTCTGTATCTCTCTCTATCTCTGTTTCTCTTTCTATGTATCTGTCTCACTGTATCTCTGTATCTCTGTCTCTGTATATCTATACCTCTGTATCTCTGTCTCTCTGTATATCTGTATCTCTCTCTCTCTCTGTATCTCTCGCTCTCTGTATCTCTCTCTGTATCTCTCTCTCGCTGTATCTCTCTCTGTATCCCTTTCTCTCTGTCTCTCTCTCTCTCTGTATCTCTCTCTCTCTGTCTCTCTCTCTGTATGTTTCACTCTCTCTGTTTCTCTCTGTGTTTCTCTCTCCCTCTGTATCGCTCTCTCTCTATATATCTGTCTGTATCTCTCCCTCTCTCTCTCTCTGTATCGCTCTCTGTCCTCTCTCCTCTCTCTGTATGTTTCACTCTCTGTCTCTCTCTGTGTATGTTTCTCTCTCTCTCTCTCTCTCTCTCTGTATATCTCTGTACTTCTATGTATCTCTCTCTCTGTATCTCTCTGTGTCTCTCTCTCTCACTCTCTGTATCTCCCTGTGTATCTCTCTCTCTGTCTGTCTCTGTCTCTCTGTATCTCTCGCTCTCTCTCTGTATCTCTCTCTCTCTGTCTCTCTGTATCTCTCTCTCTCGCTCTCTCTCTGTATCTCTCTCTCTCTTTCTCTGTATCTGTCTCACTGTATCTCTGTATCTCTGTCTCTGTATATCTATACCTCTGTATCTCTGTCTCTCTGTATATCTGTATCTCTCTCTCTCTGTATCTCTCGCTCTCTGTATCTCTCTCTGTATCTCTCTCTCGCTGTATCTCTCTCTGTATCCCTTTCTCTCTGTCTCTCTCTCTCTCTCTGTATCTCTCTCTCTCTCTCTCTCTCTCTCTCTCTCTGTATGTTTCACTCTCTCTGTTTCTCTCTGTGTTTCTCTCTCCCTCTGTATCGCTCTCTCTCTATATATCTGTCTGTATCTCTCCCTCTCTCTCTCTCTGTATCGCTCTCTGTCCTCTCTCCTCTCTCTGTATGTTTCACTCTCTGTCTCTCTCTGTGTATGTTTCTCTCTCTCTCTCTGTATATCTCTGTACTTCTATGTATCTCTCTCTCTGTGTCTCTCTCTCTCTCACTCTCTGTATCTCCCTGTGTATCTCTCTCTCTGTCTGTCTCTGTCTCTCTGTATCTCTCGCTCTCTCTCTGTATCTCTCTCTCTCTGTCTCTCTGTATCTCTCTCTCTCGCTCTCTCTCTGTATCTCTCTCTCTCTTTCTCTGTATCTGTCTCACTGTATCTCTGTATCTCTGTCTCTGTATATCTATACCTCTGTATCTCTGTCTCTCTGTATATCTGTATCTCTCTCTCTCTGTATCTCTCGCTCTCTGTATCTCTCTCTGCTCTCTGTATCTCTCTCTGTATCCCTTTCTCTCTGTCTCTCTCTCTCTCTGTATCTCTCTCTCTCTGTCTCTCTCTCTGTATGTTTATCCTCTGTTTCTCTCTGTGTTTCTCTCTCCCTCTGTATCTCTCTCTCTATATATCTGTCTGTATCTCTCCCTCTCTCTCTCTCTGTATCTCTCTGTCTGTCTCCTCTCTCTGTATGTTTCACTCTCTGTCTCTCTCTGTGTATGTTTCTCTCTCCTCTGTATCTGTATATCTCTGTACTTCTATGTATCTCTCTCTCTGTATCTCTCTGTGTCTCTCTCTCTCACTCTCTGTATCTCCCTGTGTATCTCTCTCTCTGTCTGTCTCTGTCTCTCTGTATCTCTCGCTCTCTCTCTGTATCTCTCTCTCTCTGTCTCTCTGTATCTCTCTCTCTCGCTCTCTCTCTGTATCTCTCTTTCTCTGTATCTCTCTCTCTCGCTCTCTCTCTGTATCTCTCTCTCTCTTTCTCTGTATCTGTCTCACTGTATCTCTGTATCTCTGTCTCTGTATATCTATACCTCTGTATCTCTGTCTCTCTGTATATCTGTATCTCTCTCTCTCTCTGTATCTCTTGCTCTCTGTATCTCTCTCTGTATCTCTCTCTCTCTCGCTGTATCTCTCTCTGTATCCCTTTCTCTCTGTCTCTCTCTCTCTCTCTGTATCTCTCTCTCTCTCTTTCTCTCTCTGTCTCTCTCTCTGTATGTTTCACTCTCTCTGTTTCTCTCTGTGTTTCTCTCTCCCTCTGTATCGCTCTCTCTCTATATATCTGTCTGTATCTCTCCCTCTCTCTCTCTCTGTATCGCTCTCTGTCCTCTCTCCTCTCTCTGTATGTTTCACTCTCTGTCTCTCTCTCTGTGTATGTTTCTCTCTCTCTCTCTGTATATCTCTGTACTTCTATGTATCTCTCTCTCTGTATCTCTCTGTGTCTCTCTCTCTCGCTCTCTGTATCTCTCTGTGTATCTCTCTCTTCTCTCTCTGTCTCTCTCTCTCTCGCTGTCTGTATCTCTCTGTGTATCTCTCTCTCTGTGTATCTCTCTCTTCTCTCTCTGTGTCTCTCTGTATCCCTCTCTGTATATCTCTGTGTATCTCTCTCTCTCTGTGTATCTCTCTCTCTGTATAACTCTCTCTCTTTCTCTCTCTGTATCTCTCTATGTATCTCTCTCTGTGTCTATCTCTCTCTCTGTATATCTATGTGTATCTCTCTCTCTCTGTGTATCTCTCTCTGTATCTCTCTCTGTCTCTATGTATCTCTCTGTCTCTCTCTCCTCTCTCCTCTCTCTCTCTGTATCGCTCGCTGTCTCTCTCTCTGTATGTTTCTCTCTCTCTCTGTATCTCTCTCTGTACCTCTCTATGTATCTCTCTCTCTCTCTCTCTGTATCTCTCCCTCTCTCTCTCTCTCTGTGTATCTCTCTCTCTGTATTTCTCTCTCTCTGTCTGTCTCTGTACCTCTCTATGTATCTCTCTCTCTCTGTATCTCTCTGTGTCTCTCGCTCTCTGTATCTCTCTCTCTCTGTGTATCTCTCTCTCTCTCTCTGTGTGTATCTCCCTGTGTATCTCCCTGTGTATCTCTCTCTCTGTCTGTCTCTGTCTCTCTGTATCTCTCGCTCTATCTCTGTATCTCTCTCTCTCTGTATCTCTCTCTCTCGCTCTCTCTCTTTCTCTCTCTGTCTCTCTCTCTGTATGTTTCACTCTCTCTGTTTCTCTCTGTGTTTCTCTCTCCCTCTGTATCGCTCTCTCTCTATATATCTGTCTGTATCTCTCCCTCTCTCTCTCTCTGTATCGCTCTCTGTCCTCTCTCCTCGCTCTGTATGTTTCACTCTCTGTCTCTCTCTGTGTATGTTTCTCTCTCTCTCTCTGTATATCTCTGTACCTCTATGTATCTCTCTCTCTGTATCTCTCTGTGTCTCTCTCTCTCGCTCTCTGTATCTCTCTCTCTCTGTGTATCTCTCTCTGTATCTCTTTCTCTCTCTGTATCTCTCTCTCTCTGTCTGTATCTCTGTATCTCTCTCTCTGTCTTTCTCTGCTTTATTGGCATGGGAAATATATGTTTACAAACCAAAGCAAGTGAAATAGATAATAAACTAAAGTGAAATAACCATTAAAAATGAACAGTAAACATTACACTTACAAAAATTCCAAATGAATATAGAAATTTCAAATGTCATTATGTATATATACAGTGTTGTAATGATGTGCAAATAGTTAAAGTACAATAAAATATAGGTAGTATTTACAATGGTGTTGTTCTTCACTGGTTGCCCTTTTCTTGTGGCAACAGGTCACAAATCTTGCTGCTGTGATGGCACACTGTGGAATTTCACCCAATAGACATGGCAGTTTATCAAAATTGGACTTGTTTTCAAATTCTTTGTGCGTCTGTGTAATCTGAGGGAATTATGTGTCTCAAATATGGTCATACATTTGGCAGGAGGTTAGGAAGTGCAGCTTAGTTTCCACCTCATTTTGTGGGCAGTGTGCACATAGCCTGTCTTCTCTTGAGAGCCAGGTCTGCCTTCTGTCTCTCTCTCTCTCTCAGTGTGAGCCCATCCATGCACCCACGACAGGGGCTTTTTCCCCCTACAGAAGCTCTCCTCTGATTCGCCCATAAACGTTTAATTGGATACAGGTCAGGTGATCCCTAGGGCTAGTCTGAGCTCCTTTTGATCTTTCCCTCTGTTTAGACATGTCTTTGTTGCGGGCTTTTGGAGGTACCCTGGGTAGAAGTTAGCCATATAGGCACATGTCTAGGATCAGATTATCTCTCCCCAATCCTAACCTTGACTATTAAACGGAGGAGTGGAAATATGATCCAAGATCAGCGTTTAGGGGTAATGTTTGTTATCTCCACTGGGGTTTCAGCCTTCATTCTTCGTCAGTCCACAGTATGAGGTGTTATGGGGAAGATGGAGTAGCAGTGGTTGAGCCTGGAGCTGTAGATATACAGGGTTGATCAAACTCAGTTTGAGATGTTGAATTTGAATGTGCACCATGTTGGCGCCAAAGGTTGCATTAATTCAAAACAGAATGACTGTTAAAATGTTATTTTTTTTATGGGACATTTGAAGCTATCATGGGGGATCGTTTGTCAAAGTCTTTATGCAGTATATTTGACTTTGGTTTATAGAGTAATCAAACTATTGGTGACAGAACTACATTCGCTGGGTTTCTCTCTCATCAGTCTCAAATCTTTCTGTGTAGATGAAGCCGATGTGAAATGGCTAGCTAGTTAGTGGTGGTGCGCGCTAATAGTGTTTCATTTGGTGACGTCACTCGCTCTGAGACCTTGAAGTAGTTGTTCCCCTTGCTCTGCAAGGGCCGTGGCTTTTGTAGATGATGCTAACGATGCTTCGAGGGTGGCTGTTGTTGATGTGTGCAGAGGGTCCCTAGTTCGAGTCCAGGTAGGGGCGAGGAAAGGGACGGAAGCTATACTGTTACATAGACAATTTATGATTCTCTACCCCAAATCCCTAAACCTCCACCCCCATATTGTTGTTAGGGTATTTACAGTAGCCAAAATGACTATGTAGTGTTGTGAAATGGAGGACTGACAGTTGGCTATTGAAAGACATATCATAGGGATTAAATCAAGGACTCAAGAAGAGTTGTGATTAGGGTGCTCAAACTCCACTTTAACTTGTGCCTTAAATTGTGGTACACTTGTCACTCGATACAGACCATGACAAGATAGCTCTTACCATGCCTTAAGCAATGTACTTCTACCCTATGATTTGTGAGGGAAAAAGTAAAACAAATACTAGAGTCACTCGCTCATCTGAACTATCTTTTTTTTGCAGGTGAATGGTAACAGTTTATTAAAAGGAGCGGTTTTCTTCTTTTTTTGTCAGGAAAATAGAGTGACAAAAATATTTACTAAATAAAACTAAGTAAAATTTAAAGAATGTATGTAAAATAACTCAATAAAATAACAATAATGAAGTTATACACAAGGGGAACCGAGTCAATGTGCGGGGGTACAGGTTAGCCGAGATAATATGTACATGTAGGTAGGGGTGAAGTGACTATGCATAGATAATAAACAGCGAGTAGCAGCAGCAGTCTGGGTGGCCATTTGATTAATTGTTCAGCAGTCTTGGAGGTTGAAGCTTTTAAGGAGCCTTTTCGACCTAGACTTGGCACTCCAGTACCGCTTGCCAAGAGAACTTGGGTGACTGGAGTCTTTGACAATTTTTTGGGCCTTCCTTTGACACCGCCTAATATATAGGTCCTGGATGGCAGGAAGCTTGGCCCCAGTGATGTACTGGGCAGTTTGCACTAACCTCTGTAGTGCCTGGATGCTCTCGATGGTACAGCTGTAGACCTTTTTGAGGATCTAGGGACCCTTGCCAAATCTTTTCAGTCACAATATCCTGAAAATGTTATTCTACTGTACCATCGAGAGCATCCTGACCAATTGCATCACCGCCTGGTATGGCAACTGTTCGGCATCAGACCATAAGGCGCTACAGAGGTTATTGTTGTGCCCTCTTCACGACTGTCTTGGTGTGTTTGGATCATGATACGGTCTTGTCAGTTGGTCTGCATATGCTCTCAGTACAGATTCTGGTAATCCGTCTGGCCCCACGGCCATGCTCACATCAGCTACGAAGAGCGTGATTAAATCAAATCAAATCAAATCAAATTTTATTTGTCACATACACATGGTTAGCAGATGTTAATGCGAGTGTAGCGAAATGCTTGTGCTTCTAGTTCCGACAATGCAGTAATAACGAACAAGTAATCTAACTAACAATTCCAACAAAAAAAACTACTGTCTTATACACAGTGTAAGGGGATAAAGAATATGTACATAAGGATATATGAATGAGTGATGGTACAGAGCAGCATAGGCAAGATATGATAGATGATATCGAGTACAGTATATACATATGAGATGAGTATGTAAACCAAGTGGCATAGTTAAAGTGGCTAGTGATACATGTATTACATAAGGATGCAGTCGATGATATAGAGTACAGTATCTACGTATGCATATGAGATGAATAATGTAGGGTAAGTAACATTATATAAGGTAGCATTGTTTAAAGTGGCTAGTGATATATTTACATCATTTCCCATCAATTCCCATTATTAAAGTGGCTGGAGTAGAGTCAGTGTCATTGACAGTGTGTTGGCAGTAGCCACTCAATGTTAGTGGTGGCTGTTTAACAGTCTGATGGCCTTGAGATAGAAGCTGTTTTTCAGTCTCTCGGTCCCAGCTTTGATGCACCTGTACTGACCTCGCCTTCTGGATGACAGCGGGGTGAACAGGCAGTGGCTCGGGTGGTTGATGTCCTTGATGATCTTTATGGCCTTCCTGTAGCATCGGGTGGTGTAGGTGTCCTGGAGGGCAGGTAGTTTGCCCCCGGTGATGCGTTGTGCAGACCTCACTACCCTCTGGAGAGCCTTACGGTTGAGGGCGGTGCAGTTGCCATACCAGGCGGAACATCATCAGTCATCTGGAACATCTGGTGCTCTCATGCATGCTTCTGTGTTGCTTGCCTCAAAGCGAGCATAAAATGCATTTAGCCCATCTGGTAGGCTCGCGTCACTGGGCAGCTCGCAACTGGGTTTCCCTTTGTAGTTTGTTAAAGTTTGCATGCCCTGCCACATCTGACGAGCATCAGAACTAGAGTAGCAGGATTCAATCTAAATCCTGTGTTGACACTTTGCCTGTTTGATGGTTCGTCTGAGAGCATAGCGGGACTTCTTATAAGCATCTGGATTAGTGTGCCGCTCCTTGAAAGTGGCAGTTCTAGCCTTTAGCTCAATGCAGATTTTGCCTGTAATCTATGGCTTCTGGTTGGGATATGTACATACTGTCACTGTGGGGACGACGTCGTCAAAGCACTTATTGATGAAGCCGGGCAATGCCATTGGATGAATCCTGGAACACTTTCCAGTCTGTGCTAGCAAAACAGTTCTGTAGCGTAGCATCCGCATCATTTGAACTCTTCTGTGTTTAGCGAGTCACTAGTACTTCCTGCTTTAGGTTTTCTTTGTAAGCAGGAACCAGGTGGATAGAATTATTTTCAGATTTACCAAATGGAGGGCGAGGGAGAGCTTTGTATGTGTGTGGTTTAAAGGTGGTCTAAAGTTTTCTTTCCTCTGGTTGCACAAGTGACATGCTTGTACATATGAGGTCAAATGGATTTAAGTTTGCCTGCATTAAAGTCCCTGGCCACTAGGAGCGTCACCTCTGGATGAGCATTTTCTTGTTTGCTTTTGGCCTTATACAGCTTGTTGAGTGCGGTCTTAGTGCCAGTCATCAGTTTGTGGTGGTAAATAGACGGCTACGATAAATATAAAAGAAAACTCTCTTGGTAGATAGTGTGGTCTACAGCTTATCATGAGGTACTTTACCTCAGGCGAGCAATACCTCGAGACTACCTTAATATTAGACATCGCACATCAGCTGTTTTTGACAAGTAGACACAAAACCCCACCCCTCGTCTAACCGGACGTAGCTGCTCTGTCCTGCCGACGCACGGAAAACCAACAAAACTGTATATTATCTGTGTTGTCGTTCAGCCACGACTCTGTGAAAGATAAGATATTACAGTTTTTAATGTCTTGTTGGTAGGATAATAGAATGGATGGGAGAGGCAGGTTACCCACTCGCCAACAAATTCTCATAGGGCACCATGATCTCTGCCCCCTGTATTTCCATATTTTATTCATGTGAAAGACTGGGATTTGGGCCTTGTCTGGGAGCAACATTGTATACTTTGCTTCAGACTCAATAAAGAACAAATCTTCATCCAGTTCGAGGTGAGTAATCGCTGTTCTGATATTTATTTTGGTCATATGAGACGGTAGCATCAACATTATGTACATAATAAGTTACAAACTAAGGAAACAGTAGGGGGGAAAGGGTATCATTTGGGACATAGCCCTAGACTCCCATAACACAATCCGGTTGGAATCTAAGACCATATGCTTAATACCAATAAGAGGGGTGATTGAGACTGAGTTATACACTAAAAGTATAACAAATTGCACCCATTGTCCCAGCAATTACCCCAAGGCTGATTTCTTGTGTTTTAAATCACAAACTATTCCAAACGTTCTCACAATGTCACACAGTGCATTTTGCAAACGTGTTAGTGTTTAACTAGTTGTACTTGGTGGGGTTTTCAGACAATGGCATAAGCGTTTATTGGGAATAATAAAAGTGCAACATTTTTCCTCCTGCAGCTAATGTGAACAACTGCTGTGCGCTGAATACAAATTCCCTCTTCTCCCTCGAGCGAGGCAAGAAGATTATCTTAACAAATCCTCATGGTTGGAGCTCTACTTGTAATTACCCACCAAAAATGATAGCATGGAGACGCTCTCTCAAAATTCTAAACAAACTGCTATGAGAGTTAGGTTATACATTATGCATTAATTTATATCTGTGTCAGACACAACACTGTCCACAGGGTCATTTGTATGGGTATCGCAGCTTTCTTGCTTTAAAGACCCAATACAGACATTTTTATATTCAATATCAAAACCTTTCTGGGTAACAATGAAGTACCCTTCTGTTACACATTTCCATGAAAATGGGCAAAAATGGCTTTTTAGCTAAAAAAATATTTCTCAAGCAAACATTTTGCTAAGACTGTCTGGGAGTCATTTGAGTGGGAAGGGGAAAACTAGCTGTTATTGTCAGAGAGGTTTGAAACTCGCTTTGTTATTGGTCTATTAACCAATTATTGGTCTGTTAATGGTGATATCACAATTGAAAGCTGAAACTCCTGCCCATGCAAACCTGTTGATTAGAAGGCCCTGTATAGATTGTATTTTCAACCAGAAAAAAATCAGGAAATGACACTGATCTAATTTTTACACACTTTTACAATGGTAATTTCATAAGCTGTTGATATAAAACACAGGAAATCATGTTTTTTGACTGTATTGGGCCTTTAAGCAAACATGTATGTGTTTGCCATGGCAGTGTCTGGAATGATGCACTTCTTCCTCCCAGACTTCTTCTATGTCTGTCCATCTTAGAAATATCCACATATGCTCTCTGAAAATAAATCTATAGCTCATAATCTTTAGATCTGCCAGTTTGACTCAACAACAGAAGTTGTTGTTTGATGAAGCCCATTGCTGTTCACTTGGCTCTGAAAGAAAATAGAACATAAACTGAAATCTGATCTTAGAAAATCGTTGACTCAGATGTTGTTGTATGTTGAAGCTCACTGCTATTCAGTGGCTTCTTCCTCCAACTGGCCAGAAACATTTATCCTGGTTGAACCAGACTGAATGCTGTGAAACAATAGTTCATTAAGTGTTCAGTCTGGTTTACCCAGGCTAAGATAGCGTCCCAGGTGGGTCCCAATGGAACATTGGATTGGATCCATTAGCATCATAAACAAGCCGGCCCAGCCTCATTACACTCTGAAAACAAAGTCTCATTTGTTTTGTGACATACCTCCTCTGGCAATCTTGACAGGACCTGTCAGACCCTCAACGTTTCAGACTATCCACCTGCAACCAAATGAGTCCAGTCTACTAAACCACAATATAGATCCTAATTAGCAAATTAGTGGTTCATCTTTAACCGCGTGGTGCCTAGACTTTTTGAGTTATTTTCTGAGGTGCATTGTCATCGGCTCTGCAGAAAGAAAGGAGGTTGAGAGAAATAGAGAGAGAGAGCAGTGAATTTTAATCAGACAGACAAAGAGAGGGATGTGTTGTGAAAGGTAATGGGATGAGGGAGGTAGATATAATCACGCTATCATAATAGATGGTCAATGGAATTCATCGGATCTACTGCAGGTACACAACCGGTCAAAAGTGTTCGAACACCAACTCATTCAAGGGTTTTTCTTTGTTTTTACTATTTTCTACATTAAAGAATAATGGTGAAGACATCAAAACTACGAAATAACACATATGGAATCATGTAGCAACCAGAAAAGTGTTAAACAAATAAAACATATTTGCACATTCTTCTCAACCAGCTTAATCTGGAATGCTTTTCCGACAGTCTTGAAGGAGTTCCCACAGATGCTGAGAATTTGTTGGCTGCTTTTCCTTCACTCTGCGGTCTAACTCATCCCAAACCATTTCAATTGGGTTGAGGTCAGGTGATTGTGGAGGCCAGGTCATCTGATGCAGCATGCCATCACTCTCCTTCTTGGTAAAATAGCCCTTTCACAGCCTGGAGGTGTGTTGGGTCATTGTCCTGTTGGAAAAACAAATGCTAGTCCCACTAAGGGCAGGTCACATGGGATGGCGTATTGCTGCAGAATGCTGTGGTATCCATGCTGGTTAAGTGTGCTTTGAATTCTAAATAAATCACAGACAGTGACAACAGCAAAGCACCCCCACACCATAACACCTCCTCCTCCATGCTTTAAGGTGGGAAATGCACATGCAGAGATCATCCGTTCACCCACACCACGTCCACATACCACACCACGTTGGAATCAAAAAGAGGAGACAGAGGGCTGTGAGACAGTGGTTTAATCCTTGATACCTGAAACATGGGATGTGTACGGAGGGTGCGGGGCAACAGAAGACGAACAGCAGAGGTTCTAAGGTTCTTGGAAATGGGGATAGGGACAATAAAACAGGGGGAAGTTTGCGAGACTCTACCCGGAGGGGCAGATCCCGGATAGACAGACATACCCTCTGCCCAAGACGATAGTGGGGAGCTGGGGTCCGGTTGCGGTCCGCCTGTTGATGATACCTGGAGGTGCTCTTGAGAAGAGGCCAAGCAGGGAAGGGTGTTCTGGGCGCACTCCACACACATGAGTAGCCGGCTCCTGGTGGTGGGGTTGGCTGAGACGAGGCCATGAAGAGTTGTCACCAGGTCCTAATTGGCATGCTCCTACTGGCCGTTGGATTGGGGATGAAACCCGGTGGACAGGCTGGCCGACGACCCAATGAGTGTGCAGAATGCCTTCCAGAATCGGGATAAGAACTGAGGACCATGATCAGAAACGATGTCCACCGGAAGTCCATGGATCCGGAAGACGTGCTGCACCATGAGCCGGGCCGTCTCCTTGGCTGAAGGTAGCTCGGGGAAGGCAATGAAATGGCTGGTCTTTGGAAAACCTGTCTACCACCGTGAGGATAGTGGTGTTGCCATCAGATTGAGGGAGACCAGTAACGAAGTCCAGGGTATATGTGACCAGGGATGGTGAGGGACAGGAAGAGGTTGAAGGAGGCCAGCCGGAGCTTGCCGAGGAGTCTTATTCTGAGCACAGACAGTGCAGGCGGCGATGAACGCGGAGACGTCCCGGAACCATGGTGGGCCACCAAAAGCGATGTTGCACAAAGGCCAGGGTCTGACGGGAGCCAGGCAAGCCCGGAGAAATGATAATTTTCCAGGACTGGGAGTGGGCAGCGACAGGGACAAACATCAGGTTTGCCTGGCCCTAGTTCTCCATTCCCCAGATCGGTCTCAGGGTCCAAGGGTGTAGAAGCGGGGCAATAGCGGCGTGAAAGCGCGTCTGGCTTACCATTCATAGACCCCGGCGGTAGGAGATGATGAACGACAGGGCCCATTGAGCTTTCCTGGAGTTGAGACGCTTGGTGGTGCAGAGATATTCCAGGTTCTTGTGATCCGTCCACACTATGAATGGAAGTTCTTTCCCTCTCCCCACATCATAATTCCTCTCTGTGGGATTAAGGCGATGGGAGAAGGCTCACAGATGCAGCTTAACTTCTTATGGGACGGTACCTGGCCCACCTGGCCAACATCCGGTGAAATTGCAGAGTGCGAAATTCAATCTACAGTATTATAAATATTTAACTTTCATAAAATCACAAGTGTAATACATCAAAATAAAGCTTAACTTGTTAATCCAGCCGCTGTGTCAGATTTCAAAAAGGCTTTACGGCGAAAGAAAACCATGCGATTATCAGAGGACAGCGCCCCGCATAAAAACATATGAAAAACATTTCAACCAGGCAGGTGCGACACGAAAGTCAGAAATAGCGATGTAAAAAATCCCTTACCTTTGATGATCTTCTTCTGTTGGAACTCCAAAAGGTCCCTGTTACATCCCAAATGGTCCTTTTGTTCAATAATGTCCTTCTTTATGTCCATAAAACTCACTTTAGCTGGCGCACTTCAGTCAATAATCCACCCAGTTTTCCTCCATCAAAATGCATACAAAATGAATCCCAAATGTCACAAATAAACTTTTCCAAAACAAGTCAAACAACGTTTATAATCAAACCTGAGGTACCCTAATTCGTAAATAAACTATCACATTTAAGACAGATAATCGCTATTGTCTTTACCGGAGAAAAACATCACAGAACGCGCTCTCCTCCACGAGCTTGGAAACACTACAGCCAAAAAGGGAGCCACCTAGAAAAACTACAATTTCTGGCTCATTTTTCCAAAAACCAACCTGAAACTCTTTCTAAAGACTATTGACATCTAGTGGAAGCCCTAGGAACTGCGATCTGGGAGGACTTGGCCTTATAATAAAAGTGATGGCCATTGAAAATAGTGGTAGGCTGAATATTTTGGGGGGGATGTCCTCAGGGTTGTCCTCAGGGTGTCGCCTGCCATATCAGTTCTGTTATACTCACAGAAATAATTTTAACAGTTTTAGAAACTTTAGTGTTTTCCATCCGAATCTAATAATTATATGCATATCCTAGCTTCTGGGCCTGAGTAACAGGCAGCTTACTTAGGGCACACTTTTCATCCGGATGTCAAAATACTGGCCCCTACCCAGGGCAGTCCAGGGCAGAAGGCTGGGACAGGAAGGTCCCCACTCCCACATCCGAAGCATCTACCTCCACCACGAACTGACGGGATGGGTCCGGATGAATAATTATGGGAGCTGTGGTGAAACGATGCTTAACTTCCAGGAACGCCCGGTCAGCAGCTGGGGATCACGTGAACGCGACCTTGGGAGAAGTGAGTGCTGACAGGGGGGAAGCCATGGTGCTGTAACTCCGGATAAAACTGTGATAGAAATGGGCAAATCCAAAGAAACGTTGCAGCTGCACTCTGGACGTGGGTTGGGGCTAATCCACCACCACTCTCACCTTTCCCAGATCCATCTGCACATTCCCAGGAGCGATGATGTATCCAAGGAAGGAGATTGTGGAGCGATGAAACTCACATTTTTCGGCTTTGACAAACATCTGGTTCTCCAGGAGATGCTGGAGAACATGTTCTTGAGCCAAGTGGGAAAAGACAAGGATGTCGTCGAGGTAGACGAACACGAACTGGTTCAACATATCCCGGAGAATGTCATTGACCAGGGCCTGGAACACAGCAGGAGCATTGGTCAAACCAAACGGCATCACCAGGGATTCATAGTGTCCGCTAGCAGTGTTGAAGGCTGTCTTCCACTTGTCACCTTCCCGTATCCGTACCAGGTGGTAGGCATTCTGCAGGTCTAACTTAGAGAGGATAGTGGCCCCATGGAGCGGCACGAAAGCTGAGGCGATGAGGGGTAGCGGTTCTTAACCGTGATGTCATTGAGGCCCCGGTAGTCGATGCATGGGCTCAGAGTTTTGTCCTTCTTCAGAGCCCACAGGAATACGTCCCGGGGCAGGCAGCACCGACTTCTGGCAATGGGTGTGGCAGAATGGCCTCCAGCCCACGATAGTACCAGCAATCCAGTTGATAAGGGGATTGTGGTGCTGGAGCCAAGAAAACCCCAATACTATGGGAACCTGAGGAGACTTGATGATCATAAACTGTATAGACTCACTGTGGTTCCTGGACACACGCAGGTGGATAGGAGTAGTATTGTGGGTAACCCTGCCTATAGAGCTCCCATCCAGTGCTCTTGGACTGGAGAGGGGCTGAGTGGGGATGCCCAGCTCAGACACCAGGGTGGCGTCCACGAAACTCTCGTCAGCCCCAGAGTCAATGAGAACCCGGAGAGATTTAGACTGGTCGCACCATAGCAGGATGGCATGGGAGAGGTGTGTGAGTAGGGGAGAAGAAAAACTCTCTCTATGGCCCACCAGAGTAATCGTACCTACTGATGAGCCTGGTCTCTTTAAAGGACAGGTAGACACATATTGACCGGCAGTTCCACAATACAGACAACTCTGGGTGTTAAGTCTGTGTAAGTGTTCGACTGGAGACAGCCTAGCTCTCCCGAGTTGCATTGGCTCCGAAAAAGGTGAGTCGGCAGACCTCAGAGACTCTCGAGGAAACTCGGGTAAGCTTGGATCCTCTCTTGGACATAGATGCTGGGGATCCTTGGGCAAGGTGGGATCCTTGAATCAGACCTCCTCTCCCTCCTACGTTCCCGTAGCCGCCCATCGATCCGGATGGTCATGGTGATAAGCGAATTGAGACCCGTAGGCAGCTTCCGGACTGCGAGCTCACCCTTAACCTCCTCTGATAATCCATGAAGGAATGTGTCGAACAGGGATTCCAAATTCCAGGCACTCTAGGCAGCCAACGTGCGGAAATCAACCGCATAGTCTTGGCAAAGCTGGAGTAACTTCCGGGCAGCCTCTCTCCCGGACAACGGAGAGTTCAAAACCTTTTTTCACCTCAGCCACTAACTCCTCAAGGCTGAAACACATGGCAGATTGTTGTTCCCACACCGCAGTATGGGAGCCCTCCCGGACATTAGCGCTATCTTCGAGCGGTCCGAAGGAAAGGGCTGCAGCTCAAAGTTGAGGGAACATTGGGAGAGAAATGCCTGACAGGTTCCTAACCCTCCAGTGAAGCTTCCCGGAGGAGGTAGGCAGGGTTCTCATGTAGCCAGGGTAGCTTGGAGAGACGCACTACTGACAGCGGTGTTACAGGGGGGCTGGGAGGCTACTGTCATGGCCGGCGGCCTAACAGATAATCTGTGTAATTTCCCCAGCAATGTATTCAAGGTACAGTCATGGCCATCTGCCAAGGTCCGAAAGGTACAGAACGGCTCGGGGTCAGGGCAGGCAGACGTCAGTAATCCAGGGTGGTGTGACAAGGTACAGAACAGCAAGTAGGCTCAGGGTCAGGGCAGGCAGACGTCCATAATCCAGGGTGGTGTGACAAGGTACAGAACAGCAGGTAGGCTCAGGGTCAGGGCAGGCAGAATGGTCAAAACTGGGAAAACTAGACAACAGGGACTAGAGAGAAAAACGCCGGTAGGCTTGACGAGACAAGACGAACTGGAAACAGAAAACACAGGTATAAATGCACAAGGGATAACGGGGACAATGGGAGACACCTGGAGGTTGTCATGTTCTGACCTTCATTTCCTTTGTTTTGTCTTTATTTAGTATGGTCAGGGCGTGAGTTGGGGTGGGCAGTCTATGTTTTGTGTTTCTATGTTTTTCTATTTCTGTGTTTTTGCCTGATATGGTTCTCAATCAGAGGCAGCTGTTTAACGTTGTCCCTGATTGAGAACCATATTTAGGTAGCCTGGTTTTCACTGTTGGTTTGTGGGTGTTTGTTTCCGTGTCTGTTCGCCACACGGTACTCTTTCGGTTTGGTTAATTCAAGTATTTGTTTATTGTTTTGTATTCTTAGTGTTCAATTTATGTTTTTAAAATAAACGACATGAACACTTACCACATCGCATCTTGGTCCGATCCTTACTCCTCTTCAGATGAAGAGGAAATCTGCCGTTACAGAGGTGGGCGGAGACAAGCACAAGATAGGTGAAACAGATCAGGGTGTGATATCTAAACAGTTGATGTTGACATATGTCTGTTACTTGAACTTTGTGAAACCTTTATTTGGGCTGCAATTTCTGAGGCTGGTAACTCTAATGAACTTATCCTCTGCAGCAAAGGTAACTCTGGGTCTTCAATTCCTGTGGCGGTCCTCTATAGAGCCAGTTTCATCATAGCACTTGACTGACCTTCATGTCTTAAAATAATGATGGTCTCTTTTCTTATTTGAGCTGTTCTTGCCATAATATGGACTTAGTATTTACCAAATAGTGCTGATTTGGCTCAAACACATTAAGAAGGAAAGAAATTCCACAAATTAACTTTTAAGAAGGCACACCTGTTAATTGAAATGCATTCCAGGTGACATCCTCATGAAGCTGGCTGAGAGAATGCCAAGAGTGTGCTCATCAAGGAAAAGGGTGGCTATTTGATGAATCTCAAATATAAAAATATATTTTTATTTGTTTAACAATTTGTTGGTTCCTACATGATTCCATATGTGTTATTTCATAGTTTTGATATCTTCACTATTATTCTACAATGTAGAAAATATTTAAAAAATAAAAACCTTTGAATGAGTAGATGTTCTAAAGCTTTTGACAGGCAGTTTACATATTTATATACTAGACTTATGAGAGCATAGGATAGCAACTAGCTCACCACAGAACACGATGCATTGTCCTTTAGCATCCAAAGTGACTTACAGTCCATATGACACATATTTAATATACAGTATGTGGCCCACGCCAGAATGAATCAAACCCACAAGCCAGGTTTTGCCAGCACCACTCTCTAACCCACTGTGCCATTGGATCGATTATCACCCCTGCATTCAATATTGGACAGATGAGTGGAATGAATAAGCCGTCGTGATCTTAGCTCAACACTAGGCCTGGCGAACTTGAAGAGGTCGTTAGCCATTTCAGATTATCCATCAGATTCTGTTAACCTCGTGAATCCATCCTGGTAAACCACAATGGAAATCACAATTAGCAAGTCAATGGTTAAGCTTTATCCTATTTAAAAAAATATATATATATATATTGTATTCTGTGGGAAGTGAATTGTCATCAGCTTTGCAGATCCATTTAGTGGAGATTTACATTAGAAAGCTTTTCTTTGCCCCTGGCAAAAACTACAACTGTGCCCATTCCAGAGCGCAGGGCACTTTAGTCACTCAGGTTAGCTGGAACTAGCTGGGCGGAGTTGGACTTTTTATTTTTTATTTTGGGCAAGTTTTGAGAGTCGCTGTACATCACAAGAAAACTCTCCAGATGTTTAGCCCCTGAACGAAGACACACATCATTTATCTTGTGTGGGCATTGTTCATTTTTGTTGTGTCATTCATGTTCATTCTCTTACCAAAGCGAAACTATCATCGCTGTGTGATAACTAAAGTTAGTACATTGTGGGCACAAGGTGACTGCCGCAAGAGCATACAAAACCTCACTGTGGCAAACAAACAGGTTACAGGGATAGATCAGCTGTGTGTAGAGACAACCATTGATTAGAGAGAAGGGTTGAAGTAGGGGGTCTTTCTCCCGAACAGTTACATCAAACTCCATTTAGTTCTTTCATGTGGCTAATAGCCTATGCAAGGTGAACATTGTTCAGCGTGTACACTACCTCACTGCATCAAACATACACGTTACAGGCACACGTGTCTTTCTCCTGAATTTGAAATGTGGCTTTACAAGTTGACTCCACCCAGAACATACAGCACCCCAGTGAGACTGTAGTGTTTGTAGAGGCGGAGGCATGTCCCGAGACCATCAGACAATGTTAATGTTATTCTGATGTACTACTCTTGGGAAAGAAAGGCCTCTGGATGTAGACTCTGGTTTAATCATAGCTTGAATATCTATGTCAAACACACCAGGACATCAATATGAAGGATTATAGATGGTGCAAAACACACTAAATAGCTCTCATTTAGTTCTACCCAAGGGGCTATAGCCCTCTATTTGAAGAGATACAGGCCTATATGATGAAATTGAACCACTGCAGACTTGGCTTTATTGGCCACATAGAACTATATACACTGAGTGTACATTATGGACACCGGCTCTTTCCATGACAGACTGACCAGGTGAATCCAGGTGAAAGCTAGGATCCCTTCTTGATGTCACTTTTTAAACCCACTTCAATCAGTGAAGATGAAGGGGAGGAGACAGGCAAAACAAATCATTTGAGACATGGATTGTGTATTGTGTATGTGTGCCATTCAGAGGGTGAATGGGCAGGACAAAAGATTTAAGTGCTTTTGAACGGGGTATGGTAGCAGGTGCCAGGTGCACTGGTTTGTGTCAAGAACTGCAACGCTGCTGGGTTTTTCACACTCAACAGTTTCCTGTGTGTGTATCAAGAATGGACATCCAGCCAACTTGAAACAACTGTAGGAGGCATATGTGTCAACATCGGCTAGCATTCTGGTGGAATGCTTTCGACACCTCGTCCATGGATTGAGGCTGCTATGAGGGCAAAGGGGGGGGGGGGCGACTCAATATTAGGAAGGTGTTCTTAATATTTTGTACACTCAGTGCATATACTCCACTTACTATTTTCTACATTGTAGAATAATTGTGAAGACATCAAATCTATGAAATAACACATATGGAATCATGTAGTAACCGGAAAAGTGTTAAACAAATAAAAATATATTTTATATTTGAGATTCTTGAAAGTAGCAACCCTTTGCCTTGATGACAGCTTTGCACACGCTTTGCATTCTCTCAACCAGCTTCATGAGGTAGTCACCTGGAATGCATTTCAATTAACAGGTGTGCCTTCTTAAAAGTTAATTTGTGGAATTTCTTTCAGTTGTGTTGTAACAAGGTAGCGGTGGTATACAGAAGGTATCCCATTTTGGTAAAAGACCGAGTCCATATTATGGCAAGCGCAGCTCAAATAAGCAAAGAGAAATTACAGTCCATCATTACTTTAAGACATGAAGGTCAGTCAATTCGGAGAACTTTGAAAGTTTCTTCAAGTTCAGTCGCAAAAACCATCAATCGCTATCATGAAATTTTCTCTCATGAGGACCGCCACAGGAAAGGAAGACCCAGAGTTACCTCTGCTGCAGAGGATAAGCTCAGTATAGTTATCATCCTTAGAAATTGCAGACCAAATAAATGCTTCAAAGTTCAAGTAACAGAAACATCTCAACATCAACTGTTCAGAGGAGACTGCATGAATCAGGTCTTCATGGTCGAATTGCTGCAAAGAAGCCCATTTTTATTCTGGGCTTCTTAACTAATTCATCAATATGCTTTTTAAAAGACGGCTTTTCATCTTTTAATTGTATTTTTATTGAAACTTTATTTAACAAGGCAAGTACATATGCTTACATCATCAGAGTCATTTTTAAAGAACAACATTTTCTTAGTTTTGCATGCACTCAATAATAATTTCAGGTCAATAAAGTGTTTCTGTAATTCAATGAAGACAGACTGTATTTCAGATAGAGCCTGGTCAACCATATCCTCGGCTGTGCAGAACATTTGATATCGTTAATGTAAACATTTAGAAGTACAGGACCTAAATATGGCAGAGTAGGCTGAGAGCTCCTGTAAATATTGTACCCACTTAGTTGCTCAAATGATGGCATGCCAATTTGTTTGGTTTGCTTGGCTAGCTAGCTAGCTGACTGTTAGCATTCAAACAAAAGATGCAGCACCGGCTTCTTCCCCCAGCCATGGCCATGAGTGAACGGCAGGGTGGTGATAACAGAAGGCTCCCTCGTAGTAAGGAAAACGTTCTTTTAATGAAGCTTTTGTGGAGTGTTTTTACCACCCGTAACGGCAGCAAAAGAAGCACCACCCAAGTGGGTGCTACACGTCGTTAGTGGAGGAGTCATCCAGTCGCTATGGAGGGAGCTGAGGATTTACGAGAACAACGTCTGAGGAAAGGACAACTCCAGCAAGCCAACTCCATTATCACCATCATCTCTACCACTCGCATGCCAGAAGAATAGGTGCCTTCACCAGGAGCAGGAACTCTCTGAAGCTAGTAGAGACCTGGATGTTCTCCATTTCTGTTTTCTTCAGCTACTGTACTGTTTATTTTTCGTTTGTATACTGCAATTCAGCTTTTAGAGGCAAATGTGTACTAGACAGCCGAACCAATAATACAATCCTTGATATATTCAACCAGTTATTTTCCCCCGTCAATCCTAATCCCATGGGAATTGTGTTGGGATTATACACAAAATGCCCATTTTGGACATGGATTTGCATGTTTGGATTAGTAAAGCCATGTAATGGATGCTCGTGTTTGTAGAAAATGCGCCTCCATCTTGTTCTGACACACATTAAAGCGATGCTCAGTTCCCCTTTTCACAAATGTACATTACTCATCTTCGGCTCTGCGGTCCCAGATAGTTTAGTTCTGAAAAAATTGGCTTTGCTCGCTATATCAGGCAGAAACACATGTCAAAGTCTAGAAGACTCCCAAGTCCACATTTTCTGCTTCAGAAGCGAAGCGCCGCACTACCGCCTCGATGAGCAACTTAACAACAGACATCCTATCCTCTGTGTTCATTAATTTGCGTCACGGGATTTAAGAAGTGAGTGTAGAGAGATACAGTGGATTGTGAAATCCTTGAGCCTATAAGTACCATACATAGTTCCACATATCCAGTTGATTTTCAACCTGCCTACATATTTCCTTTCACATATTGCAGCAAATAAATCCAGCAAATTTTGAATAACAGAACATGATATTCTCTTCTCCTCCTCTTCCACTTCACGCGTCCTTCCCTCTTTTCTTTGACAAAAAGAAGCCAAACGTACAGTAGTCCTCTGGGCGATCATGTATTATGTATCTCCAAACACATTTGCTTATCTAATAGGAGCGTATCGTCTCTGTTATTTAGGAAGCATAGGGAAGAGAACGCCCCTGGGCCTCGCCTGGTTCTAATCCTCAGATCTGGCCCATGATGTCACATCTCTCCTGGGAACGGGAAGAAATTCAGTGGCTCAAGGCGACGACTCTTGTCTCGTAGCTCAACGTGGAGAGGCTCTGTGTGACTTTAAATATACAGTCTGGAATTCGAAACCCAACAAATTGGTAGCCCCACCACTTGTTTTTGAATATCGCTGAGGGATAGGTCTGGGGAAATGTAACCTCTCAAATAAATAGAGAGCGCTCTAATCCCAGACCGCAGCTTTCGAAGCTTGGAGAGAAAAGGCTCTGAATAGCCTTGGCAGAGACAATACAGATGGGTGTTTTAGACCTTAATGCCTGAAGGGCCAGAAAGTACTACACTCTTGGTTATTCGGTTGTCCCCAAATGAGAATCATTTTTGGTTCCAGGTAGAACCCTTTTGGGTTCCATGTATAACCTTCTACATACCTGGATCAAGAAGGGTTATTTAAAGGGGACTCCTATCGGGTTCTTGCACCTTGTTTTCTAAGAGTGTATTCACCATATAATAACAGCTAGATGTGGGTTGAGTCACTGATGTGATCTTCCTGTCTGGGTTGGCGCCCCCCCCCCCCTTGGGTTGTGCCGTGGCGGAGATGTTTGTGGGCTATACTCGACCTTGTTTCAGGATGGTAAGTTGGTGGTTGAAGATATCCCTCTAGTGATGTGGGGGCTGTGCTTTGGCAAAGTGGGTGGGGTTATATCCTTCCTGTTTGGCCTTGTCCGGGGGTGTCCTCGGATGGGGCCACAGTGTCTCCTGATCCCTCCTGTCTCAGCCTCCAGTATTTATGCTGCAGTATTTTATGTGTCAGGGGGCTAGGGTCAGTTTGTTATATCTGGAGTACTTCTCCTGTCCTATCCGGTGTCCTGTGTGAATTTAAGTATGCTCTCTCTAATTCTATCTTTCTCTCTTTCTTTCTCTCTCTCGGAGGACCTGAGCCCTAGGACCATGCCTCAGGACTACCTGGCATGATGACTCCTTGCTGTCCCCAGTCCACCTGACCATGCTGCTGCTCCAGTTTCAACTGTTCTGCCTGTGATTATTATTATTTGACCATGCTGGTCATTTATGAACATTTGAACATCTTGGCCATGTTCTGTTATAATCTCCACCTGGCACAGCCAGAAGACGACTGGCCACCCCACATAGCCTGGTTCCTCTCTAGGTTTCTTCCTAGGTTTTGGCCTTTCTAGGGAGTTTTTCCTAGCCACCGTGCTTCTACACCTGCATTGCTTGCTGTTTGGGGTTTTAGGCTGGGTTTCTGTACAACACTTTGAGATATCAGCTGATGTACGAAGGGCTTTATAAATACATTTGATTTGATTAAAGGGAAGCACCATATTGGCATTACAAAGTATTTCCAAAACACAAATTAGCCTAGATTAAGGGCTAATGTCTGGATTCAGTTGGGATTCCAAATCATTTCAAAATGATTCAGCTTTGAAAACATACAACTGTGCACCCATCTGTATGTATTGTAAAAAGAAATGGACCGGCCAACGGGCAGTTTGGGCAAATGCCAGAAGAGCTAGTCCATCTTTAAATGGTGTTTTTGCACAGAATTGTCACATATTATTATATATTTGGCTAGAATTCATCTATATTTGGCTTGGAGGAGGCCTCGAAGGAAAGAATGGGCCGGTGTGGGGGCCTTGAGGACCATTATGGGCTGGTGTGTTAGAAATGCTTGAGTCCCAGTCCGTCGCTCATTCAGTACGTATAAGTCTCTACAATAGTGGTCCTCTACAATAGTGGAGGGGACAAGTCTCAGCATATGACCCAGCCCTGGAAATCACAGCCGGGAACAGAGAGACAAATCAGTGGAGCAGCATGGAGACGGTGGCATTCATCAATGATAGATGGGCCTCACTCCCAGAAGCACACAGAGACATGCATGGGAGTCAGAAGACACACACATACGGCTCTTTCTTGTCTTTCTTTCTGCCTCTCTCTCTCTCTCTCCCACACACACACACACACACACACACCATCTGCTGTTCTGTCGCATGCACCATCAACCCATCTACCTAAAACACTTTTTAAAAATGATTTCAGATATATTAGAAATAAATCTCTTCATGTACAACAATGTTTTACCTCACATAGCTCAACCATAAGGCCTCAATTCAATCAACTCACAAGCTGTTCCTCAATGTATATTGATGCAAAACCACACAGGACAGGCCTTAGCTAAAGTACCATACATGAAGCTGCAGTGTGGTGTTCCTTTATCTGCAATGTATTGACTTTAGGCCGTATTGCATTCAATGGTTAATATCACGTTGTCCACTTGTTTGAAATGAGACAACTAAATAGACATCTTCGGTTAGAGAAGACTTTGACATAATAATTACAGTGTGTCTTCATCAATGTCATCAAGAAGATAATAGTCTTTACAAGTGCCTGTCAGTCTGCCCCAATTCATAAATACATAATATGTACATACGCCACAGAAAGGCGGTCATTACTCAATTCAAAAGGTTTCTGCTTTTGCCTCAGATATGAGATAAAGGGGTCAGGTAATGTGTTTCGATCTTGATATTGCATATTGAATGAATTATGTGTAAAATAAACAATATCTGTAATATCCGGATCTGGCCCACGAGTACATTCAATTCCTGCCCGTGGGAAGTTTGTATTTTGGGGTACAAAAACACTCTAGGCCACTCTGGAACGTCTAAACAGATACAAATGATTTAGTAACGATAATGGACCTACAGTACCAGTTAAAAGTACTGGATATATTTACAAATATCTGCCCTTTTTCCAGGCTTGCAAATTGCTTTTGACGAACATATCTGTCCTACAAAAAAAATCTGGGCTGCCCACCACTGCATTTTTCTTATCCCAATGTGGCCCTCGAGTCAAAACGATTGTCCACCCCTGGCCTAGGCAATAGCTTGGGGAACTAACACAAATCTTCAGATGTCAGACAAGATTCACTGAACACCTCTGTTACAATAGGACCATTCCAGCTCAAGCTGCTATGCAGGCTACGCCATACATAATTGCCAACTTGCTCTAATTGTTCTTATGGTTAAACATATGGTAAGACATATTAATAGGCACAATTGAATAATACAATTGCAACATTTTGGTGAAATGTCCCTTTAGAGTGATGAGTCATAAATAGACCTTGCTCAGAGGACACCCAGAGGGCCAGAGGGAACCAATCAAAGCCCAGTGTGAGGGTCAGTGTCCATTATGTGAGAGCACAACTCTCATTAACATTCAGATGTGATCAGACAGCAGGACACTATAAGTTTGATGAGTTATTTATTTCATAATAAGCTAAGGTTGCCCCTACACTCTGATTTTGGGTCAGTTTTGCATTTCCCCCACTAATAGTAACGCTTTGGATTAGGGGAGGGTAAGCTGATGTTAGATCTGTACCTAAGGAAAACTTCACCCCAGAGCATAGAAGTTGCCCATGGATCAGCTAACCATCCCCAAATCCTGACCATAACCATTAGGGGCTAAATGAAAAACTGACCTTAGATCAGCTTCTAGAAAGTCTAAGGACAAATTTACCTTACCCAGCAACATAAATGCACACCTCAGTGACTTTTTGACCTGTTGTTCACATCAGAGACATCAGGGACAACACACACAGATGGACTCATCTCATATTTATGAGTTAACTGTCTGATGCTCTTTCCCTCCCTCCATCCATCTCTTCCCGTCATCTCCGTTGTCTGCCGCTCTCTAGTTTGAAACCTTTCAGAAGGCTAATGACTATGCGTTTGACATGTGGACTGACAGATTGGAGATCGAGAGAGAGAGAGAGACACTCTGATCCCACACCTGTCTCCCATGCGGCCTCTCCACTATGGACTCCTATTTGCAATTCAGCAGCCATTAAAAATGGCCTTCATCAGTGTTAAACTCCCACACGAGCGAAAATTCACTTGTTTTAGCTGAAAGACGATGCCCAGAGCTTACCCATGATCTTGTACAACAGTTTAAGTAAATAAGTCATCATTTTAGTCAAAGTATGATATATTTGGGTTACTCGCTTACTATACAGTCTTGGCCAAAAGTTTTGAGAATGACACAAATATTCATTTTCAGTCTGCTGCCTCAGTTTGTATGATGGCAAGTTGCATATACTCCAGCATTGTATGAAGAGTGATCAGATGAATTGCAATTAATTGCAAAGTCCCACTTTGCCATGCAAATGAACTGAATCCCCCAAAAACACTTCCACTGCATTTCAGCCCTGCCACAAAAGGACCAGCTGACATCATGTCAGTGATTCTCTCGTTAATTCTCTCGTTAACACAGGATTGAGTGGACAAGGCTGGAGATCACTCTGTCATGCTGATTGAGTTCGAATAACAGACTGGAAGCATCAAAAGGTGCTTGAAATCAATGTTCTTCCTCTGTCAACCATGGTTACCTGCAAGGAAACACGTGCCGTCATCACTGCTTTGCACAAAAAGGGCTTCACAGGCAAGGATATTGCTGCCAGTAAGATTGCACCTAAATCAACCATTTATCGGATCATCAAGAACTTCAAGGAGAGCGGTTCAATTGTTGTGAAGAAGGCTTCAGTTGATTCAGATGTGGGATCACGGCACCACCAGTAGAGAGTTTGCTCAGGAATGGCAGCAGGCAGGTGTGAGTGCATCTGCACACCCAGTGAGGCAAAGACTTTTGGAGGATGGCCTGGTGTCAAGAAGAGCAGCAAAGAAGCCACTTCTCTCCAGGAAAAACATCAGGGACAGACTGATATTCTGAAAAAGGTACAGGGATTGGACTGCTGAGGACTGGGGTAAAGTCATTTTCTCTGATGAATCCCCTTTCTGATTGTTTGGGGCATCTGGAAAAAAGCTTGTCTGGAGAAGACAAGGTGAGCGCTACCATCAGTCCTGTGTCATGCCAACAGTAAAGCATCCTGAGACCATTCATGTGTGGGGTTGCTTCTCAGCCAAGGGTGTGGGCTCACTCACAATTTTGCCTAAGAACATAGCCATGAATAAAGAATGGTACCAACACATCCTCCGAGAGCAACTTCTCCCAACCATCCAGGAACAGTTTGGTGACGAACAATGCCTTTTCCAGCATGATGGAGCACCTTGCCATAAGGCAAAAGTGATAACTAAGTGGCTCAGGGAACAAAACATCAATATTTTGGGTCCATGGCCAGGAAACTCCCCAGACCTTAATCCCATTGACAACTTGTGGTCAATCCTCAAGAGGCGGGTGGACAAACAAAAACCCACAAATTCTGACAAATTCCATGCATTGATTATGCAAGAATGGGCCGCCATCAGTCAGGATGTGGCCCAGAAGTTAATTGACAGCATGCCAGGGCAGATTGCAGTGGTCTTGAAATAGAAGGGTAAACACTGCAAATATTGACTTATTGCATCAACTTCATGTGATAGTCAATAAAAGCCTTTGACACTTAAGAAATGCTTGTAATTATAAATAAAATATCTAAAGCAGCAAACTTTGTGGAAATGTATATTTGTGTCATTCTCAAAACTTTTGGCCACGACTGTACACATTTGGCTGTCAAGCTAGCTATAGCATTGCTAACTGTGCAGTGAAGTAAGTCCGTATGAAGCAAGTCAATATGTAGCTCAGTGAGTCAAATTGCTGCTTTACCAGTTCTAACGCACCGCCTTTTGTTGCCAAACACGACGCTGTCTTCAATGCGTCAAGGTGTCTCTACAGTAATAAAGGTTTAAGCTGTCAAAGGGAATATTCTTGCTGGCCAATGTGATACAAAAAGTTGCAGTAATAGCAAAGTGTGCAAACTACAAAACAGAATGATGTTTTAATTAGCTTGCTTTCAAAAGGTGAGAGATTGTATGTGTAGCTTGTGAAGTTAGTTTATCCCTCCATTTTTCACTTCTGTGTTTAACAGAGTAATATTATGTCCTGTCCAAAAGGCACCAAATGTGATAACAAATATTGTAGTTTTGCCTATGCACCATTTTCTCTTAGGATACCCATCCCAGTGCCCCTCTGCGCTGCCTGGCCACAGAAGTGAAACCAAGCCAGATGGACACCTTCCTCTCGACGGAGAATGTTTTCTTAGAATTGAGGCTATAAAGTGATCCATGACAGGCAGACAATGTGACTTATTCACTAACTCCACCTTTGTGTCTGTTTTTCTGGAGTCAACAGACAACAATTTAGCTTCACTGAAGTTTGGTCCTGACAAAATGCAGTATACATATTCATTTGAGTATCTTATTGTGAAGGTAGGCCTATGTCATAGTATATAACATCATAACTTGAAACAAGCCCAGAAAACTGAGAAAGAAAGGATTCTCTCTCACTCTCCCAAGAAATGCAAATCAGGTCACTGTCAATAATTATCCAACCATGCTGAAATCCCTACACCAAACAGGTGAAGTAGAGCAGCCTAATCAGGACTGCAACGAGGCTGTACAATCATGGGTGGCTTGACCCGGGTGTTGATGTACACAGTTTGTAGGAACGCGACAGCACTGTCTTGACTGTGTACAGAAACAGATGCCTGATTCTAACTTCTCTGGGGCTAAACTGAGAACAGCAATCTGGTCATGCATGGACCGGATCCATGACAGACATGATGACCATTAAACAACCTAACTGTGTGTTTCATGGGTCTTACAGGACTGAGGACTCCCAGGCGGTGTGATGCAGACCAAGGACAGAGGTTGAGCAAGCAGCAATATTGTAATATTGACACAAAGGAAATATATATAACACAGAATGGGTCCATTTTTCAAGTTGAGCAAACAATGTCATGGAAATTAAATTATTACAATTTACAGAAAGCCCACATGTTCATTATAGTCTACTCCTACGCACAGCGTCCTATCACACATTGACTACTGACGGTTCCCAATGTTGCAATGTTTGAGTGGGGCAACACTGACATTTCAAAAGTTATTGGCATCCTCATGAGCACCACTGAAATTAGAACCATCTCTGTGCTATAACAAGCAGCCACTTCTTCCTCTCTTTGCTAGCCGGGTTGTTTAGGTCGCTAACATGCAAGCTATATTTCGAGTACAGTAGCTAGCTACTAACTACGTAACCTTTTCTCTTCAAATAATTAAGTTATCAGAAAAACAGCCAAATGATAGCTCGTTAGCTAGCATAGTTACAGGTACTCTTATGCTTAAAACAACCTTGGAACCAATTATCCATAGTTAGTGGTAGCTACCTGGCTAGCTAGCTAGCGTTATTGGTCTAGGAGTAGGTTAGCTAGCCTTTAACTTCACTGGTAAAACTGCATTATTACTTCTAAATTCTATATTTATCCTTGATCATTAAATTCCATTGCAGAAGAGGGAGGAAGAGAGTGGATGGTCCTCCTCCTTTTTGTAGCTGGCTGTGCTGGGTTCCGTAGTAATTAGTGAAGAAAGCTACCCTGGCTTTTTGGTTTATTTACAATTTTCGGCGTGTGGGCTGTGCCAGAGACCACATGGGCTGTGCACATGGAGGAAAGGTGGCGATGCCCAATTAATCAATACTTATAAGAAGCCATACGTCATTGATTGGAGGGTGGAACTAAACCAACATTTCCACACTAGGACATGAATTACATTGAAATAGTGGCGGTAACTTCCTCTGGAGGGATCCTTTAATGACATATGCCCAGCTCTCAATTAGTGAAAGCATCATAACAAACACAGGCAAGCGAATGAGAACATTTGATATTGAAACACTGTGTATAAATTCTAATGAATAACAGATATGACATGGAAACAAACATAAACGCACGTGTCTTCTCTGGTACTGATGTCTGCTTTCTTGAAGAAGGTTTTACTTGCAATAACTATTTTTGCCCAGCTTAGTTGACTTCACAGACTTTAAAGGGATTCTTCAAGATACTTTCCCAGAGTCAGATGAAATCGTGGGATGCCATTTTTATGTCTCTGCGTGCAGTTTGAAGGATGTTGCTAACTGGCGCAGCGCAATTGTTAACTAGCGTTAGCACAATGACTGGAAGTCTATGCGTATCTGCTAGCGTGTGCTAATGCTAGTTAGCATTGGCTTGTGAAATTACCTCTAACTTCCTTCATACTGGACACAGAGACATAAAAACACTATCCATGAGTTCATCTGACTCTGGGGACGTAGATAAAGGGCCTCATTGCCAAAATCCCAAAGTATCCCTTTAAGTCACTCTAGAGAAGAGCGTGTGCTGCTAAATATGAAATGCAATATAAACAGCAGCATAATAGCGATAAGCTAACCTAATTAAGCTGTCATTTATTTGCATCTCTCTCTGTGGATGAAAGTTAATTGTGTTTTCTCAATGTGCCTCTTTGACCGAATAAGAATGACCTGAACTGTCAAGTGTGCAACCTTCTCCGACGGCCGCAATCGATACATTCTCGCCCATGACACTGCAAACAAACTACTGTTTACTTTACGCTGGAACATCTCACTCAGAAAGGTCAATAGACTGTCCCTGTTACTGATAGGATGAGAGAGCTGGCCCCTGTCCTTTCCACCGTAGATAGATCTAGTGGGGGCGTCTTTATGTACTGTACTCTCTCTTCACTCTCGCCCGTCTCTCTCTCTTTCTCTTTCACCATCGCACTCTCTCTCTCTCTCTGTGGCTCTTTCTAACCCGCAGTCTGCGATATCTGTGCCCTCTTCACGCAATCAAGCTTGATTGTTAGTGTGTTAGTGTGTAAGTGTGTGAGTGTGTAAGTTAGTGTGTAAGTGTGTGATAGAGTGTGTTGCACTGCACCCGCCCCTTCATATGGTTCACCTACAGTATCCTTCCTCAAAGAGACAAGTAGAAACAGAGCTTTATCAGGGAACGGGGCGGCTCCCCTTCGAAAGGCCTAGAGAACGTGTCGGTGCAAAGCGAACTGCACCCAGCTCAGCCCTCTCAGGGGGTTTGTGTGCAAAACACCACAGCTGAGCCACTGTGGAGAAAGTGGCAACAGCGGTAGCCATTGAACTGTGAGGGGAATGAAGGCTGAGGATGAAGCTCTTCAGCTCTGTGTATGACACAGGAGATTGGTGGCACCATAATTGGGGAGGAGGGGGCACGTGGTAATAGCTGGAGCGGAGTAGGTGGAAAGGTAATAACAACATCAAACGCCTTTTCCCCAGGTTGTCTGATGCCATCCATTCACTACGTTCCAGACATTATTATGATCCCTCCTCCTCTCAGCAGCCTCCACTGGTGTATGACTGCACCTGGGAACAAGATGTAGTCATATAACCTGGCCCTCTGAAAAACCATGTCCATGTTCATTAGACACAACACAGGAAAAAAAATATCCAAAACGGAAAGGTACTCTCTCAACATGTCCAATAGGAAATGCTCATTTTCTATTGCAAAACGTTTGCTACGGTGTGCACTTAGGGACACAACCCAGGATCTCAATGATCATAGGTGCAACATTTGGCATATTATGTAATGACATACTTCGAACCTCAACAATCTTGATTTCTCTTCTGTGATTGAAGCTATGAGTGCTATTGATTTGGGTTGTTGATCTGACTTAGAGCACTGTATTCCCATTAGATAACATCCAGCCTTAGCCATTTCTATGAATTAATTTAGCACCCACTTTTATCCAAATCGACTGTCGAACTGTCACCATTAACACGTACACTATATTTAATATTTATGGCCATTGGGGCCCTCGGAGTGTGGTGTCAGGAAAATAACCTCACACTCAACGTCAACAAAACTAAGGAGATGATTGTGGACTTCAGGAAACAGCAGAGGGAACACCCCCCCATCCACATCGATGGAACAGTAGTGGAGAGGGTAGCAAGTTTTAAGTTCCTCGGCATACACATCACAGACAAACTGAATTGGTCCACTCACACAGACAGCATCGTGAGGAAGGCGCAGCAGCGCCTCTTCAACCTCAGGAGGCTGAAGAAATTTGGCTTATCACCAAAAGCACTCACAAACTTCTACAGATGCACAATCGAGAGCATCCTGGCGGGCTGTATCACCGCCTGGTATGGCAACTGCACCGCCCTCAACCGTAAGGCTCTCCAGAGGGTAGTGAGGTCTGCACAACGCATCACCGGGGGCAAACTACCTGCCCTCCAGGACACCTACACCACCCGATGCTACAGGAAGGCCATAAAGATCATCAAGGACATCAACCACCCGAGCCACTGCCTGTTCACCCCGCTGTCATCCAGAAGGCGAGGTCAGTACAGGTGCATCAAAGCTGGGACCGAGAGACTGAAAAACAGCTTCTATCTCAAGGCCATCAGACTGTTAAACAGCCACCACTAACATTGAGTGGCTACTGCCAACACACTGTCAATGACACTGACTCTACTCCAGCCACTTTAATAATGGGAATTGATGGGAAATGATGTAAATATATCACTAGCCACTTTAAACAATGCTACCTTATATAATGTTACTTACCCTACATTATTCGTCTCATATGCATACGTAGATACTGTACTCTATATCATCGACTGCATCCTTATGTAATACATGTATCACTAGCCACTTTAACTATGCCACTTGGTTTACATACTCATCTCATATGTATATACTGTACTCGATACCATCTACTGTATCTTGCCTATGGTGCTCTGTACCATCACTCATTCATATATCCTTATGTACATATTCTTTATCCCCTTACACTGTGTATAAGACAGTAGTTTTTTGGAATTGTTAGTTAGATTACTTGTTCGTTATTACTGCATTGTCGGAACTAGAAGCACAAGCATTTCGCTACACTCGCATTAACATCTGTTAACCATGTGTATGTGACAAATCAATTTGATTTGATTTGATTTGATTTGGGGGAATTGAATCCACAAGCCCGGTGTTGCTAACAACATGCTCTACTAACCCCAAAACTCTAGAACCATATCAGAGGAATTTCTATACCTACTGTATATAACTACATTTAAGGCATCTCCAAACCTTTCTGGAATGATTCCCCCTCCTCCGTCCAATAGTCATAGAAGGCATATCCAGGTCCCTCTTCACATATACATATTTTTTTGCCATCTGGCAATCTGTACAGAATCTCTGTTCCTCTGTGCTCTCTTGTAATCTCAGCTCAGACTACAAATATGTATTTACTGTGTTGTCTATCAGGGAGGCAGCTATCATCTCCCCAGAGTGGAGCAGCTCTAACTGGTCTTTTATCTGGCCTGGCTGCTGACTGGATGGCTGGGCCCTCAGCTGCCACAGGGATAGATGGATTTATCTGGAGAGGAGCTTTACATGTTCATAGAGAGAGTGCGGGTGAGGGGTTGGGGGAGAAAGAGAGAGAGAGAGAGGGGGGTGAGAGAGGAGAGAGAGGGGTGGAGAAGGCAAGCGAGAACAAGGAGTATGACACACAGAGAGAGGAGAGAGAGGAAGCAAGAGAGTGAGAGAGAAAAAGGAAGGAAGGAAGGAAGGAAGGAAGGAAGGAAGGAAGGAAGGAAGGAAGGAAGGAAGGAAGGAAGGAAGGAAGGAAGGAAGGAAGGAAGGAAGGAAGGAAGGAAGGAAGGAGGGAAGGAAGTGGAAATAAAAAAATAGCTAGAAAGATAAATACAGGGTTGACAGATGAGGAAAAAGAGAGGGAAAGAGAGACAGAGGAAAAAAAAGAGTGGTGCAACTGAGAGTGTGCTGGTGTGGCTGCAGGCAGTGTGATGAAGACCTGCGACAAACTACATACGCTATAGCTCCCATCTACTTAAGATTTCATCAAAGCCCAATCTATTTCTATTGGTAGAAACTGTAGCATGATATGAAATCTCATGTAGTAACTCATTACCATAAACCATCCTGTAGCTACAGTAGGCTATATGAAATGTTTGTGTGCTCCCTGTGTGCTAGTGTATTAAAGAGAGAGTGAGTGGGGGAGGGCGAGAACAGGCAGAGGGGAGAGAGAGAGAGAGAGAGAGAGAGAGAGAGAGAGAGAGAGAGAGCGAGCGAGAAAGTGAAAATAGAGAGAAACATATTTTTATTTTATTTCACCTTTATTTAACCAGGTAGGCAAGTTGAGAACAAGTTCTCATTTACAATGGCAACCTGGCCAAGATAAATAAAGCAGTTTCCACACATACAACAACACAGAGTTGCACATGGGGTAAAACAAACATACAGTCAATAATACAGTAGAAAAATAACTCTATATGGATAACAGAGAGAGGGGGGAAAGAGAGGGATGAGGGTTGCAGGGATATGTTGAGAAAACGAGAGAGAGCGAGCGAGAGAGAGGAACGGCGCGATAGAGTCTCACAGTCTCTCTCGACATGATTTGTGTTTGTACTGCATACTTAAATCATGACATGTGGGCTCCTTTGACATGTGGGCGCCTCAGAGATATCTAAAATCAATATTTTCATAAAGGATCTAATATACCTGACCAAGGAGAATTCTCAGCTGAAACGGATAAAACTATAAGTGGACATGAGTAGATAGGTAGAACAGTAGAGCTGTCATAATTTTACTGTGGAGTTGTATGCAAGGGCATGTAAATGTGCAGTCAATCGGCAGGTAGCCTAGCGGTTAAGAGTGTTGGGCCAGTAACCTGAAGGTTGGTGGTTCAAATCCTGAGCTGACTCAGTAAAAATCTGAACAAGAAACTTACCTCAATTGCTCCTGTAAAGGCACTGGATGAGAGCATCTGCTAAGTGACTTAAATGTAAATCTACTGTAGAATATATGAGGGATGAATCCCAAAGGCTCTGGAGAAGGTTTTTATCTATTGGGATTGGTAAACATTTTTGGGTCATCAATAGAAGGTTAAAGATGTATGATCTCATAAGATATTTCTGTCAAGTTCACTAGATTGCACGTAGGGCACTTAACATATAGGGCATAAAGGCACGTAGGGCACTTAACATATAGGGCATAAAGGCACGTAGGGCACTTAACATATAGGGTATAAAGGCATGTAGGGCACTTAACGTGTAGGGCATAAAGGCACGTAGGGCACTTAACGTATAGGGCATGAAGGCACGTAGGACACTTAGCATATAGGGCATAAAGGCACGTAGGACACTTAGCGTATAGGGCATAAAGGCACGTAGGACACTTAACGTATAGGGTATGAAGGCACGTAGGACACGTATAGGGCATAACGTAGGACATAGGGCATAAAGGCACGTAGGACACTTAGCATAGGGCATAGGGCATAAAGGCACGTAGGACATTTAACATATAGGGCATAAAGGCACGTAGGACACGTATAGGGCATAAAGCATATAGGGCAAAGGCAAGGACACACATATAGGGCATAAAGGACACTTAGCATATAGGGCATATAGCATATAGGGCATAAAGGCAAGGACACTTAGCATATAGGGCATAGGACACTTAGCGTACAGGGCATAAAGGCACATAGGCGTATAGGGCATGAAGCGTATAGGGCATGAAGGCACGTAGGACACTTAGCGTATAGGGCATGAAGGCACGTAGGACACTTAGCGTATAGGGCATGAAGGCACGTAGGACACTTAATGCATAGGGCATGAAGGCACGTAGGACACTTAGCATATAGGGCATGAAGGCACGTAGGACACTTAGCGTATAGGGCATGAAGGCACGTAGGACACTTAGCGTATAGGGCATGAAGGCACGTAGGACACTTAGCATATAGGGCATAAAGGCACATAGGACATAGGGCATAGCATATAGGGCATATAGGACAGCGTATTAGGCTTAGCGTATAGGGCATAGGGCATAGGGCATAGGGACAAGGCACGTAGGACACTTAGCATATAGGGCATGAAGGCACGTAGGACACTTAGCGTATAGGGCATGAAGGCACGTAGGACACTTAGCGTATAGGGCATGAAGGCACGTATGGCACCACTCATGTAGCGCATGTACATTGTTAAGAACACATTCACACACGCACGCACGCCCACACACACACATTGTAGAGTAATGTGTGCTTGTGTTCAGGCAGAGGCTCTTAGAGGACAACAACACTCTGAACTAAACAAGCTCTTCACTCTGAACGGCCACACGAGAGTAAATTACGCTCTCCATGTTTTGTCTCTGTGTAGAAGCGCTTCATAATTGTTGAGGTGCTGCACTTTCAGGGCTGCCTGCTCTGCATGGTGCACTGTACTTATTGATGGGTGTGTGTAAGTGTAAGTGTAAGTGACTTCCTGCATGGTGCTCTGTGCTGGTGCTGCCAGCATCACGGTGTTGTGACAGTCAACTCCCTGCTGTGGAAGACCACTTTGTATTTCACTTCAATTCAATGGGCTGTATTGGCATGGGAAACACGTTACATTGCCAAAGCAATTTCTCTCAATTTAACAAAAAAACGCTTAGTTTTCTACCTCCCAGTTCGCCACAAATAACAATAACAATACAACAACAATATTTCCACTCCTTGTCGTCTTGTTTTCCCTCGAAAGGACGCCAGTACCCCTCATCCCTTCTACTCGGAAGAACGAGAAAAAAGAAAGACAATATCAATAGCAGAATATTGGATTGTAGTGAAGACCAGTACAGAATTTGTTTAGTGATATGTCATTGGCGTTAGAGAAGAGGAGAGTTCCTGGAGGACGGAAATCCAATAGAGCCGTAAATATCCCAGGAGCATCAGGGTCAAATCATCTCTGGACTGTTGGTCTGTTTGTCAGCTGCAAATGAAAAGATATTGAAGGAGCTCACGACCACAACCGGAGAAGATATGATCAGTAGATGCATCGTATAAAGTGGACATCTGTACAATACAAACAGCAGAGATGTCAACAATTGAAGAGATATTGAAGGAGTTCAGGACCACAACCGGAGAAGATATGATCAGTAGATGCATCATATAAAGCGGATATCCGTACAATAACAGCAGAGATGTCAACAGTGACAGAAACAGTTGAAATGAGCTGTATATTTACAGTGGTATAGTGGGGCTGCTATAGCCTAAATGATGGGATGTCAGCAGTGCATTCTGTATTGATCAGTACAATTCTACCATTGAGGAGATTTCAGCAGTAGATTTCTAGTACAGGGGAGATATCAGTAGTACTTTACCCGGACAGTACCTCTGACATCCCATAATTTAGGCTATAGTATCCTAGTATACTACTATAAATATACAGCTCAAGACATCAACAGTAGATCGATTGTGTTTTCACAATATACATATGAGCAGTAGATTTGAAGCAGTGCAGTCATGTAGCATTCCTTAGGCCTAAGTATGTCAGTACTGCATGCCATGTTGGGGAGATATCAGTAGTACCTGAAAAAACATCAACAGTTAAATAGTGTAGTGACAGTGTATTCCCAAAGAGCTATAAGCAGTAGATTGATAGTGTTTCACCAGAGAGATCCATCTGATACTGTAATATTGTACCTGAGGGGGGAAATAGCTGTAGAAGAGATACCATCTGTAGATTGTGTTGTTGGCTACCTGAGAAGAAGATATCAGCAGTTAGGGTTGCGCAATTCCGGGAACTTTCAATGAATTCCCCGGCTTTTCCGAAATCCCGGTTGGAGTTTTCCTGGAATCAGGAGGAAGTAAGTAGGAAATGCTCCAATCAGGATTTCTGGAAAACCAGGGAATTTATTGAAAGTTCACAGACATGTGCAGCCATGTCAGCAGTACATACAGTTAGGTAGTGTTGCTGATTGGATGTCTCCCTTAAAGCTGCAATATGTCACGTTTTGGGCGACCCGACCAAATGAACATAACCATAAGTTGTAGATCTGTCATTCTCATTGATAGCAAGTCTAAGAAGTGGTAGGTCTGCTCTATTTTTGCTCTTTCTATGCTTCCCGTGCTGATGTTTCGTTTTTGCATCTTTTACTTTTGTTTTTTCAAACAGCTGAAAATACAATATTTTTACTTATGGAAAATGTCAAACCCTGACCTTAGTTATCTATGTCTAATGTATTATTTTGGTCAGGTCAGGGTGTGACGAGGGTGGGTATGTGTGTTTTTGTCCGGTCTAGGTTTTTTGTGTATCTATGTTTTTTTTTGTATGTCTAGGTAATGTAGGTCTATGGTGGCCTGAATTGGTTCCCAATCAGAGGCAGCTGTTTATCGTTGTATCTAATTGGGGATCCTATTTAGGTTGCCATTTTCCATTTTGGTGTTGTGGGTTATTGTCTATGTGTAGTTGCATGTCAGCACTCGGTCTTTATAGTGACATGTTAGTTTGTTTAGTGTTCTTTCTTTCTTTCTTTATTAAAAGAAGAATGTATTCATATCACGCTGCGCCTTGGTCTCCTATACGACGAACGTGACAGAAAAGATATTTCACTGCGGACTAGATGGTACAATAACTCTCTACACTATACTTGCTTGTTCTAGCCCCAGGAAACGGCGAAGCGGTTCATGCATAGTGTACAGTATCTTTAAGAGTGATGGAAATGGGTTAACGGGTTCCAAACAAGGCTCAAAAGGTTCCTGGTCAGTGAAACACACAAACAAAAACACACACCCACAGACACAAACACACACACTTTCCCCTCTCATCGAGAGTCAATGTAATTTAATCATTTTCCTTTGAATTACCAATAAGAGTTGGGAGAAGATAGATGAGTGGGAGAAAGAGGAACGTGTGTCTGGTTTGCAGATTAGCGATTTAAGTTGATAGAGAAAAGGAAAGACCAACTCGTTGACCCAGCACACTGTCATCACTCACGCAGTTGTATCTCGAGGGCTACCCTTGGCCACTGACACATGCGATGCTATCTTCACCCATGTATACGCCTATAGTCCTAATGCGAGAATAGCTCGGCCGTACTTAGGTCGCCGACTAGAATCATTTTCTGGCATATCATAAAAGGACCAAGGGCGTACGACAGGGGCTTCAGGTGCACGCTGAGACAATATGTGAAATGTTGCATATACATTTATTCATTTCACAGATGCTCATATCTCTAGTGACCCAGATGTCAAGGTGAGGTTAGTTCCTCTAATATAGTCAATGTCATATGTTAGGCCCTATGGCCATATGGCAGATGACTGTACATAAAAAGTCCTTGGGAATGTTTACATTATAAAAGAGCAACGGAGCAAAGTGCTGTGTTGACTCTTTCTACAAGCCAACGACAGAGTAGTAAGACATGCATTGATTGCAGTGCCTATACAGACTTGTATAGGGGACTCAATGAAATTGGACTGTGAAAAAAAAACCCGTCCCACAGCGATTTAAATTGCCGTAAATGGAGGTGTTACGTGAGGATTGGTGGTCTAGGACCGTTTATTTTATTCCCGTGTTGCCTCTTTCTCCCTCTCGTCTATCTTCTCCCAACTCTTATTTGTAATTCAAAGTAAAAAATTGATCTGGGATATTGAAAAACGCCTTGAGTACAGAGTTATCTGCCACCCTATCAGTGAGGTGTTATCCCACTGACCGCAAGAAGAAATTGCTACAGTAAAAGTTCCCTAAAATATTTTTCCCTCTGATTGTCAGTGATATCTTTATGTTGTCCTCATTCGCGCTGAGGTGCCTTTTAAAAATAATTTGTTTACTCTAAAAGGAGATTTTAAGGGCAAGGTTTTATCAAGATTACTTCACCTAAATTATGTCTGCACTTTACCTAGGAAGTGCAATGATCGCGCTATTATAGTTTCCCACAGTATCACCCGATAAGGATCTCAAATTAAATCTATAGCGAATTGCTCCATTTCCGGGAGACAAGAAGATTGGTGTTGTTTGCTTTCCCCGACATGAAATCTCCCCGGTACCAAATACTGATGCAATTACACTGCTGCCAACCCCAACATGCGTACATACATTCACCCACGCATCGAACATTTCTTGACTACCAAAAGATACACGCTTTCCTTCTCAGACTCATTAATTCTCCAACCAGACCCTTCCCTCCTATAAATCTATTTTTTAATCTTCTTCGCTTATTTTCCATTGATCGGTTTTGTCGATAATTACAAGAAACATGTGGGCGTAGCTTGGGGACTATTTTTGCAACCCAAGAAGAAGAATGTATTTCATTGATTTTTGTGGAGCTAGCATTGGACCTTTATCTCTGAAACGGCCATTTGACAACTTAGTGGAACTTTCTCCCCGGGCCTTTGACACGAGCTCTTTCTATGTGAATATCGCATGGCCCTTACAGGTAAAGGATGTATACACAATATCTTAGCTTGGATTAAACCGCCACAAAGCTCAAACGGGGAAAATCCACATGAAATCATACCACCTAAGAGGGGTTAGATTTGTTTTTATAAGCCTATAGCTGTTTTATATCGGTCTTCATGACTCACTTTGGTGGCCATTTTAAGACTATGTTTATAGATAATGGAGGTTAAATGGGAGTAGCTTCTGGATTGATGGGAATCAAATGTGAATGTCCACATTAAACCGTACCACCTATGAGGGGTTACATTTAGTTTTTATACATCTACAACCTTGTCGTCTTTGTCACCGTCTTCATGACTCACTGTGGCGGGTGGCTCTTTTGCAACTCTGTTTATAGGTAATGGAGGTTAATGGATTGGTGGAGGGACCACCCAGAATGACCTAGACTTCCGACGGGGTTTATGACAGCATCCTCCTGACCTCATTGACCAGTTGTCTCCTCCGAGGTGACAGGCACGTCAACGTTATCCGTTATTGAACCCCGTGCCACTATCCCGGTTAATCACTCACCCTCACGGACTGGTTGACTGACGGAAAGGTCAACCGGTGTCTGTGAGTGGGTGAGTGTCACCAGAAGGAAAGCTTCAGAGCCTCTCACCTCGGCCCCCTGAGCGGCTGGAGTCATCCGCAGCTCGGCAGCTACTGTAATCAAAACAGTTCATCTCCTAGGTAGGCAATTGAAGAAAATGGCCCAAAACAGCGGGTTTCTTTCACTCACTCAAACCGGTGAGTGGTGAGTCAGATTTTCCTTGACACTGAACAGAGATTTAGCTTTCTCTGCCTTCAAAGAAGAAGGGAGTCCCGGTCTGTTCTGAAGTCAATTCTACAGGCCCCAGACCAGGCGATGACTATTTATGAGTGAAAACAGGGTTTGTAAGATTAATAGTTTTGGGGGAGGACCCTGTTCTGCAGAATTCTCTTCAGATGGAGAGATAGATAACACAGAGGAGGAGAGCTTTGGTTAAAGTACATAGACCACCCGCCAACCTCCCGGGCAATGGAGCGTAATATGTCTCTTCAAAGAGCAAGCTAACACAACATAGTGAATTTATTGAGACATGAGAAAAATGGAGAATAGCCAAAAGAGGGGCGAACATGTCCGCCAGAGTGCTTTTACGGTATGTGAATTGTGACTGTTATTGCCTTTGAATAAAGTTGCATTCCTACGGATATAATCTCCTCAAATCCATCATCTACCGACAAGACACCTGGAGGGTGAGACCCAAGGACAGCTGGCTATACTCGGTGTGTGTGTGTGTGAGAAGTTGTGCCAGTGTCTGTGCCCATATGCACCTTTGTGTATGTGTCTGTGTGCTTGCTTTCGTGTCTGCACACACACCATTTTGTGGGTCTGAGAGTGGATGTGGCATGTGAATTTAAATAGAGAGACAATAGGCTGTATATGAAGGAGGATGGGACCATTGCTAGCACACACATAACATACTTTACAGCACTGCAGGGCAACAAAGAGGCAGTAAAGCACCCTGTATCCCATTACAAACATAGCAGCACTACCGATGTGTCCATGACTACAGCTGTAATCTCTCATATCCCCCGCAGCAATAGGCTGAGTCCCGAATGGCACCCAATTCCATACATAGTGCACTACTTTTGATGAGAGTATAGGGAATAGGGAATGGTCCTATTTGGGATGCAGTATTAGTCTGCCACCACGGCCTATTCCTCTTGCATGGCTTTTTTGATGACTGATTCTTACCACGGATCGTCATAGTAAAGCTGCCTGGCAGGTCATCATAATTATGCTGCCTGACAGGTCATCATAGTAAAGCTGCCTGGCAGGTCATCATAATTATGCTGCCTGACAGGTCGTCATATTGAAGCTGCTTGATTAGTCATCATAGTAAATCTGCCTGACAGGTCATCATAGTAAATCTGCCTGACAGGTCATCATAATAAAGCTGCCTGATAGGTCATCATAGTAAAGCTGCCTGACCGGTCATCATAATAAGCTGCTTGATTAGTTATCTTAGTAAATCTGCCTGACAGGTCATCATAGTAAATCTGCCTGACAGGTCATCATAGTAAAGCTGCCTGATAGGTCATCATAGTAAATCTTCCTGACAGGTCATCATAGTAAAGCTGCCTGACAGGTCATCATAGTAAAGCTGCCTGACAGGTCATCATAGTAAAGCTGCCTGACAGGTCATCATAGTAAATCTGCCTGACAGGTCATCATAGTAAATCTGCCTGACAGGTCATCATAGTAAATAGTAAACCTGCCTGATAGGTCATCACAATAAAGCTGCCTGACAGGTCATCATAATAAAGCTGCCTGACAGGTCATCATAGTAAACCTGCCTGATAGGTCATCATAGTAAACCTGCCTGATAGGTCATCATAGTAAATCTGCCTGACAGGTCATCATAGTAAACCTGCCTGATAGGTCATCATAGTAAAGCTGCCTGACAGGTCATCATAATAAAGCTGCCTGATAAAGGTCATCATAATAAGCTGCTTGATTAGTTATCTTAGTAAATCTGCCTGACAGGTCATCATAATAAAGCTGCCTGATAGGTCATCATAGTAAAGCTGCCTGACAGGTCATCATAGTAAAGCTGCCTGACAGGTCATCATAATAAAGCTGCCTGATAGGTCATCATAATAAGCTGCTTGATTAATTATCTTAGTAAAGCTGCCTGACAGGTAATCATAATAAAGCTGCCTGATAGGGCATCATAATAAAGCTGCCTGATAGGGCATCATAATAAAGCTGCCTGATAGGGCATCATAATAAAGCTGCCTGATAGGGCATCATAATAAAGCTGCCTGACAGGTCATCATAATAAAGCTGCCTGATAGGTAATCATAGTAAACCTGCCTGATAGGTCATCATAATAAGCTGCTTGATTAATTATCTTAGTAAAGCTGCCTGACAGGTAATCATAGTAAACCTGCCTGATAGGTCATCATAATAAGCTGCTTGATTAGTTATCTTAGTAAAGCTGCCTGACAGGTCATCATAGTAAACCTGCCTGATAGGTCATCATAATAAAGCTGCCTGACAGGTCATCATAGTAACGCTGCCTGACAGGTCATCATAGTAAAGCTGCCTGACAGGTCATCATAGTAAACCTGCCTGATAAGTCATCATAGTAAAGCTGCCTGACAGGTCATTATAGTAAAGCTGCCTGACAGGTTGAAGTTGAGGGGGGAAAGATAGAAAGCAGATATGGGAAATTGGTATGGGAAATTTGTGGCTCATAGAAACGGATCCAGGGCTGGTTTCTAAAGTTTTCTTTAAAGGTTGGGGATAGAAGTAGGGTAGAAATCAGCAACACTATGTGATAACGAGTAGCTCTTTAGCCTTTGCTTATGGTGTGTGTGGCTTTCAGTAGGACAGCTTTGAGAATCCCCAGAAGTGTTAGAGAGAGCAGGATACAGACGTTTGGCTTGTGTACGCGACAGTGACCTGTGAAAAGCCACTAGAGGACATCGCCACCCACTGACCTCTATTAATCTGCAGTTCTACTGGGCACATCAGTATACACACTACACACACTGAAACTCAAGCAAACACACACACACACACACACACACATACACTTTGTAGGTCAAATAGACAAACACTGATACTACTCACAAGCAAATAAGCACACACGCACACTAGCACGCACGCACACACACACACGCAGTCTTGTAAGACTATACTGTCCCATTCAAAATTCAGTCCCATTCAAAATCCTGTTTTCCACAACCCTAACCCTTACTCTAACACTTACCCTAACCTTAACACTAAGCGTAATCCCAAAACCTAACCTTATCCCTAATACTAACCCTAGCTCCTAACCCTAATTCTAACCCTAACACTAATTCTAACCTTAATGCTAACCCCCCTAGAAATTGCATTTGATAAAATGTTCCCAGTTGATAAAATGTTTGTTTATTTACTATTCTTGTGGGGCCTTCTGGTCTAGTTAAATGCACGCACGCACACACACGCACGCACACACACACACACACACACACACACACACACACACACACACACACACACACACACACACACACACACACTCTAAAGAGAGATGACAACATGGACTGCGATAAATCTAGAGAGAAACTAGTGCTCAGTGTTATCATCAACTGATGAATGTTCTAATTTCCTGGTTGTTTTCCACCTCTAAATGTCAGTGTGGAACAGGCATGAAATCAGTGTTTCCCAATCCATTCACTGTGGATCCCCAACAAGGTTTGCGCAATTCTGGAAGCATCTACCTGTGAGGGGAGACTAATAGTACCCAGACTGTGGGTCAGATCTTACCACACTTTATATGGCCCAAATCTGGCCCAAATCTGGCCCAAATCTGGTCCGAATGTAGGAGGTGCACACTGAAGGGTTGGGCCTCTGCTTATGGGCCAGTTCTCTATTCAGGTGCTGTACATGGTCCAATAGTTGTTGGTCCACTAAATGAGGGATACATCCACCTTGCCTGGAAGATCTGATGTACTAAATATGGCAACCAGCCCACTTCCCGAACATAATTCCAAGTGGTATGTGATTAAGTGTTAAGTCTTCTGGTCCGGATTTGGGCCATAAAAACTTAGCTGTCAGGGTATGTACCCCAAACCATTCTGCTACAACTCTAAAAGATACACAGTTATGTAAAACTGTATGTAAAACTGTTTCATGTCAATGCAGGTTTGAATGAATCGAGGCCCTGGTGAGAAGCGCATTATAAATGCAATCCCTTTACTATCCTTTTAAAATCTCAGCATGAGTGAGCAATGCATATCCTTAGAGACAGTTCATCCGGATCCCTTGAAGTCGTTTCTGTAATCACTCGTTTAGCTCCTGACGAAAAGAGGGCCTTTTAGAATGGAATGGTTCTTGCGGGGCGTCGTTCAGACTCATTCTAAAGTGGCACACCCCCACCATTGTTTTCCAGGGTGCGACTTACTGCCAATAAGCAAGTGTAATTGATGCCCAACTCTGCTGCAGCGAAGAAGATTATCGGCGGTGTAATTGTCTCATTGGGTTGGAACTGGCATCGCAGAGGGAAAGCCGGGCTGAATGGATTGGAGGAGCATTCAAGATAATTCGAAAGCAGAGCAACAGCATCTTAAGTTGAGCAATACACACAAACATCACTTGGTTTCATTGGAATCATCCACTTGTGACAATGGCAGATCTGCAGTGAAGTTTAAAGTGGAACTGAGAGCGTTTTAACAAACTGTCGATATGAAACAAACAGACAATCAGTCAAAAATTTAAAGTTCCCCGTTTTTGCTACAAAACCAACTTTATAAGAGGTTTTAAAAATGTTATATTTTACTCAAAATCCCATGACGTACAGTAAGCCATTTGCAGAATAGATGGATGCAGTTCAATGCAAGATTAATATAATTCCCCAAAATATTGCTATGAGGTTGTAAATCCCAGCTGGCCTGGTACATTGCTTGCTGCCTCCACCCATTTGAGATGCACTGTTTCAGTTTCAAATTGACTATATTTTGGACCAGAACGGACGAATGTAAGTAAGGCTGGGAATGTCAATTCAATCAAACTAGCAGAGGAAATGATCACAAGTCAGTCCTAGCGTGGCTAATCATTTTTTGCACAAATGTGTTTACATCCCTGTTAGTGAGCATTTATCGTTTGCCAAGATAATCCATCCGCCTGACAGGTGTGGCATATCAAGGAGCTGATTAAACAGCAGGGCGGTTGTTGGCATGCTGACTGCAGGAATGTCCGCCAGAGCTGTTGCCAGAGAATTGAATGTTCATTTCTCTACCACACGCTGCCTCCAACTTTGTTTTCAAGAATTTGTCAGTACATCCACATGGCCTCACAACTACAGACCACGTGTAACCACACCAGCACTCCACATCCGGCTTCTTCACCTGCGGGATCGTCTGAGACCAAACCCCCGGACAGCTGATGAGACTGAAGAGTGTTACTGTCTGTAATAAAGCCCTTTTGTGGGGAAAAACTCAGTCTGTATGGCTGAGACTTACACCCCCCCAGTAGGTGAGCCTGGCTCCCAAGTGGGTGGGCCTGTGCCCTCCCAGGCTCACCCATGGCTGTGCCCCTGCCCAGTCATGTGAAATCCATAGATTGGGTCCTAATGTATTCATTATCTGAAAAGGTTTGAGTTTATCTAATGTTCCCTCGTTAGATTTTAGCTCATCTCGCTCTGGCTAGAATTAGTTGTTGATCTTGTTATGACAGATTTCCTTATATGAACTGTAACTCAGTAAAATCATTAATTGTTGCACCATGCAATTATATATTTGTTCAGTTTATGTAGCTATTTATCCAGCAAGTTAAAAATGGGAGGATGGCATGTCATTGGAGGAGTGGGGGAGTGATTGACTTTTTCCCTCATATCGTTTTTTTTGGTGGCTACAGCTAGAGATGCAAGTGTTATTTGGTTAGCTAGCAAGAAAAATGTATCGCCTTGCAAGCTATCTAGCAATGCTGAACGTGAATGACTGTTATCCAGTTAGCATATCTCTTGCGTTTGGAAATTCACTCTGGCTAACTACTCCGATTTCAGAGCACTCTTGTCTGTGTGGTTCCAGAGCGCATAATAACTGATGAATTTCCGCTGAATATGACCAGTATCCGTACAGTATCCGTAAAGTCGGCAACATAAGTGATGCTCTAGATAACATGGAAACAGCCTAACCAGCTCTGCTAGGGCGAGTGAGGTGTTCTCTCATTTTTAGCCAGTTAGCTTGGGAGCTTGACTACCATTGTGAGGAATGTTTGGATCAGCCCTACTCCTCAGCCAGAGCGTCCAGTGTCAATAGCACAGTGTTCTCTCAGAACGCTCCTAGAGCGAAACGCTAGAAATTTACAAAAGACAATCAGACAACGCTCTGAATTTACAAACAACCCATAGTGCACTCTGACACACTAGAGGCAATTTACGAATGCACCCTTAGTTGTCAATCAAATGTATTTGGCATTGATCAAATGGGTAGACAGGCAGGCAAGTTCCCATTCAATTGTCAAAACATGGGTTGGGACAAGAATGCATTGGAAGGCAAACTGCAGAAGGACGAGCAGAGTACTAGACCCAATCGTTTATCAGTGCAATTTTGACGGCCAATTAGCTGAAAATGTTTGAGAGGGTTTATCTAATGTTCTCTCATTAGATTTTAGCTTATCTCGCTCTGGTTAGCATTAGTTGATGATCTTGTTATTATTGATTTACATAACCGAGGGAGAGAGAGCCTATCTTTTCATGGTTGTTTGATCAATAGGACTGTTAAGTTCCCAAATGTAAGAGGACTGGTATTTACATACTGTTTTTGCAGAAATCCATTCAGTTGTATTTTGTCGCCTTTTTTTCTAAACTTGTGCTGTTTCCACTGCCTGAAAACACACAGTCCAGTCCAGTTCAGGTGAGTGATGGCAGGCCTTTGTGGCAAATGGCTTATTTGCATAAAGGCCTACTTTAGCTCTGATTGGCTGTGGCGCAGTCTTGGTCCACGGACAAGACAGATGTTTTTATTACGTTTTATTTACTGCAGTGTCTATTAACTATTCATATGCATTTTCGCTTTCCCACACTGTATTTCTATAGAATTTTCACAAATACCTTACTATACGGCATTCTCAGACATTCTATGAATTTTTTAAAGGTGTCATATTCTTCCTGGAGGTGTGTATGAACAGATTTTAATAACATTTTTAAAAATGCTGTCAGTCCCACTAAGTGTATGACTCAAGTGAAAATTAAATTAGTTGATTTAACACACACACACACACACACACCTACACACTCACACACACACACACACACACACACACACACACACACACACACACACACCTACACACACACCTACACACACACACCTACACCCACACACACACACACACACACACACACACACACACACACACACACACACACACACACACACACACACACACACACACACACACACACACACACACACACACACAAACAAACAAACAAACAGCTTACTAGTTGCCCATCTGGGATCATCCATTTTCATATGTGTGAAATTAAAACTTGAGCCAGTCAGATGTGATAAAGCAAATAATTGCAGCATCATCGTATAGCTAATGAGGCAACTGGCTGTTTGCGTGAATGTGTTTATGTTCAAACTGAGCTCACAAGACCTCTGAGTAGAGCAATCATTTTGACTAATGTCTCCTTATTATCATGACTGGGGTTGAGCGTACGATAGCTGCTGTGTAAATATAGCAAGAATACACCAGAATTCACATGACTTCACAAATTCATAACAAACTGATGAGCTAACAAATTGGACACCTGGAGATGCACTAGGTGCTACTTTACCAAAGAGGCAGCACTCATAGCAGAGAATACTGCTATTAGGCCTGGGTATAATATATATTTTTTAATTTAACCTTATATAACTAGGCAAGTCAGTTAATAAGAACAAATTCTTATTTACAATGATGGCCTAGAAACAGTGGGTTAACTTCCTTGTTCAGGTGCTGAACGACAGATTTTTGCCTTGTCAGTTCGGGGATTCAATCTAGCAACCTTTCAGTTACTGGCCCAACGCTCTAACCACTAGGCTACCTGCTGCTCCTATAGTGAGGCTGGGAAGGAATGTCTCCCTCCACTCTCCAGCTATAGATGTATATCTACAGAATATGTGTCTCTCTCCACTCTCCAGGTGTTAATGTATATCTATAGGATCTATGTCTCTCTCCACTCCCCAGGTGTTCATGTATTTCTATAGAATATGTGTCTCTCTCCACTCTCCAGGTGTTAATGTATATCTATAGGATCTGTGTCTCCTCTCGGGTAGAGATGTATATCTATAGGATCTGTGTCTCTCTCCACTCTCCAGGTGTTCATGTATATCTATAGGATCTGTGTCTCTCTCCACTCTCCAGGTGTTAATGTATATCTATAGGATCTGTGTCTCTCTCCACTCTCCAGGTGATAATGTATATCTATAGGATCTGTGTCTCCCTCCACTCTCCAGGTGTTCATGTATATCTATAGGATCTGTGTCTCTCTCCACTCTCCAGGTGATAATGTATATCTATAGGATCTGTGTCTCTCTCCACTCTCCAGGTGTTAATGTATTTCTATAGGATCTGTGTCTCTCTCCACTCTCCAGGTGTTAATGTATATCTATAGGATCTGTGTCTCTCTCCACTCTCCAGGTGTTCATGTATATCTATAGGATCTCGGTCTCCCTCCACTCTCCAGGTGTTCATGTATATCTATAGGATCTGTGTCTCTCTCCACTCTCCAGGTGTTCATGTATATCTATAGGATCTGTGTCTCTCTCCACTCTCCAGGTGTTAATGTATATCTATAGGATCTGTGTCTCTCTCCACTCTCCAGGTGTTCATGTATTTCTATAGGATCTGTGTCTCTCTCCACTCCCAATGTGTTCATGTACTCTACCATTCAAAAGTATATGGTCACTTAGAAATGTTCTTGTTTTTGAAAGAAAAGCACACTTTTTTTTCCCTTTAAAATAACATCAAATTGATCAGAAATACATTGGTAATGTTGTAAATGACTATTGTAGCTGGAAACGGAAGATTTTTTATGAAATATCCACATAGGCGTACAGAGGCCCATTGTCAGCAACCATCACTCCTGTGTTACAATGGCACGTTTTGTTAGCTTATCCAAGTTTATCATTTTAAAAGGCTAACTGATCAATAGAAAACACTTCAGCAATTATGTTAGCACAGCTGAAAACAGTTGTGCTGATTTTAAAAAGCAATAAAATGGGCCTTCTTTAGACCAGTTGAGTATCTGGAGCGTCAGCATTTGTGGGTTCGATTACAGGCTCAAAATGGCCAGAAACATAGACCTTTCTTCTGAAACTCGTCAGTCTATTTTTATTCTGAGAAATTAAGGCGTGCGAGAAATTGCCAAGAAACTGAAGACCTCGTACAACGCTGTGTACAACTCCCTTCACAGAACAGCGCAAACTGGTCTAACCAGAATAGAAAGAGGAGTGGGAGGCCCCGGTGCACAATTGAGCACAAGGACAAGTACATTAGAGTGTCTAGTCTGAGAAACAGACGCCTCACAAGTCTTCAACTGGCAGCTTCATTAAATAGTACCTGCAAAACACCAGTCTCAACGTCAACAGTGAAGAGGCGACTCCGGGATAATAGCCTTCTAGGCAGAGTTCCTCTGTCCAGTGTCTGTGCTCTTTTGCCCATCTTAATCTTTTCTTTTTATTGGCCAGTCTGAGATATGGCTTTTTCTTTGCAACTCTGCAAAGAACTTTGAGACTGCTGTTTTGCGGGTACTATTTAATGAAGCTGCCAATCTGAAGAATCAGGGGGATAAGCTATTTCCTTGCGGTTCTTCGCCCAGGGAGACAGATTTGCAGCTAATAACATCTGAGCAGCTTCCCAGAGCAGCACTGCTGTTCCTCCTTCTGCCAAAGACCTGTCAGCAACACACTGGAACTGGCAGGACAGACAGATAGACAGGAACTAGAAGGAGAGAGACACACACACGCACATACTCACACATGCATGCACGCGCACACACGTGCACACACACACACACACACACACACACACACACACACACACACACAGGCATCTCCAAGTTCAGTTTGGTGAGTGAATATTCACAGGGAATCAATTAAAACAATTTATAATTACTCCCAAACAAACCCCGCTTAGACATTCTGATCCACATACAACATATTTCAAATATCACCTTGGCGGTCAGCATGTTTTTCTTTTCATAACAGATATACATTGAGATATTAGGGCATCTGGGGTCTTATGCTTGGATATTAGCCAACACTTTGTCAAGGAATTGGAGTGATCTTATCCAACAACCTGCCACAACAACCGGATCAAATGGCTCACGTTAAGTCTGTTTAGTAAAACAATCAGCCTGTCGGTACCTTCAGCGGTCAGAAAAGGCCTGTGTGTGTGTGTGTGTGTGTGTGTGTGTGCGTGTGGACACACGTTTCTCCTGACAAACCCTCCTTTCTTTCTAAGGCAGAACAATGAGCACTTCTCCATCTGCTGGGAGGTGTGTGTGTGTCAGTGTGTGTGTGTGTCGTGGGGGACTCCTCAGCTGCCGAGTTGCGTAATAAGGAGGTCGGGGTGTAAACACAGGGTGAGCGAGTGTCACTTGCTGTTTTTAAAGGAAACAAACCGGTGTGCTGTTAGCAGAGCTGTGGAGGTTGCTCTCAAATCTGATAAGAGGCAGCCACTTTCTGACGGGCGTGTTTGGAAAGGACAAAGCTGTTTATCACAGAGTCAATACGTCTTCATCTACCAGAGTGGAAGCCTGTTATCATTTATCTCTCAAATATTTGAAAGCTCTTGTGGCTACATTTCTCAAGACACCCTCTACCTCAGAATAATATTTTTCTCTATATTACTGTTGTGTTCTATGTGAATATATTGTGACAGAGTGTTCTAACGCAGCAAACATTATATAAATGTTAATATACCTCCCGTATGTCTCACACGAGCTAGCCACCTGGCTTGGCTAACTATATAAAAGTAATTGAGAGAAACTACTCACCTCAGTACCATGAATGCTATGACAAAAAAAGGCTTTGAATTTAAGTGTTTCGATCAGAAGCCAACATATAGGGCCAATGAAGCCCCCACTTCCTGTTTATAATGCTGTTGAATGGGTCATTAATCATGACACTGTATGGCCACTTCCTGTTGGGGGTGGTGACTTAATTCGGTTGACATAGGATTAATGAGGGCCGTGTGAGCGGTTGGCTTTGTTAGTACAGGAGTCATTGCAGCTGTTTTCACAGAAAGGCAGGGGTTAAGTGCTTAACTATTTGGTTACAGGTTACTGCAGGTATCACCTCTTTAAGTACACACATGCACACACACACACACACACCTCAAGCTCTAATTCCACAGCGGCCACGTAATACACGACATATATGTTCACACTTTTACTACTATTTGCTGGGTTGCTAGGCAGTACAGGTCATCTGCAGTATATCGTTTTCTAGTAACACGTTGGTAAGATGTAGCAGTTTCCCTGGTTTCTAGGTAACATCAAAACAATGTGTAGAAGTGTACAGTCTAATAATAGTTCAATACTTCTTTTCATATCCGCTTTACTCCTTTTTGAATTGCCACCTACTGTGACAAGATATGAAACCACGAAAAAGACAGGAAGTCTGAAAAGCACCATGTTTGTGTATGAAATTGAACCCTATACACTGTACAGTGCTTTTGACCAGGCCTAATACCAAATCAAATTGTATTTGTCACATGCACCGAATACAACAGGTACGCTGAATACAACCTTCCCTTGAAATGCTTACTTACAAGTTCTTAACGAACAATGGCGTTGTAAGAAAATAGAGCTAAGAAAATATTTACTGAATAAATGACAGTAAAAAAAAATCTAAAAAGTGACACAATAAAGTAGCAGTAACGAGGCTGTATACAGGGGGTACCAGTACCGAGTCAATGTGCGTGTGTGCAGGTTAGTCGAGGTAGTTTGTACATGTAGGCAGGGGTAAAGTGACTATGCATAGATAATATGCAGGGGGGGCATGTCAATACAAATAGTCCAGTGGCCATTTGCAGTCTTATGGCTTAGGAGTAGAAGCTGTTCAGGAACCTTTTGGACCTAGACTTGGCGCTCCGGTACCGCTTTCTGTGCGGTAGCAGAGAGAGAACAATCTATGACTTTGGTGACTGGAGTCTTTGACAGTTTTTTGGGCCTTCCTCTGACACTGCCTGGTATAGAGGTCTGGGCCCAACTTCCCAAAAGCATCTTAAGGTGTTAAGATCCATAGGATCCAATGGTTCTAAGATAAACGTAACCTATGGGTCTGAGATGAATTCAACCTTAAGATGCTTTTGGGAAACTGGGCCCAAAGCCACATTTCTTCACAACCTGTTTGGATCACTACTAACAACACAATTAGCATGTGCTATTAAGAAAATGGGTATTTCATCATTTTTGAACATTTATAAGCAAGAAAGCATTTATGAGTAATATTGGAAGCCCATCTGTATTCCTATATATTTTTATAAGCATATTAAACCAATCGTCCAAATGTACGGGAAAAAAGTGTTCGGAAATAAGCAGATATCAACTACACATGTTTGTATACGCTTGGCAGTCCAGTCTGTCTCTGTCTATTTTGGAGTGACTTGCACAGCAGCCCACTTTGTCTGGCATGGGGACACCACATATTCATCTCTGACAAATGCATCTCAAACTGTAATGATGGCCTCCAACTTAGCCATGACTTACGGGCCCGCCTCCACCGCTCATCTGCAATCTGTCAATCAATCATCCCCCTGCTCTTACTCGTCTAGTTATTTAGCATTCGCTTCCATCTAGTCTTCAGCAGCTGTCTATCATTCATCAGGATGGATGAGCTGATTAACGATGATGCTCTCACGGCATACTGCCCACTATACCTCTAAATAGCACTGTATGTTGTCTTATTTTGTATCGATCTCTCTCTCTCTCTCTCTCTCTCTCTCTCTCTCTCTCTCTCTCTCTCTCTCTCTCTCTCTCTCTCTCTCTCAATTCAAAGGCATGGGAAACACATGTTTATATTGCCAATGCAAAGGCATGGGAAACACATGTTTATATTGCCAATGCAAGTGAAGTAGATAATTAACAAAAGTGAAATATTTCATAGAATATGAACAGTAAACTTTACACTCACAAAAGTCTCAAAGGAATATAGACATTTCAAACATCATATTATGGCTATGTACAGTGTTATAACAATGTGCAAATAGTTAAAGTACAAAAGGGAGAATAAATAAACATAATTATCAGTTTTATTTACAATGGTGTTCGTTCTTCACTGATTCCCCTTTTCTTGTGGCAATGATGCTGTGATTGCATACCTCTGCATTTCACCTAAAATATTTGGAAGGTTATCAAAATTGGATTTCTTTTTAAATTCTTTGTGGGTCTGTGTAAGCTGAGGGAAATATGTGTCTCTAATATGGTCATACATTTAGCAGGAGGTTAGGAAGTGCAGCTCAGTTTTCACCTCCTTTTGTGGGCAGTGTGCACATAGCCTGTCTTCTCTTGAGAGCCAGGTCTGCCTTCGTGGGCCTATCTCAATAGCAAGGCTATGGTCACTGAGTCTGTACATAGTCAAAGCTTTTCTTAATTTAGGATCAGCCACAGTGGTCAGATATTATGAGACTGTGCACTCTCTGTTTAGGACCAAATATCATTCCAGTTTGTTTTGTTCTTTAGTTAATTCTTCACAATGTGTCAAGTAATTATATTTTTGTTTTCTTATGATTTGGTTGGGGTCTAATTATGCTGTCTGTCTGTCTGTCTGTCTGTCTGTCTGTCTGTCTGTCTGTCTGTCTGTCTGTCTGTCTGTCTGTCTGTCTGTCTGTCTGTCTGTCTGTATTTCTGTGTCTGTCTGTATTTCTGTGTCTATTTCTCTGTATTTCTGTATTTTATCCAACAGGGCATGTTTGAGGTGAGAGCGTTTCAGTACCCCCTTCCTCTCATTCTTCCTCTCTTTCTTTGTCACTTCTCTGTCACATAGTGTCTTTCTCCACAGGTACCTCCCCTTATCTCCCTCTCGTTTCATTGTTGCATTCTCCACTAAACAATAGAGGGAATGATGGGGTGAGTTTACACCTCTGTGTATCTCTTTATCTCTATTCTTTGCTTTGTTCTCTGTCTTTGTTTTTCTCTCCCTCCAACCTTCCTCTCTCTCAGACCCTGCTCATATAAACGGAGGACGCCCCCCCCCACCTCCTTCTCCTCATGCCTTGGGTCATCCCTAATGAGAGGCTCTTAAAGAATGCCCCTCTCCCTCTGGTCACATTAAAGAGTGTTCACCTTCTAAATGACAGATCAAACGAGGAGAGAAACTAAGGAGAAACTAAGTAAACTCCTCCCAGGGAAGCAATGGCCCTGTGCTACTAAACCAACCTGGGTTCACATACTAGTTTAAATGTTCCTAGACCTTTTAATGTTTTCTTTAGTCTGCCTGGAGTGCCAGATGGGGCAAGTTTACACTTTGCAAATATTATATTGGTTCCATTGTGTCAGGCAAGCTCAATCAAGACCACATAAATCATTTGAAATTATTTCAAATGGTATTTGAACCCAGGTCTGCTATTGAACGGTAAAATATGTCCTTTAGCAGAGGACAAAAAAAAGGCATGAAATTCATTCAAATTACTGTAGTGTTTTCCAAGAGTTGTATAATGAATTATTTTGCCAAGACCCTAGATCTCAAAGGCAACTAAATGTTTTAATTGTGAACAAGACATTTTAATAAGGAATTTGAATTGCTTATAAAAAAGTTAACTCTACTTCCTGGTATTCAGTGTGTCCCTGTAAGCTGTACCTTAAAACTGGGACACGGATTATGATAGGAGTCTGGTTTCCGTACACTCTCTTCCAATAGCCAGGTTCAAGGCAATCAGAAGGGTCAATTTCGGCCTCTTTGACCGTAAATCAGTATGAACCATTTGATCCGTCTCCACTGCTCATCTGTTCCACTTGTTTCAACTCTTCCGCTTCTTTGTCTTTCTCATAATGGACCCAAGAACCAGGGCAGGTGGTGGGTAAACGTCTGTCTTTCTTTCTCTCTCTTTCGTCTCAGACCAGGGCTGGCCAGTTGATGACAGAGTGATAGTTATTTTCAAAGACATCCAGTGAAATAAAATGAGTCCTGGGCTCAGACTTCTGTCAGGCCAGGACAGTTGAGTGTCTTTGGGTCGCCTGGTCGCCTCGCCTCGCCTCGCCTCTCGCCTTGTCTCCTCTCCTCTCGTCTCGTCTCCTCTCCTCTCCTTATAGGGCCTATAACTGGTAATGAATGAGTTGCCTAATGGATTGATGTGGTAAAACATGAGAACCAGTCTCTGGCACCAACCCAGTGGCCAAGCGTTTCTCCCCCGCTGGCCGCCGCCCGTCAGGCCGTCTGGAAAATGGGGAGGAAATGCCGGGAATCAGACCCATACAGGGAATGAGGGGGTGGAGAGAGGCTTTGGTTATGTGATCTATCGCCACCACCAGAGAACAGGGTGTGCGTGTGTGTGTGTGTGAGTGTGCGCGCGCGTGTGTGGACTCTGATGCTGTGGGCATCGTTGTATTCCTAGTGCACACTGCTGATGAAGGGTTGTGTGTGTGTGTGTAAGCATGTGTTTGTGTGTGTGTTTTTGTGTGTGTGTGTGTGACATGGTCATGTCATGGACATCTCTGCATCCCTATGCCTAGTGTACACTGTATATATGAGAATTTGGTGTTTGGCTTGTATGGTATGACTTATCATTGGACCTTCAGCACCTCAGCACCATGTGTCCATGTGTGTGTGTAAGCATGTGTTTGTGTGTGTGTGTGTGTCACGCCCTGATCTGTTTCACCTGTCCTTGTGATTGTCTCCACCCCCTCCAGGTGTCGCTTATTTTCCCCAGTGTATTTATCCCTGTTTCCTGTCTCTCTGTGCCAGTTTGTCTTGTATGTTCAAGTCAACCAGCGTGTTTTTTTCCGTGCTCCTGCTTTTATACTCTCTTTACTAGTCAACCCGGTTTTGAGTTTTGCCTGTTTTTCTGGACTCCATTCCCGCCTGCCTGAACATTCTGTCTGCCCTGACCTCGAGCCTGCCTGCCATTCTGTACCTCTGGATCTCTGAACTGGTTTTGACCTTTTGCCAGTCTCAGGTCCTTGAATGGGCTCACTCCTCCAGGCTTACCTGTCATCCTGGTACTCGTCGGACCCTGGCTTTCCTTCGTCAACGCTTCTGGTGGCCCACCATGGTTCCTGATGTCTCGGGCTTCGTCGCCGCACGCATGGTATGCGCTCAAAGCAAGACTCTGCGGCAAGCTCCGACTGGCCTCCTACAGCCACTTCCTGTCCATCATCGCCCCTGGTCCCATATTTTGTCACTGCGCTTCCTTCGTCAGATGGCAACACCACCCTCCTGATGGTGGTGGACAGATTCTCCAAGGCCGCCCACTTCACCCCTCTTCCTAAGTTACCTTCTGCCAAGGAGACGGCCCAGCTTATGGTGCAGCACGTCTTCCGTATCCATGGACTCCCGGTTGACGTTTTCTCGGACCGGGGTCCTCAGTTCTCGTCCCAATTCTGGAAGGTGCTCTGCCCCCTTATTGGGTCGTCTGCCAGCCTGTCCGTCTGCCAGCCTGGGTTTCATCCCCAATCTAACGGCCAGTTGGAGCGAGCCAATCAAGATAAGGAGACGGCACTCCGGCGTCTGGTTGCCAGTATCCCCACCACCTGGAGTCAGCAATTGGTCTAGGTGGAATACGCCAGGAACACTCTCCCTTGCTCGGCTACTGGACTAACCCCATGGGGCATTTGAAAGGGGAATCAGCCCCCGCTCTTCCCAGAGCAAGAAGTTGAGGTCAACGTACCTTCAGGCCAGATGTTCGTCCGCCACTGTCGGCGTACCTGGAAAAGAGCTAGGGTGGCTCTTCTCAAGACCGCCTCCAGGTATCGTCGACAAGTGGACCTCCACCGGACTCTGGCTCCTCGCTATCGGGTCGGGCAGAGGGTATGGCTGTCCACTCGGGACGTACCCCTCCGGGTACTGTGTGTGTGTGTATGTGCCTTGAGAACTCAAACACATTACAGAACTGTTTATGACTTAATGTTAATGACATGAATAATACTATACTCCCTGACTTCGGATCAGATCAGAACTCAATGAGGCCCCATATTACTGAACATGGTCTCCATACTGGCTGCCTTCAGATTAGAGGTCAACAAGGCCCCACATTAGAAACCAGACTGTCCACGATACTCAAGGCATTCTGTAGAGCCGATGAAATGACAGTCTCTCTTTAATTATCACAGAGGCATCATCTCCCCATCAGAAGATCCATATTAGGATCATTATCTATCTACACAGTCAGTGTCTTTGGAGCCCGAATCTGCAATTGCAGCTCAAACGCCATCAAAACTACTGTGCACTCCTAACCAGGATGAATATGAACCAGCGATCAATAAATCCATTCTAATTCTATCAGACGGTGCGGGAAAACTGCAAGGTAGGTTTGAAGAGTGTATGGGTAAGAATTATATAGTTTGAATGAATTGAAAATAATGGTCTAACTTTTCATTGCGGTTAATAATAAAACATCTTCTGCGAGATAAAAACGATCCATTACCGGGTAAAGACATTTAATCAAACCTTGAAACCCTATTATGTGTAGACATCATTGTATGATTTTTAAACCAAATTCAACCAACTAGTCATGTTGATTCAATGTTTTTTTTTACACTGCAAAAAAATTACGATGTTGCCTGATCCATATCATTGGCCTACGACAAGAGGAGACACAAATAAAATAGGACGTCCATCTAACCTGGAGTTGGAAATTGGGTCAGTACCACAAAAGTGGCCGCAACCAAATGACAAAGCCACGGAATACGCACACTCACAGGGAATACGGCTGATGTTAAAACATTTGAAAACTGAAAGACAGACTGGAGTCATTTGACTTTCATCTCTTTACAGCCACTTGCTTTCCAAATTGTTTTTCTATGATTGTATTTTGAAATATTGCAATGTGCCTGCCTGGGTCTCTTTGATTTTCACTGACAGTCGCAACTCCACAATCATCTATTTGGGATTAGCAGTGCGCTCTGCCCAAATTGCGGGCACTTCCGACTGTAGGCTATGCAATTTAAAACAATCTACAGCTTTTAAAAAACAAAAAGAAGCTAATGATCCTCTGTGGCCAAAATGATGCTTTCTGGTGTAGTAGCCTATTTTGAAGGATTTGATTTATTTCTGTGGACAGGAGTAAGCTAATTAGGCCACATCCTTTTGACAATTTAATTCAATTGACTTTAGCCTTATGGACACGCCGCCTATGCCATTTAATGTGGCTTATGTGGGCTACCCGCGCATGCTCGTCCATTCACAAAAGAATTTCAGCATCCCAACCCCAGCAGTGCACTGTGCACCTGCAAATGTATGATTGGAAAGTGACATCTGTTCCAAATCACCCAGGTGAACTGTAATGACATTTTGTGATCGTCATTAGGCCTAGACTTGTAGCCTGAATTGATGCGTCCACTGTTGTCCACTCGTCTCCTCCTCGTCTGCAAGTGTCTCGGCCACTCATCTCCACCTTGACAAAACGTAAGTGTTTTCCTCAAACCACAACACTGTTTGGATATATGGAGCATATATAACCCAATTTTCAGTCAATCCTCACATTGTTTAATGTGGCTGACATACAGTAAGGGTGTAGTAGCCTATAGTTTTATTAATTGGGAAAGGCTCATGTTTCACCGGCAGAGCACCCCCACTATTTATTTTGCAGGGACACCGTACCACCTTACTTTCACCCCCGGCGATAACATTGATGAAGTAGGTTGAGATAATGTGGAAACTAATGCTGACACTTTTTTTGTTGTTGCCTGGAGTGTACAATATGACCACGAAGAGATCAAGAAGAGCCTCAAGAATAGACTCAAGCGTAATCATTGTTCTGTTACGCTATGTTCAACACGCCAGCAAACCAACACAGTCACAAAGTAGGATGATAGATACTGCCTCAGATTCTGCCTCAGCAATACCGTTGTGTATCCTGTCTATGTGACGGCTGTTGGTGGAAGAAGGTGAGGACCAAAGCGCAGCGTGGCAGCGTGGTACGTGTTCATGTTTGTTTATTGACACTGAACACTAAATACAAAAGTAATAAAGGGAAGAACCGAAAAAGTCCTGAAAGGTGAGAAACACTAAACAGAAATCAACTACCCACAAAACCCATGTGGGAAAAAGCTACCTAAGTATGGTTCTCAATCAGAGACGATAGATTGAAAACCACACCGGCCAAACAACAAAGAAATACAAAACATAGAAAATTAACATAGAATGCCCACCCTAGTCACACCCTGGCCTAACCAAAATAGACAATAAAAGCCTCTCTATGGCCAGGGCGTGACAGTCTAGCTTTGTTCAAACCAAACAAGCAAACTTGTTGACTAGGAATTTTATCTGACCAGTGGGGCCTGTGCTTTTCTCCTGGATATACCAACTGCTGTCACCTGCAAAAGACTACCCAGACAATCAATGTGAAGATTTATTTATTTTCTGTTATCAATGGTTTTCATTGAACATAGTTTCTATTTCTGGGAGAGTTACAGCGACTGAGGAGACGCAACAAGGCGAGCTCTATGTTTCGGATAAATATTGTTTGTTTGGAAACTGAACCTTCCGAATGAAGTATAGAAAAACGACATGACATTCTGCAAAAAAATAAATATCCAACAGTGATGTCATGAATTAGTACCAGAAAATGACCTGTTCTCATATGTCCCATTACTGAAGCAAGACATGTCAGAGTACTGAATCCCTTTTAACAATAAAAACATTTATTCTAAAGTGCCTTCTGTAGATTGAACCTGTACGCTGAGGGCATAATTGAACTAACATGATGAGATAATTACATTAATTTACAAACAGCATGTTGTAAGCAGGCACTTCATCATTTTAAGTGCTCTTTTATGCTCAGGGCCTTCAATGCTTTAATGCATCACCGTGGGTTATGATTGTGTGACGTATAGTTTAAAGTGCATTCTAGAGGTGCTTTGGACGAGTCTTTGCACAATGGGATTGCTGACTTAACGACTTCACAGGCCCATTGAACACTGGTCCGAGGAATGTAAATGTAAATCTGGTCTTCAAAAACAAAGTTAAGTCTAGTCAAGAATCCTACGAGGCCAACATTATAACACGCCATTCATTTTCAGGATGCTTTGTTAGAGTTCAGGCTGAAAGAGGAGTGGCTAGTGAGCACTTGCACATGTGGTTACCTCCCAAACTGGCACCCTATTCCCTACATAGTGCACTTCTTTTGACTAGGTTCCACATGACCTGTTTTCTCACATGATACTGCATGGGTCATTACAATTAACATTTTGGTGATGCTTTTAGGTACGCATTGGAATGTGTGCAGGGAAATGTGATGTGATTTGGGTCATTTCATTGCTGAAAATGTGTCACTTCAGCCTATGAAAAGAGATGGAGAGAAATGGCTTCTGTTTTGCTCACAAAGCTCCACACTGTCAGTCAGATGGATGCATTGAATGTGTCCTCCCTTTAATAATAACAAAATAAATATAGATAACGTGATACGTACCATCCATCCAAATGTTGTCAATCCTTCTGATGGACCTTGAGTTACAGCTTTCTCCCACGACGTTACGTTTGGTGTTATAATGACGCCTGAAAACCCCGACACGTTTATTTTCTTCTATCTCTTATCACTTGAACACAGCTGCGCACAAAATATCTTTGAATTTGGTGACAATGAGCGTTGAATGACAAGCTACTTTTCCAATTTACATATGATTTGTTCCGGTGGATTTTTCAATGTGCCAATACATATGGTCCAAAAAAAAACGGAAACTTAATTTCCATAGAAGAATACATCCTAGTTGTGCCTCTAACGCATTGGTCTCACAAAGACGACAACCATTTTATTAATTCAATTATTATTCTAAACATAAATACTGGTAAGTGACAGACAAAATATGCTATGCCTCATAATTGAAATGTTTCCACCTCAGTGCAACGTGTCAATGCTATGTGAGTGAAAAGGGGAATGTTTTACACCTTTCCGACCACAAAACAGCACAAGCGCTTTGTTTATGTTACGACAAAAGGAGTGTGAAAAGCAGATAGGAAATAGACTGGTGTACAGTATAGTACTTATCTTATCCAAAGAGCCACAAACTTTACTTGGTTTATTATAGGAAAACTACAGTGAAAACGAGATGGCATATGCAATTGTCTGCTGATCATTGGAGGTTTGCACTCACGATACATTTTTTTATTTTTTACATTTTTATTTCACCTTTATTTAACCAGGTAGGCTAGTTGAGAACAAGTTCTCATTTGCAACTGCGACCTGGCCAAGATAAAGCATAGCAGTGTGAACAGACAACACAGAGTTACACATGGAGTAAACAATTAACAAGTCAATAACACAGTAGAAAAAAAAACACAACCTAAAGAAACACACAGGAGCAGAAAATCCTACAAATTTCATCCAAACGGGCATTTCGGTGTGCGAAATGTAACGTCAGCTCATTGTTCAACAGTTATGAGTAATTGTAAGTGTGATGTGTTATTTGCTGAATAAAGCCAGTAAAACCTTACGTAACCGAGGGGAAATCACACAATGCAAGACCGAACGACTTACAATTTCCATTGTAATCAAGAGAAAAAAAATACATAGCAACAATATTTCCCAGCTCTACAAGCTAAGTGGATGTCGATACCTTTGAAACCCTGATGAAGGTCTAACTGCCGAAACGTTGGCATTGATCACATTGATTTGAGCCATGTTAGTGTGCTGCTTTTCTTTTCAATATCAACAATTCAAAATAGATGTTTCAATCAACACCCTTCCCCCTGGACTCTGGCTGAATCAACATTGTTTCCACGGCATTTGATGAAATTACGCTGAACCGACGTGGAATAGAATTGACGTCTGTGCCCAGTGGGTTGAGGCAATAGATATGTTACAACTTGGAAACGAAACAGTGCAAGGAGCAGTAAACGATATAACATACACACATACAGTAAGCACTCTGTCCTGTCTATGATATATGAGATGTGCATATTGGGTAATGCAATATGTCTCCCATTTAAACAAATCCATAGAGATAATGAACCTGCTAAATGTAGTTTGGCTTTAGCACTAGATGAATCGCTTTAGCAGCCTAAGCCCAAGACAAAGACCTGGGTACATATTGAGAAAGCCTCTCAGAGTAGGAGTGCTGATCTAGGATCAGTTTTCTCTTTTGGCTCATTCTGAATAAGATTATAGAAAGGCCGGACACTTATAGATCAGCACACCTACTCAGAGACGCTTTGTCAATACGGGGCTGACGAAGCTCCATTTCCTTCTTTGAGATCATCACTGATCAACAGGGGTCGTATGTTGGGCTCTTTCACTCTCCGACTCGGCATCTTCCCTCCACCATGTCGGTTCCACTCTACATAGTCGTAAATAAGAGGGAGAAAGTGGGGTATGGGCACTGCTCGGGAGGGCCGACGGTGGATGGTGGCGCCTGCTGGTTTGAAAGATTGATCCAGCTGTGGTTGTGGTGGTGCTGGCGACAGGGGGGAGGTGGGCAGGGGGAGAAGGAGGAGGAGGAGGAGGGACATTTTGGCTGTAGTTGTGGTCGTGGTGTGGAAGGAAATGTTTGCCCGCAAGCGACAGTCAATGGAACAGTTTGGCAAGCAGCACATGACACACTTAGATGGACGCGTAGAAACACACAGCCACTCACATGCACACACACACACACACACACACACACACACACACACACACACACACACACACACACACACAACATTGAGACAACCCCTTAGTAGTGCACATTTCCTCTGAAGTTATGTCAATGTTGTGGTTTCAACATGATGTGCTCAAAACAGCCTCATATGAACCCAGTTTCGGGTGGTTAGACCTCGGCTCAAATATTTTTCATTTCTTTTTCAAATTGTCTGTTTGTGCTTGATTGAACTCGCCTGGTTCAATGGAACCAATGGAATCGTCCCAAGATTCAAAGGAACTCCAGGCAGGTTCAATCAAGCGTTCAAAGCAAACAAGTATTTTGACCCAGATCTGGGTGGTTTGAGACCAAAGGCTTCCTCCCCTGGGAGCGCCTGCATTTCAACCCATATCAGTCCCCTGGTTGGTTTCCAGAGATGACCTTCAGACACCATCCGCCCCCCACTCTCCACTCATCAAAAGGAGCAGCCAGATTAGAGCTGACTGGGGAGGTAGAAGCCTGTGAATGTCCAGCCTGCCCATAGAGATGGATAGAGGACACACTTCCCACAAAGGCTGTTTTAGCATGAAATGGACATAACCACATAGAGATCCTATAATTCTATGAGTAATTCTATGGAAAGCCCTCAATCAAATCAAATCAAATCAAATGTATTTATATAACCCTTCGTACATCAGCTGATATCTCAAAGTGCTGTACAGAAACCCAGCCTAAAACCCCAAACAGCAAGCAATGCAGGTGTAGAAGCTCAATGGCATTGCCCATGCTGTCACAGAGGCGGTCAAAGGCGATCAATGGTAAAGATAGTAGGTGTGCCCTCTTTCCATCTCTATGTGCCTGCCTCATACAGTCAAACATCCCATGGCCACACTGGCCTTCTCTATCTCTATCATAGAGGGCTTCACCGCCCACAGATTTAATGCTCTCTTTTGCCCTCAAGGGAATATCCCAATGTGCCTGTCCACAAGGGTGACCATTCCTACACTAGGAAGTAACCTTGGGGTCAAATAGAGTACACACGGATAAGCTTGGAGGTGTTCAAAATAGGCTAGTTAATACATTCACCTGAGTATAGAAACAGTGTACACCAATAAGTGTGTAAAAAAAAATATCTAGAAATATTAAAAAAAAATACTTTTGCCATTCGCACCATTGTTTATCATCTGTAGACTCGCTATTGCAAAGAAAATGTATTAATGTATTTGAAATGCAGCCATTTTTTTGGCAGAGATAAAAAAATATCTTCCTTTGTCAAAAACCATGAATAGTCAATGACACTCATTGAAATAGAAGAGGGAGTTTGAATGAAAAACATGAGGGCGAATGGCATTATTCCTGACATGGCGAACCGAGTGGGCACACTCTGTCAGAGAGGGACGCAATTAAGATAACCTACAAAGAGAGAATTTTGTTTGTGCTGGTTGTCAGTCTGGGGCACCTAACAGATTCTTCTGGCAGGCACCCATTTTATGAAAAACATCAACAGCTCCGATGCCTGGAAAGATATTCTTTGGCTTTTTGTCCCTGTGTCCATAAATCTGGACATGACTGAATATTTACATTTTACATTTGAGTAATTTAGCAGACACTCTTTTTTCAGACTGACTTACAGTTAGTGCATTCATCTCAGAAAGGATACAAAGGGAGAAGAGGACAGTCTTAGACTGACCTCTGGCAAGGCGTTCACTGACATTTCTCTCATCGTGTTAAACACCCTTTAACTAGCATGAGGTTAGCTAGGTTTTGCGCCAAAGTAGCAAAGTCATTTTCAGAGGATTTTTTGGAAGAAATTAAGATTCCTGCTTTAAATTCGTCATTTGTAATCCTGCATAACTTCGCAACAAGAATTGGTTCACTGATTTGAAATCAATATTAATGAGAACTTATTTTGTAATGAGTCATTAATGGCACCCAAGGACACTGTACATAGGCAAACATAAAATACAAAAGCAAAACTGTAGGATTAAAAACATTGGAAGGTGCAATAGTTTGATAAAACAGCTACCCACTGGGTTCAACTTGATTCCGGTGATATGATATATGGAAACAATGTTGATTCAACCAGTGTGTGCCCAATGGGTAAGGCAAAAGGCAGAGGCCCGATAAGGGAAAGCCAAGATGTAAATGTGTATTGGGGTAATATGTATCATATATGTATCATATACACTTCATATCACATGCGACCCATAATAAGACTATGCAATTAACCTGTTAAATTAATTAACGTGGCAAGAGAAAGTATGTGAACCCTTTGGAATGAACTGGATTTCTGCATAAATTGGTAAAAATATGTGATCTGATCTTCATCTAAGTCCCAACAAAGACAAACACAGTCTGCTTAAACTAATAACACACAAATAATTATACGTTTTCATGTCTTTATTGAACACACCATGTAACCATTCACAGTGCAGGGTGGGAAAAGTATGTGAACCCTTGGATTTAATAACTGGTTGACCCTCCTTTGGCAGCAATATCCTCAACCAAATGTTTTCTGTAGTTGCGGATCAGACCTGCACAACGGTCAGGAGGAATTTTGGAACGTTCCTCTTCACAAAACTGTTTCAGTTCATCAATATTCTTGGGATGTCTGGTGTGAACCGTTCTTTTGAGGTCCTGCCACAGCATCTCAATCGGGTTGAGGTCAGGACTCTGACTGGGCCACTCCATAAGGCATTTTTTTTTTTGAAAGAAAGAATTTTGTTGATTTACTTCTGTGTTTTGGGGCGTTGTCCCGTTGCATCACCCAACTTCTGCTGTGCTTCAATTGGCGGACAGATAGCCATACGTTCTTCGGCAAAATGTCCTGATAAAAGTGGGAATTCATTTTTCCGTCGATGATATCACGCTCTACAGGAACTGAGGCAGAAAAGCAGCTCCAAACCAGGATGCTCCCTCCACCAGACTTTACAGTTGGGATGAGGTTTTGATGTTGGTGTGCTGTGCTGTTTTTCTCCACACATAGTGTTGTATGTTCCTTCCAAACAACTCAACTGTAGTTTCATCTGTCCACCGAATATTTCGCCAGTAGCGCTGTGAAAAAATCCAAGTGCTCTTTTGCGAACTTCCGACGTGCTGCAATGATTTTTTGGGACAGCAGTGGCTTTGTCCGTGGTGTTCTCCTACGAACAACATTTGTGGTTTAGTGTTTTACGTATTGTAGACTCATCAACAGAGATGTTAGCATGTTCCAGAGATTTCTGTAAGTCTTTAGCTGACACTCTAGGATTCTTCTTAACCTCATTGAGCATTCTGCGCTGTGCTTTTGCAGTCATCTTTGCAGGACGGCCACTCCTAGGGAGAGTAGCAACAGTGCTGAACTATCTTCATTTATAGACAATTTGTCTTACCCTGGACTGATGAACCTCAAGGCTTTTAGAGATACTTTCGTAACCCTTACGCAAGTCAACAGTTTCTTAATCTTAGGTCTTCTGAGATCTCTTTTGTTCGAGCCATTGTTCACATTAGGCAATGCTTCTTGTGAATAGAAAACTCCAATTGTGAGTGTTTGTTATAGGGCAGGGCAGCTCTAAACAACATCTCCAATCTCATCTCATTGATTGGGCTCCAGGTTAGCTGACTCCTGACTCCAATTAGCTTTGGAGAAGTCATTAGCCTATGGGGTTCAAATACCTTTTGCATCCTACACTCTGAATGTTTAAAGGATGTATTCAATATAGACAAGAAAAATACAATAATTTGTGTGTTATTAGTTTAAGCACATTGTGTTTGTCTATTGATGTGACTTAGATGAAGATCAGATCAAATTTTATGACCAATTAATGCAGAAATCCAGTTAATTCCAAAGGGTTCACATACTTTTTCTTGCTACTGTGTTTAACTGAGTAAGATTAAAGAATGGTCATGAGAAGTGAATATCAAAGTAAGTATTATTTATTAACTAATATGAATTGATTCCAATACAAGGCATAAAGCTTAAGTCACAAGTCACAATTTTTTCTTGTTTTATTTAACCTTTATTTAACTAGGCAAGTCAGTCAAGAACAATTATTATTTATAATGACGGCCTACCAGAAGGCAAAAAGGCCTCCTGCAGGGATGGGGGCTAGGATTAAACATTTTTAATAAAATAAAAATCTAGGACAAAACACACATCATGACAAGAGAGACACCACAACACTACATAAAGAGAGACCTAAGACAACAACAGCATGGCAGCAACACATTTATTTTTTATAAAAAATGTTTTAATTGAACCCTTTATTTAACTAGGCAAGTCAGTTAAGAACAAATTCTTATTTACAATGACGGCCTTCCAGAAGGCAAAAGGCCTCCTGCGGGGACGGGGGACGGAATTAAGAATAATAAATAAATAACATACAAATATAGGACAAAACACACATCACGACAAGAGAGACAACACAACACTACATAAAAGAGAGACCTAAGACAACAACATAGCAAGGCAGCAACACATGACAACACAGCATGATAGCAACACAACATAACAACATAACACATGACAACACAGCATGGTAGCGACAATACTGACATCATCATGGCAGTCATAATACAGGTATAAAGATCCTAAAGTTAAGTTACAAGAAAAAGCATGAGGAAAGAGATGCCTGAGGAAATATTGTAAAACCGGTTTCCAGGGGACAGTATATAGGATAAGAGAGATAACAACGACCTTCATTGCATTTCTGACTTCTAAAGGTCACATTTTTTTTAAACCACTTTCAAACCAGCCACCGTTGACCATTTAAATGGCCAACATTGACCACTTAATTGCGCCACTGTTGGCGCAATTATTAGAAAATGGAAGAAGTTCAAGATGACGGTCAATCACCCTCGGTCTGGGGCTCCATGCAAGATCTCACCTCGTGGGGCATCAATGATCATGAGGAAGGTGAGGGATCAGTTTGCCAATGACCATCTGGATGATCCAGAGGAGGAATGGGAGAAGGTCATGTGGTCTGATGAGACAAAAATAGAGCTTTTTGGTCTAAACTCCACTCGCCGTGTTTGGAAGAAGAAGGATGAGTACAACCGCAAGAACACCATCCCAACCGTGAAGCATTGTGGTGGAAACACCATTCTTTGGGGATGATTTTCTGCAAAGGGGACAGGACGACTGCACCGTATTGAGGGGAGGATGGATGGGGCCATGTATCGCGAGATCTTGGCCAACAACCTCCTTCCCTGAGTAAGAGCATTGAAGATGGGTCGTGGCTGGGTCTTCCAGCATGACAACGACCCGAAACACACAGCCAGGGCAACTAAGGAGTGGCTCCGTAAGAAGCATCTCAAGGTCCTGGAGTGGCCTAGCCAGTCTCCAGACCTGAACCCAATAGAAAATCTTTGGAGGGAGCTGAAAGTCCGTATTGCCCAGCGACAGCCCCGAAACCTGAAGGATCTGGAGAAGGTCTGTATGGAGGAGTGGGCCAAAATCCCTGCTGCAGTGTGTGCAAACCTGGTCAAGAACTACAGGAAACGTATGATCTCTGTAATTGCAAACAACGGTTTCTGTACCAAATATTAAGTTCTGCTTTTCTGATGTATCAAATACTTATGTCATGCAATGACTTACTAAAAAATCATACAATATGATTTTCTGGATTTTTGTTTTAGATTCCGTCTCTCACAGTTGAAGGGTACCTATGATAAAAAATTACAGACCTCTACATGGTTTGTAAGTAGGAAAACCTACAAAATCGGCAGTGCATCAAATACTTGTTCTCCCCACTGTAAGACAGAATTCCTGCGATAGCAATAAAACCCCTTTGCATAGAGTAATTCAGAGTTCACCCTTAGCTGATACAAGTAACCACAGCGATCATGCATCCATAGCATCAGAGTCCTCCTTAAGGGGCACATTTCAGATAGATACCAGACATGGCTGCTGGAGGAGTACTCTATCACACGTTCCAGTAGTCAGTCCTCTGGATAGTGTAGAGAGAGATATATATTTTGGCCCCTTGATGGGTGGACGGGCTGACTGGTCCTTGGACATTGTCCTTGAGGCCTTTGCCATGCCAGGCCGAAGGTGACAGAGGGCATATAAATTAAATGCTCTGACTTTAACTAATTCAAAAACATAAAGGGAGATAACGCTGTCTGTGTCTTGCCATCGTCACTCATATACAGCCCATTAAACCATCAAATGTTCATCTTATGGGGCCAACATGTCTAGAGAGAGGCCAAAACACTAAAGTGTCAGATGGAGGAATATTGTTCAAAACTCATGTATTAATGATCAAAGGAGAAATCCTCACACTTGGCAGTATTCTCAAAGTTAAAATATGGGGTTCACCAAAAGGGCAGTTTCATTTGTTTAATATTCAGAAGATAAGGCTTAATTAATACCTTGTAGCTGCCGAGGAACAGTGAGAGAGCTCTAACCGGTCGTGATTCATGACCAAAGGCTCATTCTACATAATTCATTAGTATACTGTCATATACAGTTGGACCAAACTTTCACTTCAATATCAATGAAATACTGTATGTACTGAAATTAAAGCATGCATCCCAAATGGCACCCTATTCCCTATACTGTGTGATCCATATGGGCCCTTGTCAAAAGTAGTGCACTATTTAAGGGAGAAAAGTGACATTTGATACTCATCCTTAGAGTAATAATACGGGTCAGATTAGTATGAATTGTTTAAATGGGTTGGGAAAAGACACCAGACACATGATCCCTATCTAATCTTGCAAGAAACTTTTACTCTCAATTTAAACCATTAAAAGGTAAGAGATTATTCAGAGTGTTCATTATTCAGATTGTTCATTATTCAGAATGTATTCATTTCTTCTCATGAGTTAGTCCTCTCACACTGTAGTGCCTACGTGTGTGTGTGTGTGTGTGTGTGTGTGTGTGTGGGGGGGGGGTTGGTATTTGTATTTTCCACAAGATTTATCCCTATTTTTCAGTCCCCTCAGTCTCCTCTTTTATGATGAGTGGATTATGGAGAGACTGAGTGTGGTCTGGGGCTGAGGAAGAGGTCTGCTGATTTATGCCCTAGAGGGTCATTTGTTACAGGGATATTCACACAGTGGAGAGATGCTGGGGATATTGGAACAGTACTTAACTGGGCCGACTCCTAGACAGATTGTTTGTTTAGCCCCTAAAAACCCCATATTAATGCCCATGATTTTGGAATGAGATGTCTGACGAGCAGGTGTACACATACGTTTTGTCATGTAAAGTGCTGGTCGCATGTTTCATGAGCTGAAATAAAAGATCCCAGATATGTTCCATACGGACAAAAAGCTTATTTCTCTCAAATGTTGTGCGCAAAATTATTTACATCCCTGTTCATGAGCATTTCTCCTTCGCCAAGATAATCCATCCACCTGACAGGTGTGGCATATCAAGAAGCTGATTAAACAGCATGGTCATTACACAGGTGTACCTTGTGCTGGGGACAATACAAGGTCACTCTAAAGTATTCCGTTTTATCACACAACACAATACCACACGTCTTTAATTTTGAGGGAGCATGCATTTGTCATGTTGACTGCAGGAATGTCCATCAGAGCTGTTGCCAGAGAATTAACTCTTCATTTATCTACCATAAGCCGCCTCCAATGTCATTTTAGAGCATTTGTCCAACCAGCATCACAACCGCAGACCTCATGGCGGCAGGGTAGCCTAGTGGTTAGAGCGTTGGACTAGTAACTGGAAGGTTGCAAGTTCAAACCCCCGAGCTGACAAGGTACAAATCTGTCGTTCTGCCCCTGAACAGACAGTTAACCCACTGTTCCTAGGCCGTCATTGAAAATAAGAATTTGTTCTTAACTGACTTGCCTGGTTAAATAGAGGTAAAAAAATAAAAAAAATAAAAAAAATGTAACCACGCCAGTGCAGGACCTCCACATCCATCTTCTTCACCTGCGGGATCATCTGAGGGGTGGGGGTTGCTGAGGAGTTTTGTGGGGAAAAGCTCATTCTGATTGGCTGGGCCTGACTCCCCAGTGTGTGGGCCTGTGCCCTCCCAGCACAACCGATGGATGCGCCTCATCCCAGTCACGTGAAATCCATAGATTAGGGCCTAACTAATTTATCTCAATTGACTGATTTCCATATACAGTATGAACTGTAACTCAGTAAAATCTTTGAAATTGTTACATGTTGCGTTAATATTTTTGTTCAGTATATACATACAGTACCAGTCAAAAGTTTGGACACAACTACTCATTCAAAGGGTTTTTCTTTATTTGACTATTTTCTACATAGGGACGACATCATACCTATGAAATAACACATGTGGAGTCATGAAGTATCCAAAAAAAGTTATATATTTTATATTTGCCTTGATGACAGCTTTTGCACACTCTTGGCATTCTCTCAACCAGCTTCATGAGGTAGTCACCTGGAATCCATTTCAATTAACAGGTGTGCCTTATTAAAGGTTCATTTGTGGAATTACTTTCCTTCTTAATGAGTTTGAGCCAATCAGTTGTGTTGTGACATGGTAGGGTTGGTATACAGAAGATATCCCTATTTGGTAAAAGACCAAGTCCATGTTATCGCGTGAACAGCTCAAATAAGCAGAGACACGACAGTCCATCATTACATTAAGACATGAAGGTCAGTCAATGCGGAAAATTTCAAGAACTTTGAACGTTTCTTCAAGTGCAGTCGCAAAAACCACCAAGCACGATGATGAAACTGGCTCTCATGAGGACCGCCACAGGAAAGCAATACCCAGAGTTACCTCTGCTGCAGAAGATGAGTTCATTAGAGTTACCAGCCTCAGAAATTGCAGCAAAAGATAAATGCTTGACAGAGTTCAAGTAACAGACACATCTCAACAACAACTGTTCAGAGGAGACTGCAAGAATCAGGCTTTCATGGTCAAATTGCTGAAGGACACCAATAAGAAGAAGAGACTTGCTTGGGCCAAGAAACACAAGCAATGGACATTAGACCGGTAGAAATCTGTCTTTTGGTCTGATGAGTCCAAATTTGAGATTTTTGGTTCCAATCGCCATGTCTTTGTGAGATGCAGAGTAGGTGAATGGATGATCTCTGCATGTGTGGTTCCCACCGTGAAGCATGGAGGAGGAGGTGTGATATGTGGGGGGGCTTTACTGATTACACTCTCAGTGATTTATTTAGAATTCAGGGAAAACTTAACCAGCATGGCTACCACAGCATTCATCAACAAAACACAATCCTATCTGGTTTGCAATAATGGGAGTATAATTTGTTTTTCAACAGGACATTGACAAAACACAGGCGGTGTAAGGGCTATTTGACCAAGAAGGTGAGTGATGGAGTGCTGCATCAGATGACCTGGCCTCCACAATCACCTGACATCAACCTAATTGAGATGGTTTGGGATGAATTGGACCGCAGAGTGCAAGAAAAAGCATATGTGGGAACTCCTTTAAGACTTTTGGAAAAGCATTCCAAGTGTAGCTGGTTGAGAGAATGCCAAGAGTGTGCAAAGCTCTCATCAAGGCAGGGTGGATACTTTGAGGAATCTGAAATTGTAACACTTTTTTTTGGTCATTATTATTTCATAGTTTCATAGTATTATTAGTATTATAGTATTCATAGTATTATTTCATCCTCACTGAACTTCTGAGAGAGTTTGCTGCACTGAAAGTAAAGGGGCTGAATAATTTTGCACGCCCAATTTTTCAGTTTTTGATTTGTTAAAAAAGTTTGAAATATCCAATAAATGTCGTTCCACTTCATGATTGTGTCCCACTTGTTGTTGATTCTTCACAAAAAAATACAGTTTTATATCTTTATGTTTGAAGTCTGAAATGTGGCAAAAGGTCGCAAAGTTCAAGGGGGCCGAATACTTTCGCAAGGCACTGTATGCATCATTCGGAATGTTTTCTGTATTTAGAAAATTACATATCTTTAAAACTTTATTGCTGACAAGCTAAACTTTTTGGGACTATGTCAGCAATGGACTAATGAAACAAATACCGAAAGATAGTTTTGGGTGGAATATTCCTTTAAACCCTTCAAAAGAAAGGGCCATATTTGTAACATACGGTAAAATAAATGGTCAATTTAAGATATGATTGTTATGATTATCATTGGAAAAACAATTTTTTTTTTACCACTGAAGACTTGTATGACATCCCAAATTGCACCCTATCCCATAGGGCTCAGGTCAAAAATAGTGCACTATATAGGAAATAGGATGCCATTTGAGACGCAGACAATAAATGGGTTAGCTGACAACGTCACGAAAATGGTGCATACAGGGGTCAAAAGAGAAACGAAATATGAAAAAAAGGATGTGAATTTGGTTCAGTAACCTCTGGTAGCCACTAGACACGGTTGTAATAAACAGAGCACTTTCTGTTTTCTTCCGGAATGTACGTACATTTCCTGTTCCAATGACTGTTCTCTTCTTTAGTCTCCATTTGATTGATTTTATTGCGTCTGAAAAAAAGCTGTTTGCTGTACTATTCCTAGTCTAATGGGATACTGTATGTGCCATACTGGGACACCATATGAGCGATAGTCTTCTGTGCCATTGTTTCTGGTTCTCTTTAGGGCCCTATTCATTCTGCATCATGGAGGTTCAGCTTTACAGTGTGTGTCAAATCTAATGTTCCCGCTTTAGTGGAGAATGTGTTCAGGCTAAAACCGGCTCAATTGGAAATGAACTTTACATTTCTATCTTGGAATCTGTAACGCTTCAGCTTTACAGACTGAAAACACTCTTTTCAGTCTCTGTTTTATTGCATCCTAGAAAAGTAGTATACGATTCCTTATTTATTGGGATGCCGTACGTGCCATACCGGAATACATGTACTGTACATGCGATAGTCTGCCATTGTAGCTTGTTATTGTCAGTCTCCATTTTCTTGCATCTAAGAAAAGTAGTTTACTATTCCTTATCTATTTACATTTCCTGTTTCACACTTACGTAGATGAGACATACAGTATGGGAGTGTCACGTCCTGACCTTAGTTCCTTTTGTATGTTTCTATTTTAGGTTGGTCGGGGCGTGAGTTGGGGTGGGCATTCAATGTTTTTGTTCTATGTTTGGTATTTCTATGTGTTTGGCCTGGTATGGTTCCCAATCAGAGGCAGCTGTCAATCGTTGTCTCTGATTGAGAACCATACTTAGGTAGCCTGTTTTCCCACTCTTGTTTATGGGTGGTTGTTTTCACTTTAGTGTTTGTCACCTTACAGAACTGTTAAGTTTCTTCCATTTCACTTTGTGATTTTGTTCTGTGCGTTCAGTCAATAGATTGTGACGGACACTTACCACGCTGCTTAGTGGTCCGATCCTTCTTACTCTTCCTCAGACGAAGAGGAGATCCGTTACAGGGAGTGTAAATGTTACACAATTTGAGCCCTCGTTGTTTCGTATGGCAAGGTCGGTGCTTCTCAGAAACGTTCCACAACGGGGAAAGAAAACAATGGGTGTAGTGTGAAGTGGGCTAATAATTCATGCAGTTGCACAGGGCTTTTCACGTGCTGCTGAATAATCTGATCCACTGTGTGGATTTCTCTGTTTTAAGTGGTTGTTTTGACTGAAAAACTATCTCTGAAAGAGCCACTGCAAACAGGCATGAGAGAGAGCCGGCTCTTTCAAGGCTATGCAGGGGCGTACACAAGCCCCCGAAAATGTTTGTGTTGCCTTCATGGAATATTTCTCGTGGTATCGTCTCTGCCTCTTTTGTTGCATTTGCACATTTTGACCGCCTTGAAGTTGTTCAGAGGGTTTAAACCTGTGCAGAACTAAGTCCTCGAATGTCTTAATAAGGTCACATTGTTTCTAGTTATAAACAGGGCACTGAGGGAATGTCAGAATTGTTATATTTTCCGGCTACCTGCAGAACCAAAACTGAGAGAGAAATGTGTGAAAGTTGGCCGAGACAATTATCGGTCCATTATGTTTTTTGAATGGCGATTATTCAGCTCAACATGCTTCAGCATTGACCTGAATCTTCTGTGTCACACAGAGGCAACATGAGGCAACATGCTCACGGTTCAGTTCCCTGCCTCCCCAGAGTGGGGATGTGGATGGTGCAGCGCTGCAGCCCCAGATGGTTTATCAGGGCGAACTGTTTGGGTCACAAAGCTCCAGTAAGGTCACGCTTCACAGCCCACCTCGGGCAGATCGTCATCAGAGAATCACTGCAGCGGGAAATGGCACCTTTCTCTGATGCGTCTCATTTTAGCTCTCGTACAGATTGCCTGTTTTCGTTATGACACTAGATGAATAGCCTCAACAGAGAGGCATATCATACGGCATGTTCATCAAAGGACTGTTAAGTCTTATGGTCAGATTCAGAGGTTATTTTGATCTTATGAGGTTTTTCTTGTGTATTGGAAAAAATATAATCTGTAGCTGTCACTTGACAAGACGCTTATGTGAATCGCAGTTGTTGTCGGCATGACAGAGGATGACACTTCAAAGCTAACACCTCATCAAAAGAGTGAAAAAGAGCTGGGATTCATTTGAAAGCAATCAAATCCACATGTGAAGACAGTCCAATCAGAGAGGAATAAAAAAATAAAAAAAGGCGAAACCTAATGCGTAATTCTGCTCATTCGTCACAGAGCATTTAGACACACTATTAGCGGTAAAACCATCAAAATAACAGCAAGGCTGAAAAATAGTTTTCATCTTGGAACAGACCGACAGTCTAGAAACCTGGTCCAAGTACAAAATACGTTTCTACAACCTTGATAAGGCGTCACTGTTACTTCCTCATCAATTGCTTATCTGTCTCTCTGCTGCGGTGTAAATTAAAGTCTGCTTCCTGCAACAAGGACACTGTTCTCTAATGGTTTGACAGGATGTTAAGGTAGAAAGCAGTTCAATACCCAAGAACCCACCACAAGACTGTATTAGCCTGTTGAGCTAAAGCCAAGGCATACCGCCAGACTGTGTTCGTCCACTGAGCTAAATGCGTCTTTGAGTTTCAGATAAGGTTAGTAGCCACATAAGTGTAATTTACAGAACCACTACTGTTACATGAAGATTGCTTTGGAATTTCAAAAGTTTTACTCTCTATTTTCGCGAAACCTTTTTCTTCCCACTCGCTTCTTATTTACCATCCCATTGGTCCTATTTGCATTGTCATAATTGGAGTGCATAAATGCAAAGCGACATTTAAAAAAAAAAACTGGTTTCATAGTCTTGGATATATTCACGAGATTCTCAGGAGAGCCTCACTGATCCGTCAGAGTTGGGAACCTGCCGGAAGAAATAAAGATAATGGCTTTCAAAAGATGTTGAACGTTTAAAAGAAATATTTAACATTTAACTATTTGAAGCATTTCACTTTTTTTTTCTCACGTCATTTTCTCCTCTCCCAGTACTGTGCACCTTCACCTTCTCCTCATAGTGCCAACACTTAAAATGAATGTCATGTGAGTGCATTGAATTCTTCCCCATGCGTTTCCTGTCGGCAACAAAGGAAATAGCCACAGGTACAGACAATAGCAGACCCCTGAGTGGAAGCACAAAGAAACCCCTGTGTCCCAAGCACCTCTGGAGCCTCTCTGCTGCCGAGATGTGTGTGTCCGTCTTCAGAGCCGGAGAGCTGAATAGACCCAGAACCCACCACTGTGGGAGGCTAGAATGAACAACAATGATGCCTTTTTTTCCCACCCTGAACCACCAGAGACATGTTTTGGCTCTGTGTCCATTTGGCACATGCTCCCATCCAGCCATCCATCCATCAATTCCAAGGTAGAGAGCACTCATTTCAAAAGTGCCTAACACCCAACCTGAATGAGCTTGAATAGAACCGATTCAGAATTAAGTCTCCACAGTCTCCACTCTAGTTCTGAGCTTTGGGTCACCCATCTGTGACAGGGATGTCAGTGAAAAATACAGCATTCACCTTGGGTAAGAGCCTAAATGGACGCCTAATGTCACCCATTATACCTGAGGACTGAGCCAAAAGAAATAACTGAGTGACGTGGCTCTGAATGATTCATTGTCACCGCATGAGAAGGGACTGTAGGTTCTCAATAAAAACATAGGACTCACTCCAATGTGTATTTTCTGCCTAATGGCTGAGAAATAATTGTGATGGACCTGGATTTCACCCACAGGAGTGACTTCCGGGGGGCCCTTAACAGCTTTTAATAGACTTCCTGGACGTAGTCACATGGCACTTAATCGCGCTTTCTCGAACAATGAGAGTAACCCACTGAGCTCTCCAATGATTGACAGGTGAGATGGGGGAAGTGATTATTTGCGGAGGTGGGCAAAGGGCAATTTAAATGCACAGTTATTTTTTTAAATGCAGAGTTATTTTTTTTGCTAAGAATGTTCAAGTATAAGGAATCCATATCGTGCTGAGTCTGAGGCAGTCCTAATATGGACATCGTACTTTTAATAACACTATTTACCTCCAGCTTTGTGAGATGCATCACACTTACAGTATGATGGAACGCAGCTGCCCCCTTGGCTGTTGAAGTCTTGAGGTAATTGGCTGAAGAAAAGCGTAACGTGGAGCTATGAATTGTACTGTACAGACCAAAGAGTGCATATTTTTCCCTGGAACTGAAATTGCAAGGCTGGAACGGCTATTTAAGTAAATCACATCAATTTTCTGTGGGGCTTGACCTATACCTCAAGCTCTGGTCCGAGTCTGAAATGTTCACAAACAAAAGCTGTTCAGGTGTTAAATTAACGTTGCAAAGCCAAGGGAAGATCTGTTATTTGTGTTTTGTTTATGAGTGGCAGTTTAAACAGATTTCATTTTGAAATACAGAATTACTAAAATGACTCCAAATTGTGAAAAAAGTGGTTTGTCTATGAGAACTGCTTGAAGCGTATCGTTTCGTCTCGGCCTCTCTTGACGTTCTCTTGGATGATGATCGTCCCTAATCTGACAGACGAAAGACTTGTTTTAGAAGAGATTCTCCCTTGTGCTTCTCTCCCTCAGAGAATGTCATTCACATCCATAACGATCCATTTCTGTGTTGTACAGATCAGGGACCCCATGATGAAATCCCGTTACTGCATTTTCCTGGGTGCAGAATCAACTTCACTTACTGAAGTTCAATAACCAAAAGAGATGTTTTCAAAGTCAAGATGTCATGTCGCAGCCAGCACTACATTCTTTCTGCAGACATCTTTGAGTCTTAATTCATCGTTTTCGGGAAAACATGGTCACTTAAAAAAAAACTGCGGGAGATTTTAACTAAATTCTGGTAGCATCCTCAAAGTTCTTCCAGTAAATGTGTCTTTGTAAAATGTGCAGGTTAAATGATTAGAAGTTGTGCTTGTGCATGAGTTTTATGGTTTGTTTAACTTTGAAATGAATGTTTTTCATTTGGCATACGTTTTAGGTGAAAAAATCTGCCCAGGGGTGGAATCCACAAAATAGATGTTTATTGTGTAAAGTGGTAGAAATAAGTGTAGCTAGCATTTTATAGATAAAAGGACCTCCTTCCCTCCCTCACCACCTTCCTCAAGGTTCCGTTTTAGGACCACTATTCTTTTCACTATATATTTTACCTCTTGGGGATGTTATTCGAAAACATAATGTAAACTTTCACTGCTATGCGGATGACACACAGCTGTACATTTCAATGAAACATGGTGAAGCCCCAAAATTGCCCTCGCTAGAAGCATGTGTTTCAGACATAAGGAAGTGGATGGCTGCAAACTTTCTACTATTAAACTCGGACAAAACAGAGATGCTTGTTCTAGGTCCCAAGAAACAAAGAGATCTTCTGTTGAATCTGACAATTAATCTTAATGGTTGTACAGTCGTCTCAAATAAAACTGTGAAGGACCTCGGCGTTACTCTGGACCCTGATCTCTCTTTTGAAGAACATATCAAGACCATTTCGAGGACAGCTTTTTTCCATCTACGTAACATTGCAAAAATCAGAAACTTTCTGTCCAAAAATTATGCAGAAAAAATAATCCATGCTTTTGTCACTTCTAGGTTAGACTACTGCAATGCTCTATTTTCCGGCTACCCGGATAAAGCACTAAATAAACTTCAGTTAGTGCTAAATACGGCTGCTAGAATCCTGACTAGAACCAAAAAATTTGATCATATTACTCCAGTGCTAGCCTCTCTACACTGGCTTCCTGTCAAAGCAAGGGCTGATTTCAAGGTTTTACTGCTAACCTACAAAGCATTACATGGGCTTGCTCCTACCTATCTCTCTGATTTGGTCCTGCCGTACATACCTACACGTACGCTACGGTCACAAGACGCAGGCCTCCTAATTGTCCCTAGAATTTCTAAGCAAACAGCTGGAGGCAGGGCTTTCTCCTATAGAGCTCCATTTTTATGGAACGGTCTGCCTACCCATGTCAGAGACGCAAACTCGGTCTCAACCTTTAAGTCTTTACTGAAGACTCATCTCTTCAGTGGGTCATATTATTGAGTGTAGTCTGGCCCAGGAGTGGGAAGGTGAACGGAAAGGCTCTGGAGCAACGAACCGCCCTTGCTGTCTCTGCCTGGCCGGTTCCCCTCTTTCCACTGGGATTCTCTGCCTCTAACCCTATTACAGGGGCTGAGTCACTGGCTTACTGGGGCTCTCTCATGCCGTCCCTGGAGGGGGTGCGTCACCTGAGTGGGTTGATTCACTGTTGTGGTCATCCTGTCTGGGTTGGCGCCCCCCTTGGGTTGTGCCGTGGCGGAGATCTTTGTGGGCTATACTCAGCCTTGTCTCAGGATGGTAAGTTGGTGGTTGAAGATATCCCTCTAGTGGTGTGGGGGCTGTGCTTTGGCAAAGTGGGTGGGGTTATATCCTTCCTGTTTGGCCCTGTCCGGGGGTGTCCTCGGATGGGGCCACAGTGTCTCCTGACCCCTCCTGTCTCAGCCTCCAGTATTTATGCTGCAGTAGTTTATGTGTCGGGGGGCTGGGGTTAGTTTGTTATATCTGGAGTACTTCTCCTGTCCTATTCGGTGTCCTGTGTGAATCTAAGTGTGCATTCTCTAATTCTCTCCTTCTCTCTTTCTTTCTCTCTCTCGGAGGACCTGAGCCCTAGGACCATGCCCCAGGACTACCTGACATGATGACTCCTTGCTGTCCCCAGTCCACCTGGCCATGCTGCTGTTCCAGTTTCAACTGACCTGAGCCCTAGGACCATGCCCCAGGACTACCTGACATGATGACTCCTTGCTGTCCCCAGTCCACCTGGCCATGCTGCTGCTCCAGTTTCAACTTCCACCTGACTGTGCTGCTGCTCCAGTTTCAACTGTTCTGCCTTATTATTATTCGACCATGCTGGTCATTTATGAACATTTGAACATCTTGGCCATGTTCTGTTATAATCTCCACCCGGCACAGCCAGAAGAGGACTGGCCACCCCACATAGCCTGGTTCCTCTCTAGGTTTCTTCCTAGGTTTTGGCCTTTCTAGGGAGTTTTTCCTAGCCACCGTGCTTCTACAACTGCATTGCTTGCTGTTTGGGGTTTTAGGCTGGGTTTCTGTACAGCACTTTGAGATATCAGCTGATGTACGAAGGGCTATATAAATAAATTTGATTTGATTCGATTTGATTTGATACTTATCTTAACTTTAGAGGATACCAACAGTTTTTAACCAAATTATTTCCTTCTTTGTCTACTGTAAATATGCTTATACAGTATACCTCTGTGCCATCCATATTTTACTCAACGTATCTGGTTTATCACCCTTAGGTAGATAAGACAATTACATACTACTTATAAACAAACACATGCACATTCCCTAAACCAACACATTCATCACAACAAGCACACTAATCTGAATGAACTCATTCATTCATTAAACAAAGACGATCCTGCTAACTAGCATCAGCGGTTTGGGATAATAAAACCATGTCTCTGTAATAACATCTGTATGCAATAAATTACAAAAAATAATCCTGCATCTTAGAATAGGAAATAATTCCACTTCCACAAAAAATAAATAAATAAATACATTTTTCAGCAAAACAAAACTTCCCCCTAGGTTCGTTAGTGTTGCGTTGGTATTTTAGAACTCTCTTTCCAATGCTTTTCTGACCCAGGGGGGGACACTAGTTCCAATCCTGAGGAAAAATAATACGAGAAGTCAAAACACAGAGGTTGCATCCTCCATTAAGACACAGTACAGAAGGGCATTCTCTCAGGACAAACCAGGTGAGAGAGAGACGAGAGAGACAGAGAGACAGAGATGAGAGACGAGAGAGAGAGATTTCTTAGAAGACTACTGCTTCAGAATGAACCAATCAACAACATAGAGAGAATGTCACACAAGCCATCACACACAGATACAGATAAAGATCAGTGTGTCCCGTGTTCCCAGTGCGATCATGTGGCTCGGTGTGTTAAATGCTCTCCTACATTCCTGAGGTAATTTCTGGATGTATAAATAGTCTAGTTTTTTCTCCAGACGATGACAGCAGGCCAGAGAAGAGGAGTGATGTGAAGTTGTGTTGGGTTACACAAGTCCGACGCAATTGGGTTTGTTTGAATGGAAATGTGCTGAACGTGTCATTTGTGGAGTTACAGAGGAAAAAAAGGGCCGACAACTCAGGACAGCCACACGTAAATGGAAGTTTATAAATGTTCAATAATTCATATAATTGTCCTTTCACTTTGACATTATGGAGTATGATGAAAAAAAGCCCTATTATATCCCACATTGTGACACAACATGAAAAAGTCCAATGGGTGAAATACTTATTATATGCACTGTACATGTCCTATTATGGACACTGTATAGGTGAACGTCTCATGGGAGGTTTTACATATACAGACATTGAAATGTTGGGCTTGTTGATGGAAACCAGAGGTGTTGGTGGTGAATGCACATCAACACCGTTTACTTAACGTTTACTTAACACTTTGGTTTTGCTCTAGCGCACAGCCACCTAGTGCAGAAAAATGTATCGAAAGTACAGGGGGGGGGGGCGTTATTTTACTCACCGCAAACGGCGATCAGTATTTACCTTCATATTTATCTTACCACTACATCACTGATGGAAACACACTGCAGTTCTATTCTGTTGACTTATGCAAAAGTTGTATTGTGTTACAACACTGAGTGTACAAAACATTAGGAACACCTGCTCTCTCCATGACTTAGACTGACCAGCCGAATCCAGGTGAAAGCTATGATCCTGTCACTTGTTAAATACACTTCAATCAGTGTAGATGAAGGGGAGGAGACAAGTTAAAGAAGGATTTTTTAAGCTTTGAGACAGTTGAGACATGGATTGTGTGTGTGTGTGTGTGTGTGTGTGTGTGTGTGTGTGTGTGTGTGTGTGTCTGTGTGTGTGTGTGTGTGTGTGTGTGTGTGCCATTGGGAGGGTGAATAGGCAAGACAAAATATTTAAGAGCCTTTGGTAGTAGGTGCCAGGCGCATCGGTTTGAGTGTGTCAAGAACTGCAACGCTGCTGGGCTTTCACGCTCAACAGTTCCCTGTGTGTATGACGGTCCACCACCCAAAGGACACCCCAGCCATCTTTGACACAACCGTGGGAAGCATTGGAGTCAACATGGGCCAGCATCCCTGTGGAACGCTTTTGACACATTGTAGAGTCCATGCCCCGATGGAGTGAGGCTGTTCCGACAAAAATGGGGTGCAACTACATATTAGGAAGGTGTTCATAATGTTTTGTACACTCAGTCTATGTATGGCAACAGCAGAAGAACCTTAAAGTAACCTATACAAGTTAAAGTAACTTTACACATAGGCATCTTGTACGTAGTAGAGCGACTGAGAGGGCACAATTATACACATTTGTAGAACAAAATGCAAAGGAATTTGCTTATTTTACACATCATTAATTTGAAAGTCCTTCAGTGCCTCTTCAAATGTCATGATTATGCACAAGTACATGATTCTCCTAGATTTACAATAGGCTAACTGTGTTTCATGAACTGCCCCAAGGAGCCAATTATAGGGGACATCTTACTAACTATATGCCATTGCATGTTATTACCTGATTTCTATTAAACAGCCGCACATGGATTCTACTGTAATGTGAAGGTCACAATGTTTTAGCGCTTATGATTTGATATTTGACCACTGGCACATACGAAACTACATTTAAGACATGAAAAGTACAATTCAAATGAGTAATGTTTTCGTTTATTTCTGGTTCTCAAGGCCATCTTATAAACTGGCCATCGACGTCTGCTTCGTGACATTTGGCTGAAATATCACGAAATGTCAGGTGAAGGTGAAATTGACTGGTGGATATGTTTTGAAGACAGTTTGAAAGTGTTTGAGGGAGTTTTAAGAGTTAAATGAATTATTACACATTTATGCTGTGTGTGTGTGTGTGTGTGTGTGTGTGTGTGTGTGTGTGTGTGTGTGTGTGTGTGTGTGTGTGTGTGTGTGTGTGTGTGTGTGTGTGTGTGTGTGTGTGTGTGTGTGTGTGCCCTTCTCCCTCTCCCTGGGGTTGTACTGTATAGCTCAGTGTTTTGGGTTCTGATGAAACAGACCAGGTTTCTCTGTAGAATGGTGTGCCGGAGGCCAGTGACATTTCCCCTTCCTCTGAATGAATGAAGTTCACTGGTTCAGAGCCTCTCAATGGTGCCAGTGTATGACTTCCCAACCAAATCAGGTATTTCCCAGCCTCATAGTCATACTTAACCACTGTAGGGCCCATATTCATAACGCCTTTCAGAGTAGGAGTCCTGATCTAGAATCAGTTTAGCCTTTTAAATTATATTGAATGCTCAGATGGGACCAGATCAGCAGAACTTCCCTGAGACAGTTTTTTATTATTATTATGGTCCTAGAATCCTTGTCTGGGACACACCAAGGTAGTCATCGTCACAGAGAATTGGCTGCCTGGTGGGTGTAAACAAGCTGTTTTAAAACAAATTGGTGCCACTTGTTGAATCCTGATCCTTGTCTATCACAGTATACAGTAGTGGAGAACGGGTCTGAATCTCCACAGTTCACATTTCTTTACCTATTTTATTCAGCATTCTGTTCAACATTCATCGAAAGAAAACAGGATTTCATGTTGAAATGTCAATATTTTTTTACGCCGCAGGTTATGTCAAAATACTGCACAGGCTTGAACAGGCCTTGTCAACTTGTGACAACCAGCCCCACATTACATGCAATTATAATTTCACTAGTAATGCGTTATCTGCAGGTGCTATGAAAAGAGACGTGTGAATGCTTTTGTGTAGGCGCATATTGAATTCTAGGACATTGCGTGCAGTTTGCACATTGTCGGACATTTCTCCCTTGACTACAACAATTCACTGTCTGGCATCTGCTGAAATGGCAACTTGTCATCTAGTGCAGTGTGCTCATACAATGATTGAGTCCCAAATGGCACCCTATTCCCTATATACAATAGTGCACTACTTTGGACAAGAAACCGATGAGCCCTTGTCAAAAGCAGTGCAATATATAGGGAATAGAGTGTCATTTGGGAGACATCCAATGCCTATGTAAAGTGATATATGTTATTCGCCTGCAGCAGCAAAAACAAGGCTTCTTGCCCTTCCATTATGTGTCAGCGGGGGGAAATGTCTCCCTCGGATGAGTGGCAGCCACATTGTTTGACTGGTTATATATGTGAAAACACACACAAAAAGAGTGGTCCAAAGATTGGATTCCTTCCCTTCTATCCCCCTGATATCAAACACATCAGGAATGCAGCGGACTCTCTTTTTTCTCTTTTCTGTCCTTCCCTCTCGCTCTCTATTTCTAATTTTCTCTCTCCCTTTTCACCCTCTTCATTCTATTCGCCTTTCTCTCTGCCCCCTCTCTCTCCCTATCTCTCTCTTTCTCTCTCCTTGTGCCTCTCCCCTCCTCTCCTTCAGGTCTTTGTTTGACATGGATTCAATTCAGTCCAGAAGACACATACCAGAGCCTATCAGTAGCATGAGATCTGGAGAGGTAAAGTGAGTCATAGTGTGGACTAGCAGGGTCACCTGTTCACCTGTAGAACATGGCTGGGGGGTGAGGTCACTGATGCTCAAAGTAGCTCTCAATCTGAACAACCATTACCACAGTTGGACCTCCCTATATATATATATATATACACACATTACCAGTCAAGAATGTGGACACACCTACTCATTCAAGGGCTAATCTTTATTTTCCAAAAATATGAAATAACACATGTGGAATCATGTAATAACCAAAAAGTGTCAAACAAATCAAAAGATATGTTATATTTGAGATTCTTCAAAGTAGCCCCCCCTTTGCCTTGATGACAGCTTTGCACACTTTCGGCATTCTCTCAACCAGATTCACCTGGAATGCTTTTCCAACAGTCTTGGAGGAGTTCCCACATATGCTGAGCACTTGTTGGCTGCTTTTCCTTCACTCTGCGGTGCAACTCATCCCAAACCCTCTCAATTCAGTTGAGGTTGGGTGATTGTGGAGGCCGAGTCATCTGATGCAGTGCCCCATCACTCTCCTTCTTGGTTAAATAGCCCTTACACAGCCTGGAGGTGTGTTGGGTCATTGTCCTGTTGAAAAACAAATAATACTCCCACTAAGCGCAAACCAGATGGGATGGCTTATCGCTGCAGAATTCTGTGGTAGCCATACTGGTTAAGTGTGACTTGAATTCTAAATAAATCACAGACAGTGTCAACAGCAAAGAACCCCCACAACACTACACCTCATCCTCCATGCTTCATGGTGGGAACAACACATGAGGAGACCATCCATTCACCTACTCTGCGTCTTACAAAGACACGGCGATTGGAACCAAAAATCAAAAATTTGAACTCATCAGACCAAAGGTCAGATTTCCACCAGTCTAATGTCCATCACTCGTGTTTCTTTACCCAAGCAAGTCTCTTCTTGTTATTGATGTCCTTTAGTAGTGGTTTCTTTGCAGAAATTCGACAATGAAGGCCTGATTCACGGAGTCTCCTCTGAACAGTTGCTGTTGAGATGTGTCTGTTACTTGAACTCTGTGAAGCATTTATTTGGGCTGGAATTTCTGAGGCTGGTAACTCCAATGAACGTATCCTCTGCAGCAGAGTTAACTCTGGGTCTTGCTTTCCTGTGGTGGTCCTCATGAGAGCCAGTTTCATCGTAGTGCTTGATGGTTTTTGCGACTGCACTTGAAGAAACTTTCAAAGTTCTTGAAGTTTTCCACATTAACTGACCTTCATGTCTTAAAGTAATGATGAACTGTAATGTTTCTTTGGTCATTTGAGCTGTTCTTGCCATAATATGGATTTGACCAAATAGGGCTATCTTCTGTATATATCACTCCTACCTTGTCACAACACAACTGATTGGGTCAAACACATTAAGAAGGAAAGAAATTCCACAAATTAACTTTCAACAAGGCACACCTGTTAATTGAAATGCATTCCAGGTGACTACCTCATGAAGCTGGTTGAGGGATTGCCAATAGTGTGCAAAGTGGTCATCAAGTCAATGGGTGGCCGCTTTGATATATTTAGATTTGTTTAACAATTTTGGTTACTACTTGATTCCATATGTGTTATTTCATAGTTTTGATGTCTTCACCATTATTCTACAATGTAGAAAATAGTAAAAAAATAAAGAAAAACCCAAGAATGAGTAGGTGAGTCCAAACCTTTGACTGGTACTGTATATCACGCAAAACTTCTCACATATCCAGCAGGCAACTCCTGCTAAGATTGGAAGAACTTCTGCTGAGACGGTCCTAACATGGACACTGTACAGACAGCCACAATATATCAGAAGCATATAGCCAATCTAACATATCACAAACATTTGATTAGATATACTTTACCGTCTGTTGTTCACGTAAATGTTCTTTCCATACAGAGAAAGCAACGCGTTTCATCGCACTTTGTTTTATGGATGCACATTAACATATTGGAGTTTGCAAGAAAGGCCTTTTACTGTACGTGTGCATGCAAAATTACTATTTGAAAGTTGAAACATTTACCCATGATCAATTCTCATTCAAACCTCTCCTAGTAATGTCTTACTCTGTTCTGAATAGACGGTAGACATATTGTGCCAAGACCTCATTTCCAAAGGAGCTAGATTTTTCCCGTTTGCTGAAAATTAACAATTCTCATTTTGTATAAAGTCTCGACCAGAGTTTGCCACTCTCCAGATAGCTTGCTGAGAGCTGAATTACTAAACTTCAAGAATAGTTCTAGTTTTTCTCCCTGATAGACGTATTTATACTTGCTATGTGATTCTGTACATTCCAGCTTCATATCCCTGCCGCGAATTTCCCACTTTCTTTAATTTGAATGGATTTTCTTATGTAACACTTCCACTAACATCCCTCCACATCAAATTCAAGTAGTCGATTAAAATGTCTAAGCTCTTTTGACTGTTTTTTTCTCCTTTTCCATTTCAGAGTGTCAGAGTTTCAGACAGGCATAGCGTGGGACGACTCGGGTGAGTGACGCTTTCCGACCAATGAGGGGACCTTCTCTCGTTTGGGCAAAAGTCCGTCTTCCGTCCTCTCTCCTCTGTGACCGGGAAACCAATAAGTGGTTGAGTGGTCGAGGAGTGTGTCAATTCATTAGTAGGCAAACGAAATAAGGTCCATCCTCTCCTTCATAGCCTCCTTTAAGCGAGGAAGCACAAGTGTATCCTACTGCAGAGGATTTATTTTTTATATCGGCCACACCCTCTTTGAATCAGCTCTTGTATTGTCAGAGGACAAAAGCAAGCACACATTTAAAAACGATATTCTACTTATCCTTTTATCTATAAAATGTCTTGCACAGCTAGCTTAATTTGTTCTTCTCAACACATTTATTTTCTCAACACATTTACTTTGGGATCCACCCCTGTAAACGTCATTTGCTTGATGTAGGTTCCGAGTGGAGAAGGAGCCTCTCATTTCACACAAGCACATTTTCATCCACGCTCACTCTCCCCGCCACCTCTCCTCGATTACCTTTAACCTTTTTCAAAAGGAGGCGAGAGAGGGTGGAAGAGAGAAGATGCAGGAGTTGAGCAAATCTAATTGAGAAAAGGACAGGGTCAGGCTGCTCTTAGTTCTGACCACATCCTGTCAATCACAGACACAGCGAGGACCCACTCCGATTACTCTGTGGACAGAATGTTATGGTATGGTAATGAGCGTTGCATTAGATACCTCTGGAACCACCAAGTAGCACTCAGTCCCTGGTCTACTCTGTGTACCTAAGTTAGGAGTTTGCTCTTAGCCAGAGTGCGGGACTTGGAATAGTGGTTTGGAAGAGTGGTTTGGAAATAAGTGGATGTGGGTCAATACATGTAAATAAACATTGTTTTCAAGGGTACATTGCTTGTCTAAACGACTCAGCCAAGGTTTCAAAGTTTCAACATTTCAAAGTGTATTCGCTACGTGCACAGGATACAACAGTTGTAGAACAGAACAGAGACATTCTTACCTTGAGTGTTCTGTCCAACAATGCAGTGATAATATAGATAATAATTGAAAATAGAATTTAAAAAAAAGTACAAATACAAACCACACAAGAACTATGATGAGAGTTAAAGAAACATGAGAATGCAGGTGTTTACAGGTCAGTGTCAGTACCTTATTCAATGTGCAGAGGTACTGGAGTGGTTGTATATACAGGTCAGTGTCAGTACCTTATTCAATGTGCAGGGGTACTGGAGTGGTTGTATATATAGGTCAGTACCTTATTCAATGTGCAGGGGTACTGGAGTGGTTGTATATACAGGTCAGTGTCAGTACCTTATTCAATGTGCAGGGGTACTGGAGTGGTTGTATATCAGTGGCAGTACCTTATTCAATGTGCAGGGGTACTGGAGTGGTTGTATATACAGGTCAGGTCAGTACCTTATTCAATGTGCAGGGGTACTGGAGTGGTTGTATATACAGGTCAGTGTACCTTATTCAATGTGCATACAGTGGCTGTCAGGTCAGTGGCAGTACCTTATTCAATGTGCAGGGGTACTGGAGTGGTGGTATATACAGGTCAGTGGCAGTACCTTATTCAATGTGCAGGGGTCAGTACAGGTCAGTACCTTATTCAATGTGCAGGGGTACTGGAGTGGTTGTATATACAGGTCAGTGGCAGTACCTTATTCAATGTGCAGGGGTACTGGAGTGGTGGTTCAGTACCTTATTACAGGTCAGTACAGGTCAGTGTCAGTACCTTATTCAATGTGCAGGGGTACAGTGGTTGGGGTACAGGTCAGTACCTTATTCAATGTGCAGGGGTACTGGAGTGGTTGTATATACAGGTCAGTGGCAGTACCTTATTCAATGTGCAGGGGTACTGGAGTGGTGGTATATACAGGTCAGTGGCAGTACCTTATTCAATGTGCAGGGGTACTGGAGTGGTTGTATATACAGGTCAGTGGCAGTACCTTATTCAATGTGCAGGGGTACTGGAGTGGTGGTATATACAGGTCAGTACCTTATTCAATGTGCAGGGGTACTGGAGTGGTTGAGATGGGTTTATACATAAAATCAAAATCAAATCAAATCAAATGTATTTATATAGCCCTTCGTACATCAGCTGATATCTCAAAGTGCTGTACAGAAACCCAGCCTTAAACCCCATACAGCAAGCAATGCAGGTGTAGAAGCACCTGACTTGCAGTAAGATTACATGTAAACAGGGCTAAAAAGTGACTGGTAGCAGGAATAAACATATATAGATACTTATGGTAATAATATAAGCCATTTAAGCAGACGCTTTTTCCAAAGCAACTTACAGTCATGCATGCTTACATTTTCCTTATGGTGGTCCTGGGAATCAAACCCACTACCTTGGCATTATAAACTCCATGTTCTACCAACTGTGCTACAAAGGACAACTAACATGGTCCATACACAGTATACTAACGGTAATATATGCAGTTGAAGTCGGAAGTTTACAAACACTTAGGTTGGAGTCATTAAAACTCATTTTTCAACCACTACATATTTCTTGTTAACAAACTATAGTTTAGGACATCTACTGTGTGAATGACACAAGTAAGTTTTCCAACAATTGTTTACAGACAGATAATTTTGCTTATAATTCACTGTATCACAAATCCAGTGGGTCAGAGGTTTAGATACACTAAGTTGACTGTGCCTTTAAAAAGCTTGGAAAATTCCAGAAAATTATGTCATAGCTTTAGAAGCTTCTGATAGGCTAATTTACATAATTTGAGTCAATTGGAGGTGTACCAGTGGATGTATTTCAAGGCCTACCTTCAAACTCAGTGCATCTTTGCTTGACATCATGGGAAAATCAAAAGAAATCAGCTAAGACCTGTCTCCTAGAGATGAACGTACTTTCGTGCGAAAAGTGCAAATCAATCCCAGAACACCAGCAAAGGACCTTGTGAAGATGCTGGAGGAAACAGTTACAAAAGTATCTATATCCACAGTAAAACGAGTCCTATGTCGACATAACCTGAAAGGCCACTCAGCAAGGAAGAAGCCACTGCTCCAAACTGCCATAAAAAAAGCCAGACTACGGTTTTCAACTGTACATGGGGACAAGGATTGTACTTTTTGGAGAAATGTCCTTTGGTCTGATGAAACACAAACACAACTGTTTGGCCATAATGACCATCGTTATGTTTGGAGGAAAAAGGGGGAGGCTTGCAAGCCAAAGAACACCATCCCAACCGTGAAGCACGGGGGTGGCAGCATCATGTTGTGGGGGTGCGTTGCTGCAGGAGGGAGTATGTGGACATATCAGGAAGTTAAAGCTTGGTCGCAAATGGGTCTTCCAAATGGACAATGACCCCAAGCATACTTCAAACTGTCACATTCTGACCTTAGTTCTTTTTGTTATGTCTCTGTTTTAGTATGGTCAGGGCGTGAGTTGGGTGGTTAGTCTATGTTCTTTTTTCTATGTTGTCATTTTGTGTTTGGCCTGTTATGGTTCTCAATCAGAGGCAGGTGTCATTCTTTGTCTCTGATTGAGAATCATACTTAGGCAGCCTTTTCCCACCTGTGTGGTGTGGGTGATTCTTTTCTGTTCTGTGTTTTTCTTCACCGTACAGGACTGTTCATTTGTTGTTTTTTATTTTCCAGTGTTCAGTTGTTTCATTAAAGAATATGAACACTTACCATGCTGCACATTGGTCCTCTTCTTCCACCCACGACAAGCGCTACACCAACTTTGTGGCAAAATGGCTAAGGACAAAGTCAAGGTATTGGTGTGGCCATCACAAAGCCCTGACCTCAATCGTAAAAAACTGAAAAGGTGTGTGCGAGAAAGGAGGCCTACATCCTGACTCAGTTACACCAGGTCTGTCGGGAGGAATGGGCCAAAATTCATCCAACTTATTGTGGGAAGCTTGTGGAAGGCTACCCGAAACGTTTGACCCAAATTAAACATTTTAAAAGGCAATGCTACCAAATACTAATTGAGTGTATGTAAACTTCTGACCCACTGGGAATGTAATGGTAGAAATAAAAGCTGAAATAAATAATTCTATCTACTATTATTCTGACATTTCACATTCTTAAAATAAAGTGGTGATCCTAACTGACCTAAGACAGGGAATTTTTTACTAGGATTAAATGTCAGGAATTGTGAAAAACTGTATTAAATGTATTTGGCTAAGGTGTATGTAAAACTTCCGACTTCAACTGTACATGTAAACAGGAAATATAATCTAGTGTGTGAGAGTAATAGAGACTTTGTGTATGTGGGTGTGTCTGGGTGCAGTTGCACTTAGACAAGAAAATAAATGTTGTATGCTCTGTGGGTCCGGCGCAATGCAACATATTAATTGATACCAACGTTTTGACAGCTATGCTGTTGTAATGATGGGGCAGTGAGTTGGAAGCAGGTGCAGGTGAAACTTTTTAATTAAACAACAAAACCAAGAACACGACACTAACATAAGGCAGAACGCTGATACACAAAAACAATACCACCTGGTGAGTGAACATGAGTGACATGTAAAGGGGAGGAGACGATGAAGGTAATGGAGTCCAGGTGTGAATCATAATGATTAACAGGTGCACGTAACGATGAGTGCCAGGTGTGCTTAATGATGAATCCCAGGACCGGTTGTTTTTACTCTGGCGATGTCGTACGCCGGAGGGGAAGAGCAGGAGCAGACGTGACAGCTGGTCAAAAGTAGTGCACTCAGGAGCAGACGTGACAGCTGTCTTCATCAGAGTTTCATCTGATGGTTTTTCAATGGTAGAATTGATGTTTTCCTAAGATTAAGTATTTCGAGGGTGAACTGCATTCCCTATGTAGTGCACTACTTTTGACCAGAGCCCTATGGGCTTCCCTATGGGCCCTGCTCTGAATGTAGTTTACAGTGTTGGGAAGTAGGGAACTACATGCAGTTCAACTATATAGTAATTAAACACATTAGCTTGGAAGTAGGGTAAATCAATTCTAATCATGGTAGTGTTTTCGGTAGTTAATAACTTGTTGCCATGGAGCGTTGTCGCTAACTACTGGAATTACACACAACTTTGTTTTGAAAAAATTAAATATGGGTGAAGTAGGCAATTTAGTTTTCAGCATCAGACCTGCCTAATTCTCATTTGAAACAGTTTTAAAGTTTAATAGTCTAAATGACAGATTCTGTTAACATCTGAATCCAGAGTAATCTGCTATAGCAATTTGAATTCAATGAAATTTCATATTTAGATAAGACACTTTTTCATAAATTAGTTTGTATGTAGTGAACTACTTTTTTAGTAGTTTTAGCTTAAAGAAACAGTAGGTTAACTTATTTCATTGTGAAGTAATTGCTAGCTTGATAAACTATATTTTCAGAGTAGCATCCGCAACACTGTTAGTTTGTTTGGTTCCAGGTTGCACATGAAGGAAAATAAATCACAGAACTTTCTCTTTTGTTCTCTTTCTCACATACAATACACACACACACACACACACACACACACACACACACACACACACACACACACACACACACACACACACACACACACACATACACACATTCCATTTGGCTCTCAGTCATTTTCAGCAGCAGCTGGGGACTGGAGGAGACTGTGGTGAAAATAAACTAAGGGGGGACGTTACCCACTGTGTCTGCTATAGTGGTGTGTTTGTGCGTGCATGCGTGTGTGTGTGTTGAGACTACAGGGGTGGACTGGACAGGACATACCTCACCTCAGCCTACAGCATTACAGCACTAAAATTCAAGGCACATGCTACGAATTGGATCTGTGTGAGACAAAAAAATCAGCATCAGTTTATGGACAAACCAGGGGTTGTATTCACTAGGAAACAGACGGAAGCAAACTGGACAAAAATGGGAAGGATCTACCAGATTTTGTCCAATAAGAAACTCTTGTTTTCACCTAACCGTAGGTCAGGATGCATTGCAAAAAAAATACAAATGCGTGTGCGTGCGCACGTGCGTGCGTGCGTGTGAAGTATTTGAGAAGCTACTTTACAAAAAATAAATGGATATTGTCCCCTAATTTTATTCTTATCCAAACCCACTAGCTGCTAGCCAATTACCGTAATGATCAACTGATTCTCCTTATATTTATCACTTTCCCCCAAGTAAACAGAATATTCTAAAGAGTCCTTATCGAGACAAACTCCTGTGGTGATGTTGGTGTAATTCTGGACACATTTTGAGACTTCTCTCAGCTGAGGTGTGTGTTTTTCTCTGTGGCTCTGATAACGGTCGACTGCTGGGAGTAAATCTTTATGGTGTCGCACCGCCTCGCTCCCTCTGTGTACCGCTGCACACCTGCAGAGCTCAGATTAAAACCAAATTATCTGTGTAGAGAGAGAGCATCTGCCGCTGCCTCCTCCTCAATCATGGGTTTCATCTGGCACTTGTTGTTGTCGTTTTCCCTAGAAGTGAGAGTAGGAGGGAGGAGGACTGCAGTCCAGCTTATATCCCTCTCTCCATGTGAACACCTGGATGTTAACAGCATGTCACTCAATACCAAAAACTCTCTATCTACCTGCATGGAGAATTCTTAGACTTTAAATACCCATTACGGCCGAATGTTTATTCCAGTTAAGTAATTTACTAGACGCTCTTATCCAGAGTGGCTTACAATCAACTAAAATAGGATAAACAACCACATATCTTAGACTACTGCGAGTGGCAAAGAGTTCTAAGGCACTGCATAGCAGTGCAAGAGGCGTCACTACAGACCCTTGCTCAATTCCAGGCTATATCACATACGGCTGTGATTGGGAGTGTCATAGGGCGGCGCACAATTGGCCCAGGGTCGTCTGGGTTTGGCCGGGGTAGGCCGTCATTGTAAATAAGAATTTCTTTGCATAGTTAAATACAGGTTAAATAAAAAATGCATAAAACAATATCACAGTCATTTTAAGAAGTCTATCATCAAAATCAGATGAATAAGCCTATAAACTGACCTGGTACCAGGATAGTTAGTACCTTGCCTACATGAATATCTATCAATCTACCTGGAATGAAATAAGCTTCTCTCTTGTCATGTACAGTGCCTTCAGAAAGTTTACAAAATGTACATTTTGTGTCACTGGCCTACACACAATACCCCCATAATGTCAAAGTAGAATGATGTTTTTAGAATATGTAGAAATTAAAAGTTGAAATGTATTGAGTCAATAAGTATTTGACCCCTTCTGTTATGGCAGCCTAAATAAATTCAGGAGTAAAATATTGTGCTTAACAAGTCACGTTATTATCTGCATGGATTCACCCTCTGTGCAATGAGAGTGTACAGCATTATTTTTGAATGACTACCTCATCTCTGTACCCCACACACACACAGTTGTCTGTAAGGTCCCTCAGTTGAGCGCTGGATTTCAAACAAAGAAAGATTCAACCACAAAGACCAGGGAGATTTTCCAATGTCTCGCAAAGAAGGGCACCTATTGGTAGATGGGTACAAGAAGAAATCAGTCATTGAATATCCCTTTGGAGCATGGTGAAGTTAGGAATGACACTTTGGATGGTGTATCAATACACCCAGTCACAGTAAGGATACAGGCATCTTTCCTAACTCAGTTGCCGAGAAGAATGGAAACCGATCAGGGTTTTCACCATGAGACCAATGGTGATTTTGAAACAGTTACAGAGTTTAATGGGTGTGATAGGAGAAAACTGAGGGTGGACCAACAACATTGTAGTTACTCCACAATACTAAGCTAAATGACAGAGTAAAACGAAGGAGGCTTGTACTGAGTACAAATATTCCAAAACACGCATCCTGTTTACAATAAGGCACTAAAGTAAAACTGCAAAGAAATTCAATTTATGGCCTGAATACAAAGTGTTATGTTTGGGACAAAATCAACACAACACATCACTAAGTACTACTCTTCATATCTTCAAGCATGTTATGAGTATGGTTGTCATCGGCGAGGACTAGGTCGTTTTCTAGGATAAAGGGAAATTAAAAGAGCTAAGCACAGGCAAAATCCTAGAGGAAAACCCGGTTCAGTCTGCTTTCCAACAAACACTGGGAGACAGATTTAGCAGGCCCATTATACACTGGAGTTGCTTACCAATACAACATTAAGTGAATTTGAGGGGTCTAGTTGCAGTTTTTACTTTAATCAGATTGAAAATCTATGGCAATACTTGAAAATGGCTGTCTAGCAACAGTCAACAACTGTCACGTTCTGACCATAGTTCTTGTGTGTTTTCCTTGTTTTAGTGTTGGTCAGGACGTGAGCTGGGTGGGCATTCTATGTTGTGTGTCTAGTTTGTCTGTTTCTGTGTTTGGCCTGATATGGTTCTCAATCAGAGGCAGGTGTTAGTCATTGTCCCTGATTGGGAACCATATTTAGGTAGCTTGTTTTGTGTTGGGGTTTGTGGGTGATTATTTCCGTGTCTGTGTTTGTTTCACCACACAGGACTGTTTCGGTTTTCACATTTATTGTTTTGTATATTAGTAGTGTTCTCGGTATTCGTCTTTATTAAAGATGTTTAACACTCACCACACTGTGCTTTGGTCCTCTCCTTCCCAGGAAGAAAGCCGTTACAACAACCAACTTGACAGAGCTTGAAGAATGAAAAAAAAGTAATAATCTATAAATATTTTTACAATCCAGGTGTGCAAATCTCTTAGAGAAAGACTGACAACTATAAATACTGTCAAAGGTGATTCAAACATGCATTGACTCAAGGGTGTGAATACTTATGTAAATTCATTTATTTTTTAATAAAACATTAAAAACATGTTTTTGCTATGTCATTATGGGGTATTTTGCGCACAGATGGCTAAGAATTTGTATTTTCTTAATACAAAAATGTAGGCTGTAACACAACAAAATGTGGAACAAGTCAAGGGGTATGAATTCTTTCTGAAGGCACTGTAACTTAAAAGCCTCAACGTAGACATTGCGATAAGGAAGAGATGGATATTAACTGAGGTGTTAAAATGGAGGATCCTTCACCACAGCAGATATGAAAGAGCTCGTATAGAAGCTTTAGAATCATCAACTGCAGGTGCACTGACCTTGTTTGACCCTCCTCTTCCTTCTCCTCCGTCGTCATCCTCCACTGACTCTACCATGCATACACCTCTTCTTGACGTGCGATAGGGAAGGCAAGACATCAGCGGGAGAAGAGCAAAGCTGTTAAACAGCCATTCCAGGTTACTTTGTCAAGAGGGAAGCTTTTCCATACCATCAGCTTCTGTTCAGAGCTATAGATTGTTCCCACACAACTATAATGTCCCCTTGATAGACATGGTTACAGCTTTGCTGAACAACAGACACTTCTTTGCCCTGCAGTTAAGGCCCTAGAAGGAAATCATCCTATACCTTGAAATGTCATCACAGAAACATTTACGATAGTGGGCTTGCATGCTAAACAGAATAACATATTCTCTTCTCTTGCTTCCACCTGGAGGGAAACCAGGGGGAAAGCACCAGCGTACATAGAATGTAATGAGTTTAGCCATATCCCCCCCCCCAACACACACACACACTCGACGGGAATATGACACACAGGAGCTAGACAGACACTGATTGGCTGGGCTGGTTTGTCCACACTCCAGGCGTGACTGGAGGTTAACTAGAATGGGGAACATTCCCACTTTGGGGAGGCTGCTGTTTATCATGAGGCTGGAGCTGCCTGAGCTGCCTGAGGAAGAATACGAGACGACCAGCCACAGAATTCAATTCAACATTATATTATATATCTCTATGTTGCCAACAGTCAGAGAAAAGCCCTAGCTGAAACGTGTTAGGTGGAATATAGGGACTAATGGTGCACACTGTGTGTGTGTGTGTGTTTGTGTGTCTCTGTGTCTGTGCACGATTGACATAATGCTTTGAACAGGCGTACAGAGATCCTTCCCAGGCCCAGTGACGGGTTGATGGCAGTAAAGGGGGTTGTGAGCAGAGCAGAGCTGTCAGGTGTTGAGGTGTCTGACAGACAGAGGGGTCAGGAGGAACCACAGGGGCCAGTGTCAGGGGCCACACTGTTCCCTTAACACACTATGTACAGCTGCACCAATCACGCATGCACACAAGCACACACACACAGTTTTAAAAAGACAAACGGCACAGAGTACAACTCCAAAAATACAATATAATTGTTTTTTAAACAATCTGTTTAGTTTCCTGGAGAAAGAGATCGCCAACCTTATACCTCCAACTGCCAGAGCAGTGGTATATTTTCATAAATAAATCTAATCAAATTTCATTTGTCACATACCCATGGTTAGCAGATGTTAATGTGAGTGTAGCGAAATGCTTGTGCTTCTAGTTCCGACAATGCAGTAATAACCAACGAGTAATCTAACCTAACAATTCCACAACTACTACCTTATACACACAAGTATAAAGGGATAAAGAATATGTACATAAAGATATATGAATGAGGGATGGTACAGAACGGCATAAGCAAGATGCAATAGATGGTATAGAGTACAGTATATACATATGAGTTGAGTAGTGTAGGGTATATAAACATAAAGTTGCATAGTTTAAAGTGGCTAGTGATACATGTATTACATAAAGATGGCACGGTGCAGTAGATGCAGCAAGATGCAGCAGTTTAAACAGCCACCACTAACATTGAGTGGCTGCTGCCACCATACTGACTCAACTCCAGCCACTTTAATAATGGAAATTGATGTAAAAATGTATCACTAGCCACTTTAAACAATGCCTCTTAATATAATGTTTACATACCCTACATTACTCATCTCATATATACTGTATATGTATATACTGTACTCATTTAACAGTCTGATGGCCTTGAGATAGAAGCTGTTTTTCAGTCTCTCGGCTCCTGCTTTGATACACCTGTACTGACCTCACCTTCTGGGTGATAGCGGGGTGAACAGGCAGTGGCTCAGGTGGTTGTTGTCCTTGATGATCTTTATGAGTGTCCTGGAGGGCAGGTAGTTTGCCCCCGGTGATGCGTTGTGCAGACCTCACTACCCTCTGGAGAGCCTTACGGTTGTGGGTGGAGCAGTTGCCGTACCAGGCGGTGATACAGCCCGACAGGATGCTCTCGATTGTGCATCTGTAAAAGTTTGTGAGTGCTTTTGGTGACAAGCCTCCTGAGGTTGAAGAGGCGCTGCTGCGCCTTCTTCACAACGCTGTCTGTGTGGGTGGACCAATTCAGTTTGTCCGTGATGTGTACGCCGAGGAACTTAAAACTTACTACCCTGTCCACCACTGTCCCGTCGATGTGGATAGGGGGGTGCTCCCTCTGCTGTTTCCTGAAGTCCACAATCATCTCCTTTGTTTTGTTGACGTTGAGTGTGAGGTTATTTTCCTGACACCACACCCCGAGGGCCCTCACCTCCTCCCTGTAGGCCGTCTCGTCGCTGTTGGGAATCAAGCCTACCACTTTAGTGTCGTCCGCAAACTTGATGATTGAGTTGGAGGCGTGCATGGCCACGCTGTCGTGGGTGAACAGGGAGTACAGGAGAGGGCTCAGAACGCACCATTGTGGGGCCCCAGTGTTGTGGATCAGCGTGGTGGAGATATTGTTACCTACCCTCACCACCTGGGGGCGGCCCATCAGGAAATCCAGTACCCAGTTGCACAGCTTGATGACGAGTTTGGGGGGTACTATGGTGTTAAATGCTGAGTTGTAGTCGATGAAAGGCATTCTCACATAGGTCTTCCTTTTGTCCAGATGGGTTAGGGCCGTGTGCAGTGTGGTTGCGATTGCGTCGTCTGTTGACCTATTGGGGCGGTAAGCAAATTGGAGTGGGTCTAGAGTGTCAGGTAGGGTGGAGGTGATATGGTCCTTGACTTGTCTCTCAAAGCACTTCATGATGACGGATGTGAGTGCTACGGGGCGGTAGTCATTTAGCTCAGTTACCTTAGCTTTCCTGGGAACATGAACAATGGTGGCCCTCTTGAAGCATGTGGGAACAGCAGACTGGGATAAAGATTGATTGAATATGACCGTTAACACACTAGCCAGCTGGTCTGCGCATGCTCTGAGGACGCGGCTGGGGATGCCGTCTGGGCCTGCAGCCTTGCGAGAGTTAACACATTTAATTGTTTTACTCACGTCAGCTGCAGTGAAGGAGAGACCGCATGTTTTGGTAGCGGGCCGTGTCAGTGGCACTGTATTGTCCTCAAGGCGAGCAAAAAATTTATTGTAGACACTGCCACATACCTCGTGTCTGAGCCGTTGAATTGCGACTCTACTTTATCTCTATACTGACACTTAGCTTGTTTGATTGCCTTGCGGAGGGAATAGCTACACTGTTTGTATTCGGTCATGTTTCCGGTCACCTTGCCCTGGTTAAAAGCAGTGGTTTGCAGTTTCTGTTTCGGGAATGTTTTAATCATTGCTGAGGGTATAGCATCGCCAAAATACATTAGCCAACTGTACATTAATCATGGCTGCAAATGAGAAGCAATCTTCATGCTTAATAACACACAACAGGCAGTCATGAAAAACTCACATCCCAGTAGCTCTACCTCACATAACTTTTTCCAATATTTTTTTTTCCAGATAATGGCGCCGGATGGCTGACATGTTTGCATTATTTATATATTTTTTTTTTCACGTTTGTAACTTAATTTGTTCTTAATGTTTCTGCCACTGTCTCTTATGACCGCTTCTGGATATTTATAAATCTTTATTTAACTAGGCAAGTCAGTTAAGAGCAAATTCTTATTTACAATGACAGCCTAGGAACAGTGGGTTAACTGCCTTGTTCAAGGGCAGAACGATATCAGAACAGTAATTACTCAGCTCGAACTGGACAAAGATGTTTTCTTTAAGGAGTCGGATGAGAAGGATATAGTGCTGCTCCAGGACCAGGCGCAAATCCCTGCCATTCTCATTAAGAGGAGACGTCAATACAAAGGAAGCAGATCTGGGTGCCTTGTGAGAATTCGTCAGCGAGTGGGTAACCAGCCTCTACCATCCGTTCTATTGGCTAACGTGCAATCATTGGAGAATAAACTGGAGGAGCTCCGATCGAGACTATCCTACCATCGGCACATTAAAAACTGTAATATCTTATGTTTCACTGAGTTGTGGCTGAATGACGACATGGATAATATACAGTTGGCTGGGTTTTCTGTGCATCGGCAAGACAGAACAGCTACCTCTGGTAATACACGGGGTGGTGGTCTGTGTCTATTTGTCAGTAACAACTGGTGCGCAAAATCTAATATTAAAGGTTTTACTCGTCTGAGGTGGAATACCTCATGATGAGCTATAGACCACACTATTTACCAAGAGAGTTTTCATCTATATTATTCGTAGCTGTCTATTTACCACCACAAACCAAAGCTAGCACTAAGACCGCACTCAACGAACTGTATAACTGGCCATAAGCAAACTAGAATATGCTCATCCAGAGGCAGAGCTCCTAGTGGCCGGTGACATTAATGCAGAAAAATGAAATCCGTTTGACCTAATTTATACCAGCATGTCACATGTGCAACCAGAGAAGAAAAAAACTCTAGACTCCCGTTACTCCACACACAGTGCCGCATACAAAGCTCTCCCTCGCCCTCCATTTGGCAAATCTGACCTAAGTTCTATCCTCCTGATTCCTGCTCACAAGCAAAAACTAAAGCAGGAAGTACCAGTGACTCGCTCAGTGTGGAAGTGGTCAGATAACACTGTTTTGCTAGCACAGACTGGATTATGTTCCAGGATTCATCTGGTGGCATTGAGGAGTTTAACACATCCGGATTCATTTTGTATTTATTTTTACTTGGCAAGTCAGTTGACAAGAACAAATTCTTATTTACAATGACGGCTTACTTGTAAATCCCCCCCACTAAACCCTCCCCTAACCTGGACAATTCTGTGCCGTCCTATGGAACTCCCGATCACCACCAGTTGTAATACAGCCCGGGTTTGAACCTGGGTCTATAGTGATATCTCTAGCACTGTTACGCAGTGCCTTAGACCTCTGCACCACTCTGGAGCCCAATAAGTGCATCGATGATGTCGTCCGTACGTACATTCTCCAACCAGAAGCCACGAATTACAAGCAACATCTGTCCTGAGCTAAAGGGTGGGGGCTGAAATTTTCAAGGAGCGGGACACTAAGCAGGACGGTTAGAAGAAATCTCACTATACACTCCAACTAACCATCAAACAGGCAAAGCATCAATACAGGACTACAGTGGCTCTAACAGTCGTCGGATGTGGCAGGGCTGGCAAACTATTACGGACTACAAAGGGAAGCCCAGGAGCGAGCTGCCCAGTGACACAAGCCTACCAGACGAGCTAAATTAATTATATGCGTGCTTCGAGGCAAGCAACACTGAAGCATACATGAGAGCATAAGCTATTCCGGACGACTGTGTGATCACGCTCTCCGTAGCCGATGTGACATTCACAAGGCTGAAGGGCCAGACGGATTACCAGGACGTGTACTCAGAGCACGCGCTGACAAACTGGCAAATGTCTTCACTGACATTCTCAACATGTCCCCGACTGACTTTGTAAAAGCTATATGTTTCAAGCAGACTAACATAGTCCCTTGGCCCAAGAACGCCAAGGTAACCTACATAAAGGATTGCCAACCCATAGTACTCATATCTTTAGCAATGAAGTGCTTTGAAGTGCTGGTCATGGTTCACATCAACACCATGGGCTGATCCTGAACACAGGGGCCCCTCGGTGGTGCATGCTTAGACCCCTCTTGAACTCCCGGTTCACCCACGACTGCGTGGCCACCAGCGACGGCCACCAAACTATCATGGTCTAAACACACCAAGTCCTTAGATCCTCAAAAAGTTATACAGCTACACCATCGAGAGCATCCTGACTGCTTGCACCACAGCCTGGTATGACAACTGCTTGGCACCTGACTGCAAGGTGCTACAGAGGGTAGTGCGTATGGCCCAGTACATCACTGGGGCCATTCAGGATCTCTAAATCAGGCAGTGTCAGAGGAAGACCCTAAATATTGTCAAAGACTCCACCCACTCTAGTCATAGACTGTTGTCTCTGCTACCGCACAGCAAGTGGTTCCGGAGTAGCAAGTCACGTCCAAAAAGTCTCCTTAACAGCAAGGCAATCACTGTGTGTTACTTTGACATCTTAATGACCACCCTGTTCAGTAGAAATGTAAGAGGTGGAATGTTTTAATGGCTGTAAGTCATTCATCAGTTCCCTGTCCTAAATGGCACCCTATTCCATTTTTAGGACACTACTTTTGATCACTTTACTCAGTACTTTGTTGAAGCACCTTTGGCAGCGATTACAGCCTTGAGTCTTCTTGGGTATGATGCTACAAGCTTGGCACACCTGTATTTAGAGAGTTTCTCCCATTCTTCTGTGCAGATCCTCTCAAGCTCTGTCAGGTTGGATGGGCAGCGTCGCTTTACAGCTATTTTCAGGTCTCTCCAGAGATGTTAAGTCTCGGCTTTAGCTGGGTCACTTAAGAACATTCAGAGACTAATTTAATGGCCGGAAGTAAAAGGAGAAATCCTAGTTGAGTTTAAGAGGGAACAATAAATAAAGACATTGCATTTCTAATTTTAGGCATCGGAACAACTTGACAATAACTGAAAAGACAGGATTTGGCCCTCCCTATTCTGTCCATTTGAGATGTCCTCCTGACCGCTCACTTCCTCTTGTGGTCCTGTGTTGTCTTGGCTGTGTGCTTAGGGTCATTGTCCTGTTGGAAGGTGAACCTTCGCCCCAGTCTGAGCTCAGGTTTTCATCAAGGATCTCTCTGGACTTTTCTCCGTACATCTTTCCCTCTATCCTGACTAGTCTCCCAGTCCCTGCAACTGAAAATCATCCCCACAGCACGATGCTGTCACCACAATGCTTCACCGTAGGGATGGTGCCAGGTTTCCTCCAGATGTGATGCTTGGCATTCAGGCCAAATAGTTCAATCTTAGATTTATCAGACCAGAGAGTCCTTTGGGCAAATTCCAAGTGGGCTGTCGTGTGTCTTTTACTGAGGAGTGCTGCAGAGATGATTGTCCTTCTGGAAGGTTCTTGCATCTCCACATAGGTACTCTGGAGCTCTGTCATAGTGACCATTGGGTTTTTGTCACCTCCCTGACCAAGAACCTGCTCCCCTGATTGCTCAGTTTGGCAGAGCGGCCAGCTCTAGGAAAAGTCTTGGTGGTTCCAATATTCTTCCATTTAAGAATGATGGAGGCCACTGTGTTGTTGGGGACATTCAATGCTGCAGACATTTTTTCGTACACTTCTCCAGATCTGTGCCTCGACACAATTCCTTCGACCTCATGGCTTGGTTTTTGCTCTGACATGCACTATCAACTGTGAGACCTTATATAGACAGGTGGGTGCCTTTCCAAATCATGTCCAGTCAATTGAATTCATACAGGTGCACTCCAATCAAGTTGTAGAAACATTTCAAGGATGATCAATGGAAACAGGATGCACTTGAGCTCATAGCAAAGGGTCTGAATACTTATGTAAATAAGGCATTTCTGTTTTTGTTTTTTTTACACATTTTCAAAAATGTCTTAAAACCTGTTTTTCACTTTGTGGTATTGTGTGTAGATTGATGAGGGAAAAGCATAATTTAATCAATTTCCGAATAAGACTATAACCTAACAAAACGTGGAAAAATGGAAGGGGCCTGAATACTTTCCAAATGCACTATATCTGCTTGTTTCTTGTTGGGTCTCCTCTCCTCTTCAAGCAATGCTAAGTGTTTGACTCCTAATTGGAAGGATGTGAGCAGATTATGACAAATGAAATGCATCTCCCTGGGTGTGTAATTGGACTGTGATCTGACTGTAACGTCTCTGGTTGTGAATTTGGAACTCCCTATACTCCTCAATACCCCAAGTGGAATCACGGTCAAAGGTTGTGCTCAAGTCACGGCTACATAATGATGTTGATATGTTGCATGTTAACCACATGCAAAAGACAACTTTCCAATGTCTGAATATTTAATGGACAATAAAGCTTTTTAGATTTGAATCTAATTCAAGTGAATTTGAATCAAGATGGGAAGCTCCATCTGAATGGGAAAGGGAAGCTCTACACTGAATTTAATAAGCAAACAACCCAATTTCAAATTCTCACCATGGGTTGAAATGATGCAGACACACACCAAACAGTTGTCTGACTTTGACTAGACAGATCAGCAAACTGTAGTCTCTGACATTTTCCTTGTTGACACACAGCAAATAGTCTCCGACAGAGTTCTCTCTGTTTGGGTATAGGAAAGAGCTATACTGAATTAAAAAAAACATTCCCATTAAAAATATTGCTAAGGCCCTCACTGTACGTTAACTCAGCAGGGTGTTGAAAGAAATACGTTTAGGATTACAAAATTACGTTTTGGTTTACGGTGTCCATATTAGGACAGCCTCCACCTCACAGGAAGTGCCAGTCTCAACCATCTCCTTATGAGGCTGTCCTTTTGGTCACTGTGAGTGCTTCACATTTAAGCAGTTTATGGCCACTTCACCTCAGAGAACACAGAGACAGCTGAAGCAACTTCTAGCTGAACTTAATCTTGAGAAACAATCACACATAAACTGCACCGGCAGATAGTGGACAGAGAGAGACTTCTGTTGAGAGATATCTCTACCTCTATCTCACGCAGAATCACATCAAAAAAAGTGTGTGGTTTCGAGCCATTTGGTCACTGTGTGTTTCACACTTTAGGGTCAGTTCATGCTCAGAAGGGTACTACTGAGCTGAGAGATACCCTACTCTTATCTCAAGCAAAATCACGTTTCTCAGTTTCTCTAAAGTCCCCTAAATCCCGGGAATAGAGTTTAGCCTTGTAGCCACCTCAAAATGGCCCAGTCTGAGAAAACCGAGACTCCAGTGATTTATAAACTCCAGTGTCTTTTTCCCGGCCTGCTCACAGCCATTTTTTGTAACACTTTTTGTGGGAACTGGTAAGGGAATTAATGAAGGGACGGAGCATTGGGAAGGAATGGTACTTATTCCAACTGATGGACATCTGCGGATGAGCAAACTGACATATCTGTGCATCGGCAAAAATCCCTCATCCCAGTGTCAAGGTTGGAGCATTTATGTGGGACCCTCTAGGGCGGTCTCGGGACTTAAAATGCCAGAATCCTTCATTGTCCCTAATGTTGTGTCAAGGGACATCTTGCATTCGTCTACAAACTCAAAATGGCCACCATATGCAACCCACTGCAATGCTTGCCTCTGCCTGGACAGGAGAGCATGGCTGCATCCAGGGACCAAACACTTCTCCAAGACAATTGTGTATTTCTGAAGGAATTGGATACATGTGAGCAATATGGTAAAATGTCATATCAGGGGATAATATGGAGCTAGTTAAGTATTCCCTACACCTATCAAAGTCTTTCAGTTCTAGATTAGAGAAAAGTACCTACGGGTTATGTCTGTAGGGGCCATCATTAGACAAGCTCTTAAACACAGGTAGTAATGGACCCCTGAGGCACCACTTCATATTGCCTGGTTATAATTTGCTCACACACACTGAGAGCAAATGAGCTGTTCTGGCTAAGTGGCAGACCTCCAACGGCTCTACCTGCAAATGTATGAGCGAAAATCTAACAGCTCAGAACTATCTCTCCCTCTTAGTCAGTAACGCTTTATAATAACAAATAACCTATGTACTATTTATTAAAGGAGATTATTATAAAGTGTTTCTTCTTAGTTTTGTATTACTGTACCAACAGCGTTTCTTAATTCCAGTCCTTCAGATCCAAAGGGTTGCTTCTTTTCCTTCTAGCCCAGCACTAAACTTACTGGATTCAGCGAATCAATTCTTCACCAAAGCTTTGATTAGTTGAATCAGATGTGTTAGTGCAGGGCTAGAATGAAAAATCCACACTCCTTTGGGACCCGGAAGAATCAGGAGTGGGGAAAACACGACTGCTGTACAGTAAGCACATTGTGTAACTTCTCCCGCTCTGAGTCCTATTGTTCAGGGCTTGTCACATTGCATTGCGTTGAGTTTAATGTGATTTTAGATCTCTGGCTGGGATCAAACTGACATTGCTGACCCCCGTGTTGCCCAGCCTGTGGCAGATACTGTGATCTCTGCCAGCTCCAACACCAATGCATCTCCCTTTGAGCTGCTGCTGCCTCCACACACTACATGACTTCTGTCATCTTCTGCTGTGTTTGCATGGTGGGGTGTAGACACACACACACGCACGCACGCACGCACACACGCACAAACATACATGCACACACGCACAAACATACATGCACGCACGCACAAACATACACACACGCACACACGCACAAACATACATGCACACACGCACGAACATACATGCACACACGCACGCACACACGCACAAACATACACACACGCACACACGCACAAACATACATGCACACACGCACAAACATACACGCACAGGCGCACGCACACACTCACGCACGCACACACTGATGGAAGGACAGATACACACATGCCGTCACACATGTTTTTATAGAAGCAGTTGTATTTCACTGCTGGAATTGGTTAAACACATATTTCATTTGTATGTCTGCATAGTTCATGTTGCATGTTGCATGTGTAGGTGGTGGAATATAAAACTGGGAGAAAAAAAACATTCTGACATTCAAGAGGATGTTTATTAAAATAGAGATATGACCCCAATTATAGAAGACCAAACTGAATTCGTTTGACCTCAATTTCTTTTCTTCCGGTAATTAGGAAACATATTCAATGATTAAAACGTCAGTTGTTTGAAATTCAGCGAGATCCCAGTATAATTAACTTCACTCACAGTAACCCACGCTTATTGTTCTCCATTGTATGACTGAAGGTTCAATTAGTGCTCAAATCTAACACTCCCACAGAAAAAGGTGTAAAAACACTTGAACTTTGCAACAATTATTTTACCTGTTATTTATATAAATGTTTCATTTTATTGATCATTTTTGTGAATACAAGTGAGTGAGGTAAAACAGACATAAAGATGAACACCATGTGACCATGTTCATCCTCGTCCTTTTCTTAATGAATGCCTATCTATCGCTTGTTCATGCTGAATGGGCTATGTAATCAATTCAATCAATCATGGATAAAGATCAACGTCTGTAAATTGATTGAAGTACCTGTTAACAAAATGGACACACAGCGAGATCCTTGAAGTAGAACCAAACTTGGTCGGAAATTCTGCCCCCCCCCCCCAATTATAGTAGCATCCTATCGTATCTCTTACTGCAGTTCCCCAGCAACTGACTGACAATGAATGACTTGCTTATCATCCTGTGTGTTTGAGCACCACTGCACATGACAGCTTGGGCAGTTTTTAATATTCAGAGTCAAAATGACGCTCCTCAGCTGATGTGGGATTTCGGCAGCTCATCAGCAACTATTGTGGTTCTGTTTCTTTTACATTGGGGGAGGGGGGTTTAGTCATTGATGACAAGTCTAGCCACAAACTACTTTTCAAAACGGATGTTAACAGGAATGTGCCGACACAGCCACTGCACTGATTTGTGAGACAGCACCCATTTTTATACGGCTTTCTGTATTTGATGCTTTCTTATAAAGAAAAGAAAGAGAAAAAGAAGAAACCCGCACACGCGTCTTGGCAGCATCGCTGCTCTTTAAAAAAGCTTTACGCATCGGCCTCGCGGCCTTTCTCAGAGTTTATGCAGGTAACATTTTTTTAAAGTGCACCCTTATGTAGACACAGCTCCACCCACGTCCGTTACATGCAACCAATGGGCTTGGAGTCAAGGGAAAGTCAGTAAGTGTTACCAAATATAACAATGTGTATTTCATGAATATTCTAATAACGTGTGTGCAAAGGCCTTGGGGCTGATACGTCAAGCTTATTAAAGAGCATTGTGCGGGTTTCTTCTTTTTTCTCATGTTATTCAACTGTTACCAATGCACCTGCATAAAAGGTAGCTCAGATGTGGTTTTAAAATCAAATTAAATATGTAAAAAAAACAAGCTATACTGCTTATAACAATTCCAGCAGGGGTTTGCAACCTAAGTGTGGCGCATTAAGAGAATACTGTAGGCTAAAATGGGGGATATAGGCTATATCTTATCCAGACTTAGAGTATGTCTTATCCAGGATAATCTAGTTAATATGTGACACAGTTGGCCAAGAGTCCTGACTCTTCCTGCTACTCAATCATCGCCATGCAGGGAACTCCACTCTACACTCTCGGTTCTATAACAGGGTCATATTTATAAGGCACCAAACAGAGGAAAACGGTCTGAAACAAAGAGGGACAACCTGAACTAGTCTGATGAAAAATGCTCCCTTTTGGTTTCAGTTGGTTGAAAAACATTTTGTTACATTATGCCCAAATGAATATAACCCAGCCAAACATGAGCTCATCACTCTGCACAAACCTGTAAAGAGATTATCTTAAAGAAGACCTATTCACCAAATAAATTGGATTATGAAGATCCTCTTTGGGTCTCTCAGTCAGTCTGTGAGGTCATCATATTGGCGTCAAAGTAAGGCTTATAGGGAGGTAATCAGGGCTCAGCCCAGCACTGAATTACCTCCTCAATCTGCTTGTTTTTGTTACTGTAGCTGGTGTTCAATGGCAGTGGTTCCCAAACTGAGGGGAACAAATATCCTTTACGTTGATGACCTTTTGCAGATCCAAATTAGTTTTACACATTGATTCCACAACATCATTTAATTTTTTTTAATGAAAGGACGTGGAAACACTGTCCCATGCCTAATGTGCTGTTGCCACCTCCTGTATGTGTTGTAGCCAACTACTGTGTTTGCTGTAGCCAACTACTGTGCTGTGGCCAACTACTGTGCTGTAGCCAACTACTGTGCTGTAGTCAACTACTGTGTGTGCTGTAGCCAACTACTGTGCTGTAGCCAACTGCTGTATGTGTTGTAGCCAACTACTGTGCTGTAGTCAACTACTGTGTGTGCTGTAGCCAACTACCGTGCTGTAGCCAACTGCTGTATGTGTTGTAGCCAACTACTGTGCTGTAGCCAACTACTGTATGTGCTGTAGCCAACTTCTGTATGTGCTGTAGCCAACTACTGTATGTGTTGTAGCCATCTACTGTGATGTAGCCAACTTCTGTATGTTCTGTAACCATCTACTGTGCTGTAGCAACTACTGTGCTGTAGTCAACTCCTGTATGTTCTGTAGCCATCTACTGTGCTGTAGCCAACAACTGTGCTGTAGCCAGATACTGTATGTGCTGTAGCCAACTTCTGTATGTTCTATAACCATCTACTGTGCTGTAGCAACTACTGTGCTGTAGTCAACTCCTGTATGTTCTGTAGCCATCTACTGTGCTGTAGCCAACAACTGTATGTGCTGTAGCCAACAACTGTGCTGTGGCCAACTACTATGCTGTAGCCAGCTACTGTATGTTCTGTAGCCATCTACTGTATGTGCTGTAGCCAACTATTGTGCTGTAGCCAACTACTGTGCTGTAGCCAACTACTGTGCTGTAGCCAACTACTGTATGTACTGTAACCAACTACTGTGCTGTAACCAACTACTGTGTTGTAGCCAACTACTGTATGTGCTGTAGCCAACTATAGTGCTGTAGCCACTCCCTGTATGTGCTGTAGCCAACTACTGTATGTCCGGTAGCCAAATACGGTATGTCTTGTAGCCAACTACTGTGCTGTAGCAACTCCTCTATCGCATGACAATGATTGAAGAGATGGCAACAGCACATACAGTACAGGACCAGGTTAGGCAATAACAATCTTTGTCATGAGAATCTATACACTGACAGTTGTTTGGATCATCATATTAGCTTTGAAGACAATCCGTGGGAGACGACCACAGCTAACTGCTTTACTAGCCATGCGACCAGTGCATGGAAATGAAAACAAATCCCACCACTCTCAGGGATAATCCTGAGACAGGGTTTCATCTGATCCAAATTGAGATCAAAGGGTGAAACGGCGGCCATGTTTTATGGAGTAGTTATACTCACTGCAAAGCTGCAAAGCTCTCACAGCCTGTCGGTTCTGGTTATGTTAGCTAGCTAGCTGACAGCAGATGACTCATATCACTCTGCCTGGGTTACTGAAGTCACCAAAAATAATCCTTTGGTTGTGTTGATGAAGGTAACATTAGAAAAATATATATTTGACAGAGCACAATAGCATTTTCGTTTGTTTATGTTACTGTAGGCTGTTTTCTGCCGCAAGCTCACCTATGGAGAGCATGGAACAGCGGCTATTCATGGAAAAAGTGATATTTTATATTTTTGTTATTTTTTGGAAACCTCTGAATATGGTCTTTTGGCGCTCTGTTTCCCTGCGTCTGTGACATGACATGTCCTCTCAAAATGGCTTATACTACAAATTCTGTTTGTGACGTCAAAATTCAAACAATATACAGGTATGTGCGTTAAATACACTTATTTAGGTAAGGTCCAGGACGGAGAGGGCATGACTTTAAAAATGGCAGAGCTATTTAAAATTTAAAGTAATACGCAGTCAAAATGATTGCCTCTGCGCTTCTAGTGTTAGACAGCAACTTTAGAGGCTGGAGGGAAATGATCTTACTGAACCTCTGTCCTAAAATGGACACCGATTTGCAGAACTTTCTCCCCTAAACTTGTGCTTTGGGAGGCCATTATGCGTCACAAGTACCTCGAGAGCAAATGAGTAATCCTTAGGGCTCTGCAGTAACATGAATCGTTTTACACCAATTAGACTGCACTGTACCTGTTCCGACCTGCTGCATGAACAACACACGTGATTGAAGTCAATGAAGACATCTGCAGTCAGGAGTCCTGTTCATTTAGGCGCCAAACGGGGAGAAAACCAGCTGGGCGTTTTGCCATGGTGTGAACATAACCCGTTTCACTCCATTTTCAACACCGTGTCAGGTCATGTCTTTAACTCTAAGGTTGAGAACGAATCTGATATTTAGCCGGTCTTTTATTACTCATCATCTATACTTACGGGTCTTCAAATAAACGTCTTAGGAACTACACGCAAGCCATTATATGGCATTTAAAAGCTGATGAAAGGCTCAGTTTTAAATCTGCCATGGCTTTAATCATATCAATTCATTTGATGATAGTGTGACTAACTGAAGAGTTTCATTCCAAAATGCTGTTTATCCATTTTCAGAAATGTTGGAAAATTAGCTTCTATTGTTTTAACAATGTATGAAACAGATTGGCGTGTTTTTTCACTATCTAATCATGACACTGGGTTTTTCAATGACAGACATGTACTGTATTGTTTTGATATCTATCACTCGATGGTTTCATTTCAGAGAGACAGATAATCATCTATTGTTTTTTGCTAAACGCTATACACTGAATGTACAAAACATTAGGAACACCTTTTCATGACATGGACTGACCAGCCGAATCCAGGTGAAAGCTATGATCCCTTATTAATGTCACTTGTTAAATCCACTTCAATCAGGGTAGATGAAGGGGAGGAGACAGGTTAAAGCACGATTTTTTAAGGCTTGAGACATTTGAGACATGGATTGTGTGTGTGTGTGCCATTCAGAGGGTGAATGGGCAAGACAAAAGATTGAAATGCCTATGGTAGTAGGCGTCAGGCACACCGGCACACTGCTAGGTTTTACACACTTACATGTCACCAATAACAATCTTTTTTTGAAGAAAGAACTGTACAAATGATACATTTGTGACTTCAATTTTCTTTCAATGATTCAATACATCAATATGATATCTGGATCTAATTAGCAGATGCTGTTATCCAGAGAGACTTAAAGTTAGTGCATTGATCCTACAGTAAGATATCTAGGTGAGACAACCATACATCACAGTGAAAGTATACAGTAGTCAAACAGTCCATTCCAGCTAAACAATGGATATAAGAAGCTCCCGCGTTGAGAGGTCTGTTCAACGCTGGTCCGACCAATCTGATTCCACACTCCTAGACTGCTTCCATCACGTGGACTGGGATATGTTCCGTATTGCGTCAGACAACAACATTGACGAATAGGCTGATTCGGTGAGCGAGTTCATTAGAACGTGCGTTGAAGATGTCGTTCCCATAGCAACGATTAAAACATTCCCAAACCAGAAACCGTGGATTGATGGCAGCATTTGCGTGAAACTGAAAGCGCGAACCACTACTTTTAATCAGGGCAAGGTGACTGGAAACATGACCGAATACAAACAGTGTAACTATTCCCTCCGCAAGGCAATCAAACAAGCTAAGCGTCAGTATAGAGACAAAGTAGAATCTCAATTCAACGGCTCAGACACAAGAGGTATGTGGCAGGGTCTACAGTCAATCACGGATTACAAAAAGAAAACCAGCCCCGTCACGGACCAGGATGTCTTGCTCCCAGGCAGTCTAAATAACTTTTTTGCCCGCTTTGAGGACAATACAGTGCCACTGACACGGGCCGCAACTAAAACATGCGGACTCTCCTTCACTGCAGCCGACCCTCGCAAGGCTGCAGGCCCAGACGGCATCCCCAGACCAGCTGGCTGGTGTGTTTACGGACATATTCAATCAATCCCTATCCCAGTCTGTTGTTCCCACATGCTTCAAGAGGGCCACCATTGTTCCTGTTCCCAAGAAAGCTAAGGTAACTGAGCTAAACGACTACCCCGTAGCACTCACTTCCGTCATCATGAAGTGCTTTGAGAGACTAGTCAAGGACCATATCACCTCCACCCTACCTGACACCCTAGACCCACTCCAATTTGCTTACCGCCCAAATAGGTCCACAGACGATGCAATCTCAACCACACTGCACACTGCCCTAACCCATCTGGACAAGAGGAATACCTATGTGAGAATGCTGTTCATCGACTACAGCTCGGCATTTAACACCATAGTGCCCTCCAAGCTCGTCATCAAGCTCGAGACCCTGGGTCTCGACCCCGCCCTGTGCAACTGGGTACTGGACTTCCTGACGGGCCGCGCCCAGGTGGTGAGGGTAGGCAACAACATCTCCACCCCGCTGATCCCCACAAGGGTGCGTTCTGAGCCCTCTCCTGTACTCCCTGTTCACCCACGACTGCGTGGCCACGCACGCCTCCAACTCAATCATCAAGTTTGCGGACGACACAACAGTGGTAGGCTTGATTACCAACAACGACGAGACGGCCTACAGGGAGGAGGTGAGGGCCCTCGGAGTGTGGTGTCAGGAAAATAACCTCACACTCAACGTCAACAAAACTAAGGAGATGATTGTGGACTTCAGGAAACAGCAGAGGGAGCACCCCCCTATCCACATCGACGGGACAGTAGTGGAGAGGTTAGTAAGTTTTAAGTTCCTCGGCGTACACATCACAGACAAACTGAATTGGTCCACCCACACAGACAGCATCGTGAAGAAGGCGCAGCAGCGCCTCTTCAACCTCAGGAGGCTGAAGAAATTCGGCTTGTCACCAAAAGCACTCAAACTTCTACAGATGCACTATCGAGAGCATCCTGTCGGGCTGTATCACCTCCTGGTACGGCAACTGCTACGCCCACAACTGTAAGGCTCTCCAGAGGGTAGTGAGGTCTGCACAACGCATCACCGGGGGCAAACTACCTGCACTCCAGGACACCTACACCACCCGATGTCACAGGAAGGCCATAAAGATCATCAAGGACAACAACCACCCGAGCCACTGCCTGTTCACCCCGCTATCATCCAGAAGGCGAGGTCAGTACAGGTGCATCAAAGCTGGGACCGAGAGACTGAAAAACAGCTTCTATCTCAAGGCCATTAGACTGTTAAACAGCCACCACTAACATTGAGTGGCTGCTGCCAACACACTGACTCAACTCCAGCCACTTTAATAATGGGAATTGATGGGAAATTATGTAAAATATATCACTAGCCACTTTAAACAATGCTACCTAATATAATGTTTACATACCCTACATTATTAATCTCATATGTATACGTATATACTGTACTCTATATCATCTACTGTATCCTTATGTAATACATGTATCACTAGCCACTTTAACTATGCCACTTTGTTTACATACTCATCTCATATGTATATACTGCACTCAATACCATCTACTGTATCTTGCCTATGCCGCTCTGTACCATCACTCATTCATATATCTTTATGTACATATTCTTTATCCCCTTACACTTGTGTCTATAAGGTAGTAGTTTTGGAATTTTTAGCTAGATTACTTGTTGGTTATTACTGCATTGTCGGAACTAGAAGCACAAGCATTTCGCTACACTCGCACTAACATCTGCTAACCATGTGTATGTGACAAATAAAATTGTATTTGATTTGATTTGATTTTATATTGCGTTTTGTACAAATTTATAATAAGACATATCTAAAACCTATGAATGAAAAATCTGAGAACAGTAATATTTTACAGTCACATGAAGGTACCCATAATCAATCATTGCTTGTGAAAAATGTGTGGATATAGCATTTGGAAATAAACTCTTCAATTCCTTACAGTAATTATGATGTGTTTAATTTTGAGTGTAATGTGATCACACGCTGAGTTGCTTCGATTGAAAATTACATTGAATATGGATCCCTGGAGTGAAAAACATCTTTATATCCATGTATTCTAAGTAATGCTACTCACGAGCCTATAGTACTGAACATGACACTTAATGTGGGCAAAACTGGATGCTTTGTCATGTCACGGTCAGGTTGTGTAATGGTTGTAAGAGGTCTTTTTTTTAGAGGTCTGAAAAAGAAACCTACATTTAAAAAAAACTTTACCTGGTTGTAATACGGTTATCTGGCAATAGTATAAGGAACTTGATACAGTAGCAATCGGTTTGGCCAGAAGCCTATATTCCACACTTCCACAAGGCGTGAGATGGGTGCCTATTCCAGCACAAAGGAATGTGACATTCTGGTGAGAATGTCTGTACAGCCCAATGTGCATAGCCACTACGTGAACATCAATGCAGTCAACACACACTGCAGTGGGAGCCTTCATGGGATGTGGTCTTTCTTCCTGACAACCGGACGTTTGGACCGTTCCTCAAGCATGAGCTCCCTGACCATAGGCTGTGAAGTCACAGTAGGAAGTGGTGAGATAGAGCACTTTGATCTTTCACATCCTTCAAAGGCACAGTCGGGTGTGAAATTTGACAGGCAAGCAGAATGCAGCTCCTACAGGATAGGTAAGCAATTCATTTCCGATTCATGGATGTACAGGAGAGGCTATTAGGAGTGTTACTATGTGTGTGTGTGTGTGCGTGCGTGCGTGCATGCGAGAGATTTAGTAGGATTTCCTGATTGTAAAGTAACTTGAAGCACTACAGATCCGTCACTGCATAGTGGTTTGACTACCACAAATTAAATCAGGGTATGGACTTGTGTAGACGAGAGGTGACTCAGCTTTCTGCAGTTCAACAATTAAAAACAACTGAGTTTCTCTCATTGTCCACACACGTATGCAGACACGCACACACACACACACACACACACACACACACACACACACACACACACACACACACACACACACACACACACACACACACACACACACACACACACAAAAACACACACAAACACACACACACACACCACAACACTACATCAATCTTGGCCAAAGCAATTTGCTGACTGCATGAAAGCAGTTTAACAGTGCAGAAAAAGGGAACATCAACGCCCAGATTTGGAAGTCGCCATTGATCTTTGTTCCATTAGAAGCAGAACAAAGGTTCCATTGAAGCCCACACATCCTCACCTATGATTTATAACTGACTGGTGGCCATCTCGGGATCTGAAAGAGTGTGTTATTAATGGATGTGGGAAGGTTGCGGCAAACCTGGGAGAGAATGGCCCAGAGGGGAAATAATGGCAGTCAGCAGATCACTGCTTAGTGAGGACCTGAAGGACTGAACTGTCCTTCTAATACACTGAGGGTTATGGCTCTGAACTGTCCTTCTAATCTAATACACTGAGGGGCTAAGGCTCTGAACTGTCCTTCTAATCTAATACACTGAGGGGCTAAGGCTCTGAACTGTCCTTCTAATCTAATACACTGAGGGTTATGGCTCTGAACTGTCCTTCTAATCTAATACACTGAGGGGTTGAGGCTCTGAACTGTCCTTCTAATCTAATACACTGAGGGTTATGGCTCTGAACTGTCCTTCTAATCTAATACACTGAGGGTTAGGGATCTGAACTTTTCTTCTAATCTAATACACTGAGGTTTAGTGATCAGAACTGTCCTTCTAATCTAATACACTGAGGGGCTAAGGCTCTGAACTGTCCTTCTAAACTAATACACTGAGGGTTAGGGATCTGAACTGTTCTTCTAATCTAATACACTGAGGTTTAGGGATCAGAACTGTCCTTCTAATCTAATACACTGAGGGGCTAAAGCTCTGAATTGTCCTTCTAATCTAATACACTGAGGGTTATGGCTCTGAACTGTCCTTCAAATCTAATACACTGAGGGTTATGGTTCTGAACTGTCCTTCTAATCTAATACACTGAGGGTTAGGGATCTGAACTGTCCTTCTAATCTAATACACTGAGGGTTAGGGATCAGAACTGTTCTTCTAATCTAATACACTGAGGTTTAGGGATCAGAACTGTCCTTCTAATCTAATACACTGAGGGTTATGGCTCTGAACTGTCCTTCTAATCTAATATACTGAGGGGTTGAGGCTCTGAACTGTCCTTCTAATCTAATACACTGAGGGTTAGGGATCTGAACTGTTCTTCTAATCTAATACACTGAGGTTTAGGGACCAGAACTGTCCTTCTAATCTAATACACTGAGGGGTTAATGCTCTGAATTGTCCTTCTAATCTAATACACTGAGGGTTACGGCTCTGAACTGTCCTTCAAATCTAATACACTGAGGGGTATGGCTCTGAACTGTCCTTCTAATCTAATATACTGAGGGTTAGGGATCTGAACTATCCTTCTAATCTAATACACAAAGGGTTAGGGATCTGAACTGTCCTTCTAATCTAATACACTGAGGTTTAGGGATCAGAACTGTCCTTCTAATCTAATACACTGAAGGTTAGGGATCTGAACTGTCCTTCTAATCTAATACACTGAGGGGTTAAGGGTCTGAACCATCCTTCTGATCTAATACACTGAGGGTTAGGGATCTGACCTGTTCTTCTAATCTAATACACTGAGGGTTATGGCTCTGAACGGTTATTCTAATCTAATACACTGAGGTTTAGTGATCAGAACTGTCCTTCTAATCTAATACACTGAGGGGCTAAGGCTCTGAACTGTCCTTCTAATCAAATACACTGAGGGTTATGGCTCTGAACTGTCCTTCTAATCTAATCCACTGAGGGTTAGGGATCTGAACTGTTCTTCTAATCTAATACACTGAGGTTTAGTGATCAGAACTGTCCTTCTAATCTAATACACTGAGGGGCTAAGGCTCTGAACTGTCCTTCTAATCAAATACACTGAGGGTTATGGCTCTGAACTGTCCTTCTAATCTAATACACTGAGGGTTAGGGATCAGAACTGTTCTTCTAATCTAATACACTGAGGTTTAGGGATCAGAACTGTCCTTCTAATCTAATACACTGAGGGGTTAATGCTCTGAACTGTCCTTCAAATCTAATACACTGAGGGGTATGGCTCTGAACTGTCCTTCTAATCTAATATACTGAGGGTTAGGGATCTGAACTATCCTTCTAATCTAATACACAAGGGTTAGGGATCTGAACTGTCCTTCTAATCTAATACACTGAGGTTTAGGGATCAGAACTGTCCTTCTAATCTAATACACTGAAGGTTAGGGATCTGAACTGTCCTTCTAATCTAATACACTGAGGGGTTAAGGGTCTGAACCATCCTTCTGATCTAATACACTGAGGGTTAGGGATCTGACCTGTTCTTCTAATCTAATACACTGAGGGTTATGGCTCTGAACGGTTATTCTAATCTAATACACTGAGGGTTAGGGATCTGAACGGTTCTTCTAATCTAATACACTGAGGGTTAGGGATCTGAACGGTTCTTCTAATCTAATACACTGAAGGTTATGGCTCTGAACGGTTATTCTAATCTAATACACTGAGGGTTAGGGATCTGAACGGTTATTCTAATCTATTACGCTGTGGGTTTATGTTTCGGAACTGTCCTTCTAATCTAATACACTGAGGGTTATGGATCTGAACGGTTATTCTAATCTAATATACTGAGGGTTAAGGGTCTGAACCATCCTTCTGATCTAATACACTGAGGGTTAGGGATCTGACCTGTTCTTCTAATCTAATACACTGAGGGTTATGGCTCTGAACGGTTATTCTAATCTAATACACTGAGGTTTAGTGATCAGAACTGTCCTTCTAATCTAATACACTGAGGGGCTAAGGCTCTGAACTGTCCTTCTAATCAAATACACTGAGGCTTATGGCTCTGAACTGTCCTTCTAATCTAATACACTGAGGGTTAGGGATCAGAACTGTTCTTCTAATCTAATACACTGAGGTTTAGGGATCAGAACTGTCCTTCTAATCTAATACACTGAGGGTTAATGCTCTGAACTGTCCTTCAAATCTAATACACTGAGGGGTATGGCTCTGAACTGTCCTTCTAATCTAATATACTGAGGGTTAGGGATCTGAACTATCCTTCTAATCTAATACACAAAGGGTTAGGGATCTGAACTGTCCTTCTAATCTAATACACTGAGGTTTAGGGATCAGAACTGTCCTTCTAATCTAATACACTGAAGGTTAGGGATCTGAACTGTCCTTCTAATCTAATACACTGAGGGGTTAAGGGTCTGAACCATCCTTCTGATCTAATACACTGAGGGTTAGGGATCTGACCTGTTCTTCTAATCTAATACACTGAGGGTTATGGCTCTGAACGGTTATTCTAATCTAATACACTGAGGGTTAGGGATCTGAACGGTTCTTCTAATCTAATACACTGAGGGTTAGGGATCTGAACGGTTCTTCTAATCTAATACACTGAAGGTTATGGCTCTGAACGGTTATTCTAATCTAATACACTGAGGGTTAGGGATCTGAACGGTTATTCTAATCTATTACGCTGTGGGTTTATGTTTCGGAACTGTCCTTCTAATCTAATACACTGAGGGTTATGGATCTGAACGGTTATTCTAATCTAATATACTGAGGGTTAAGGGTCTGAACCATCCTTCTGATCTAATACACTGAGGGTTAGGGATCTGACCTGTTCTTCTAATCTAATACACTGAGGGTTATGGCTCTGAACGGTTATTCTAATCTAATACACTGAGGTTTAGTGATCAGAACTGTCCTTCTAATCTAATACACTGAGGGGCTAAGGCTCTGAACTGTCCTTCTAATCAAATACACTGAGGGTTATGGCTCTGAACTGTCCTTCTAATCTAATACACTGAGGGTTAGGGATCAGAACTGTTCTTCTAATCTAATACACTGAGGTTTAGGGATCAGAACTGTCCTTCTAATCTAATACACTGAGGGGTTAATGCTCTGAACTGTCCTTCAAATCTAATACACTGAGGGGTATGGCTCTGAACTGTCCTTCTAATCTAATATACTGAGGGTTAGGGATCTGAACTATCCTTCTAATCTAATACACAAAGGGTTAGGGATCTGAACTGTCCTTCTAATCTAATACACTGAGGTTTAGGGATCAGAACTGTCCTTCTAATCTAATACACTGAAGGTTAGGGATCTGAACTGTCCTTCTAATCTAATACACTGAGGGGTTAAGGGTCTGAACCATCCTTCTGATCTAATACACTGAGGGTTAGGGATCTGACCTGTTCTTCTAATCTAATACACTGAGGGTTATGGCTCTGAACGGTTATTCTAATCTAATACACTGAGGGTTAGGGATCTGAACGGTTCTTCTAATCTAATACACTGAGGGTTAGGGATCTGAACGGTTCTTCTAATCTAATACACTGAAGGTTATGGCTCTGAACGGTTATTCTAATCTAATACACTGAGGGTTAGGGATCTGAACGGTTATTCTAATCTATTACGCTGTGGGTTTATGTTTCGGAACTGTCCTTCTAATCTAATACACTGAGGGTTATGGATCTGAACGGTTATTCTAATCTAATATACTGAGGGTTAGGGATCTGAACAGTCCTTCTAATCTAATACACTGAGGGTTAGGGATCTGAACTGTTCTTCTAATCTAATACACTGAGGGTTATGGCTCTGAACTGTCCTTCTAATCTAATACACTGAGGGTTATGGCTCTTAACTGTCCTTCTAATCTAATACACTGAGGGTTATGGCTCTTAACTGTCCTTCTAATCTAATACACTGAGGGTTATGGCTCTTAACTGTCCTTCTAATCTAATACACTGAGGGTTAGGGATCTGAACTGTTCTTCCAATCTATTACGCTGTGGGTTTATGTCTCGGAACTGTCCTTCTAATCTAATACACTGAGGGTTATGGCTCTTAACTGTCCTTCTAATCTAATACACTGAGGGTTTATGGCTCGGAACTGTCCTTCTGTCCTTCTAAGATTAGGGCAACACTAGAGTAGCCTATGTCCTTATCTGACCAGTGGCACACTATGCTATGGCCATCACCCAAATGAGCCAGATTAAGGCTGTGCCCTGCTAGAGCTTGGTCGACCTTCTGGTGTGACAGACTGGGTTCAATTCAAAATTGTTGCAAAATATTGTATGGCATTGAAGCTCGTTTGGAGGTTTGTTAACACAGTGTCTTAAGAAGGGCCAGATGTATACAGAATGGTGTCGACTGCATAGAGGGGGATCAAGGAATCACCCACAGAAAGAGCGACATCATTGATATATACAGAGAAAAGATTCGGCCCGAGAATTGAACCCTGTGGTACCCCCCATAGAGTCTGAGACTGTGAGAGGACATTTCTTTTTTTTGCTGAGTTAGGCTATGTGAGGGAAGATTAGATACAAGAAGCCATTTAAATGCCAAACGTGACTTATATAGTAGTTACAAAAAACAGTTCCATTATAACATTTTATGTACTAAACGGAAATGTATTATATCAAACTTAAACCCAGCAAATGGCCTATCTAACAGACTTGTTTGAGGTAAATCATGTTAATTCCCTCAAAGCAAATTATGTAAACCATATTATACATCTTGTGTCTATCGCATTTTATGATTGGCCCAAGGGCACAGACAGCACAGTTGTGCTTGTAATATTATAACGCTGGTCCCATGGTATGTCTGAACAGAGCAATTCCACAATTCCAGGGAATTGCGCGGAGACTCTCTTTTTTTCACCTAAAATGTATTCCACATTTTAAAAAATTGATTTCCAAGTTTAACAAACCATACAACTCGATGCACCAGGACTACTTTTAACAATTTACACTGAACATTTTACATAAACACATTTACTGGAAGAACTGTGCAGATGATAACAGAATTTTGGTAAAATCTCCCTTTGTTTTTTTGTGTCCACATTTTCCAAAAACTCTGTTAATAAATATCTGCTCGGAATTAAGATTCAAAGATGTCTGCAGAAAGAATGGAGTGTCAGCTATGACATGACACCTTGACTTTGAAAACATCTCTTTTGGTTATTGAACTACAGTAAGTGAAGAGGATTTACACTCGGTAACAGAATTCTGGTAAGGGAATTACATCGTGGGTCCCTGTACTACACATAAATGTAATTCTCATCATGTTGATGTATGCTCAATATTTACACAATATATAAATATGCTATATACACTCCTTTGTATATTTGGGTATTATTCTACATACTGGCTATTATTAAAAGAGTTCTACACCCAAACAAAACCAAATTTGGTTGGTCGGGACAAGACCAAATCTGAACCAATCATAAACATCTATCTTTCACATGTTTGGACATCGAAGTACATCACAGTAGAGTACCGTACAGCACAGAACTTTAGAGTAGAGTTCAGTTTAGAACAGTAAAGTTCAGTACAGTACAATATAGTTCAGTGCAGTAGAATACAGTACAGTACAGTAGAGTACAGTGCAGGAGACTATAGTGTACTCAACTCTAGTGTGCTCTACTATGTACAGTACTGTAACATACTGAACTATACATTACTTTTCTCTATTGTGCTGTACTGTGCTTTACTGTTCAAATGAATGATTACTATGATTTCCCATTGTAGCCAATCAATTGCAGAAATTCCATTACCATTTTTTTAGGAAATTATGTTACCAATTTGGTAATGGAATTTCACATTTTAATCACTTACAAATTCATAAACAAAATGAATATCAGTAAAAACATTATAACTAATTGGTAGGTCTATCTTTAAGTGTTACTTCTGTGATCTATCATTAAACTCCCTCCTCATTAATTTCTTGATGACAGGGGGCAGTATTTTCATGTCCGGATGAAATGCATGCCCAAGTTTAAGATAAGATATGCATATTATTAGTAGATTATTAGTATTGGATAGAAAACACTCTGAAGTTTCTAAAACTGTTTGAATCATGTCTGTGAGTATAACATAACTTATTTAGCAGGCGAAACCTCGAGGACAAACCATTCAGATTTTTTTGTTGTTGAGGTCACTCTCTTTTCAATGAATTTTCATTGGGAATCCAGATTTCTAAGGGACCTTCTTGCAGTTACTATCGCTTCCACTAGATGTCAACCGTCTTTAGAAATTGGTTGAGGTTTTTCCTTTGTGTAATGAAAAAGTATGGCCATCTTGAACGACGGTAACTTGAAGTGTACTGGTACAGTGCCTTGCGAAAGTATTCGGCCCCCTTGAACTTTGCGACCTTTTGCCACATTTCAGGCTTCAAACATAAAGATATAAAACTGTATTTTTTTGTGAAGAATCAACAACAAGTGGGACACAATCATGAAGTGGAACGACATCTATTGGATATTTCAAACCTTTTTAACAAATCAAAAACTGAAAAATTGGGCGTGCAAAATTATTCAGCCCCTTTACTTTCAGTGCAGCAAACTCTCTCCAGAAGTTCAGTGAGTATCTCTGAATGATCCAATGTTGACCTAAATGACTAATGATGATAAATACAATCCACCTGTGTGTAATCAAGTCTCCGTATAAATGCACCTGCACTGTGATAGTATCAGAGGTCCATTAAAAGCGCAGAGAGCATCATGAAGAACAAGGAACACACCAGGCAGGTCCGAGATACTGTTGTGAAGAAGTTTAAAGCCGGATTTGGATACAAAAAGATTTCCCAAGCTTTAAACCTCCCAAGGAGCACTGTGCAAGCGATAATATTGAAATGGAAGGAGTATCAGACCACTGCAAATCTACCAAGACCTGGCCGTCCCTCTAAACTTTCAGCTCATACAAGGAGAAGACTGATCAGAGATGCAGCCAAGAGGCCCATGATCACTCTGGATGAACTGCAGAGATCTACAGCTGAGGTGGGAGACTCTGTCCATAGGACAACAATCAGTCGTATATTGCACAAATCTGGCCTTTATGGAAGAGTGGCAAGAAGAAAGCCATTTCTTAAAGATATCCATAAAAAGTGTTGTTTAAAGTTTGCCACAAGCCACCTGGGAGACACACCAAACATGTGGAAGAAGGTGCTCTGGTCAGATGAAACCAAAATTGAACTTTTTGGCAACAATGCAAAATGTTATGTTTGGCGTAAAAGCAACACAGCTCATCACCCTGAACACACCATCCCCACTGTCAAACATGGTGGTGGCAGCATCATGGTTTGGGCCTGCTTTTCTTCAGCAGGGACAGGGAAGATGGTTAAAATTGATGGGAAGATGGATGGAGCCAAATACAGGACCATTCTGGAAGAAAACCTGATGGAGTCTGCAAAAGACCTGAGACTGGGACGGAGATTTATCTTCCAACAAATCAAATCAAATCAAATTTTATTTGTCACATACACATGGTTAGCAGATGTTAATGCGAGTGTAGCGAAATGCTTGTGCTTCTAGTTCCGACAATGCAGTAATAACGAGCAAGTAATCTAACAATTCCAAAAAAACAAAAAAAAACTACTGTCATATACAGTGTAAGGGGATAAAGAATATGTACATAAGGATATATGAATGAGTGATGGTACAGAGCAGCATAGGCAAGATACAGTAGATGATATCGAGTACAGTATATACATATGAGATAAGTATGTAAACCAAGTGGCATAGTTAAAGTGGCTAGTGATACATGTATTACATAAGGATGCAGTCGATGATATAGAGTACAGTATCAACGTATGCATATGAGATGAACAATGTAGGGTAAGTAACATTATATAAGGTAGCATTGTTTAAAGTGGCTAGTGATATATTTACATCATTTCCCATCAATTCCCATGATTAAAGTGGCTGGAGTAGAGTCAGTGTCATTGACAGTGTGTTGGCAGTAGCCACTCAATGTTAGTGGTGGCTGTTTAACAGTCTGATGGCCTTGAGATAGAAGCTGTTTTTCAGTCTCTCGGTCCCAGCTTTGATGCACCTGTACTGACCTCGCCTTCTGGATGGCAGCGGGGTGAACAGGCAGTGGCTCGGGTGGTTGATGTCCTTGATGATCTTTATGGCCTTCCTGTAGCATCGGGTGGTGTAGGTGTCCTGGAGGGCAGGTAGTTTGCCCCCGGTGATGCGTTGTGCAGACCTCACTACCCTCTGGAGAGCCTTACGGTTGAGGGCGGTGCAGTTGCCATACCAGGCGGTGATACAGCCCGCCAGGATGCTCTCGATTGTGCATCTGTAGAAGTTTGTGAGTGCTTTTGGTGACGGGACAATGACAATGATCCAAACATAAAGCAAAATCTTAGAATGGCCAAGTCAAAGTCCAGACCTGAATCCAATCCAGAATCTGTGGAAAGAACTGAAAACTGCTGTTCACAAATGCTCTCCATCCAACCTCACTGAGCTCGAGCTGTTTTGCCAGGAAGAATGGGAAAAAATTTCAGTCTCTCGATGTGCAAATCTGATATAGACATGCAAAAGGTGGCGCTACAAAGTATTAACTTAAGGGGGCTGAATAATTTTGCACGCCCAATTTTTCAGTTTTTGATTTGTTAAAAAAGTTTGAAATATCCAATAAATGTCGTTCCACTTCATGATTGTGTCCCACTTGTTGTTGATTCTTCACAAAAAAATAGTTTTATATCTTTGTTTGAAGCCTGAAATGTGGCAAAAGGTCGCAAAGTTCAAGAGGGCTGAATACTTTCGCAAGGCACTGTAAATATACTGTAAGTGTTGATATTATTAGGCAGGAGTCTTTACTTCAACATTATCGTGATTGTTAGGACCGACGCCGGGGATGAGAAGCAGCTATGGGGAGTCAAACGTTTAATCAGGAACAGACATAAAACAAGACAGGAACAGCGTCAGCACATGGGTATACAAGGACATCAGTCAAACAATGCAGAAGCAGGGAACATAGCAGGGAACCAGACAAATATTGGGAAGGTAATTACAGAGGTGATTGAGTCCAGGTGAGTCCAATAATCGCTGATGCTCGTGACGGGGGAAGGCAGGTGTGTGTAAAGCTGATGGCAAGAGTGCGCAATGCTGGGGAGCCTCGAGCACCAGGGGAGAAGAGAGGGAGCAGGCATGACAGTGTTTTGATGTCTTCTTATGTCTTTTCCCGGAAGATATTTTCTAATACCCCGTTTCCATCTGTTTGACCCGAAATCAAAGCCTTTTCTTATTCCCCCCAAAATCTGGATGGAAAATGGTTGAAAAATGTATATATCCCTTAATTAAAAAAGCAAACACTTAGCTTTCATTTGACACCTAATTGTACATGCTCCAATAAACTTCACATGTTGGTGCTCATGGGTCCTTTACATGGAAATTACCTACAGTCCTTCAGCAAAAAGGCCAATGGCAATGAAAGGAACAATGTCCAATTACATGTGATGCTGATCTATTATGATCACAGCAAAAAAAAGGTATGTTAATGATTTGATAATAATTCCCGTATCTATGTTAAACATCTAATGACTCCCCATCCCGCATGAGGGAGCGTAATCATCGCCTAATTAGCATAACGCAACGGATATAAATATTCCTATTCATGAAAATCACAAATGAAATATATTAAGACACAGCTTAGCCTTTTGTTAATCACCCTGTCATCTCAGATTTTCAAAATATGCTTTACAGCCAAAGCTAGACAAGAATTTCTGTAAGTTTATCGATAGCCTAGCATAGCATTTTGTCCAGCTAGCAGCAGGTAACTTGGTCACGGAAATCAGAAAAGCAATCAAATTAAATTGTTTACCTTTGATGAGCTTCGGATGTTTTCACTCACGAGACTCCCAGTTAGATAGCAAATGTTCCTTTTTTCCAAAAATATAGTAGGCGAAATAGCTCCGTTTGTTCTTCAAGTTTGGCTGAGAAATCGCCCGGAAATTGCAGTCACGAAAACGGCGAAAAATATTCCAAATTAGCTCCATAATATCGACAGAAACATGGCAAACGTTGTTTATAATCAATGCTCAAGGTGTTTTTCAAATATCTATTCGATAATATATCCATCGGGACAATTCGTTTTTCAGTAGGACCGATTGGAGTAATGGCTACCTCTGTATTTTACGCGAGAATCTCTCTGGGAACATCAGGTGACCACTTGCGCAATGTAGCCGCTTACGGGTATTCTTCAACATAAATGCGTAAAACTACGTCACAATGCTGTAGACACCTTGGGGAATATGGAGAAAGAGTAATCTGGTTGATAGCCCATTCACTGCTCAATAGGGACACATAGGAACGCAACGCTTTCAAAACTTTTGAGGCACTTCCGGATTGGATTTTTCTCAAGCTTTCGCCTGCAACATCAGTTCTGTTATACTCACAGACAATATTTTTTACAGTTTTGGAAACATTAGAGTGTTTTCTATCCTAAGCTGTCAATTATATGCATATTCTAGCATCTTGTCCTGACAAAATATCCTGTTTAATACGGGAACGTTTTTTTCCCAAAAATTAAAATACTGCCCCCTAGTCACAACAGGTTATTAAACATGTTAATGCACAGACTTATGAAACACACTGTGTGTTTACTGGAATAAAGGAAGATCCTTACATTGATGTGTTACTTCTAAATATATTGTACATCACAATTCCGGGCTCTGTCACGTGACTCTTAGGTGTAGGGGTGATTGTAAGTGTTCACTCTAACTAGAGAGTACAACTGTATGTGTCTTGAGATATGACATTAACACAAATCCTCTATTTCTAGGAAGCAATTGTTATGAAACATTAACATCAGCTGCATAAGAGGCCTTGAGTCAAGAGAAAAGTGCTAAATTGCCACAAGAGAGCCTAAATAAATCATAGTACAATAACGTGAATTATGGATTTCCTTGGGAAAGAGCTACTGGGAGATGGAAGTCCAACTATTTTCATAGATGTATTTGGAAGGCAGTCAAGATTCCGTGGATCCACAGAAACTGACAGACAGTTGGTAGTTGACTGCTCTTATTGGCAGTAAGCAGTGGAGAGCTGTCGTCACTGCACACACACACACACACAATGTTTCTATACAGGTATAGTGCTAAATAAGGGTTATTTGGCATATGGCCATAGTGGAACACTTTTTGATGCTATGTGGAACCTTTTATGAATGTTCTACAAGGAACCATGCTCATAAGGTTCTAAATTAATGTGTATGTTGCTATAAAGACCCAAAAATATAAACACAACATGTAACAATTTCAAAGATTTTACCGAGTTACAGTTCATATAAGGAAATCAGTCAATTGAAATACATTCATTAGGCCTTAATCTATGGATTTCACATGACTGGGCAGGGGCGCACCCATAGGTGTGACTGGGAGGGCATAGGCCCACCCACTGGGGAGCCAGGCCCAGCCAATCATAATCCGTTTTTTGGAGGGCTTAATTACAGACAGAAATACTCCTTAGCACCCATTTTAGAGAATGCACAACCTTTTTTTTAATATCCGAAACATACCATATACTTTCATTCAGAGCGACACACAGAAGCATCCAGGGTTAATGCCCCACTCAAGGGCATGTTGACAGATCTCCCACCAGGCCAAAAAAATGTTAACCCGAACCCTAAAAGATCCCCCCCACAGTTCCCCAATAGCTGTTTCAACCATTTGAGACCCCTCCCATAGAATAATAAAAAAAAATACAATTAATTCCATTCCCCACCCCCCAAAAATGCACAACATTTGAGAGAAACAAGCTTTTTGTGCGTATGGAACATTTCAGGGATCTTTTGTTTCAGCTCATGAAACATGGGACCAACACTTTACATGTTGCTTTTATATTTTTGTTCTCTAAGATATAGGACCGACACTTCAGAACAAACTTCCTTTTGATTTGTTTGATCTGTTGTACAATGTAGTTCATCTGTTATTCCATGCATATGTACTTAAAAAATGTATGTTTTTTTGTACTTCAAGGGTTCTTAAAATGAGAAATCAAATAGGAAAATGATCCTTGGTATGACCTTCTTAAAACAATTCCATATAGCTTAGTAGAAATCGTAATAGAAATAATAAGATGACCCCTGATATACGTTTTTCTAAATTGCAACGGACACGGTGCAACCTTTGGTAGGTCGGCTGCTGGCAGGATTCGGCTACGGAACAGCAAAGTCAAGTCAGCCTGTTCTCATGGTTCTCACAGGGGAAGTGGAATGATAGGCTACAATGACTTTGCTCATGATCATGCACGCCGCAAATGACTTACGTATAGTAAGTTCCTTGAATTTTCTTTTGCGGGTGACTTTTCATTATCTAGATAGACACTTGTGTTTTCTAGCTAAAGTTGCACCAATCAAAGCAGTGGAGCGTGTAGTGAAGCCAAACTTTAGTGGCCAAAACCATTCATCTTGGGGCGATGATGGAAGCGTGTTTGCAAAATTCTATCATATCAAGCAATTATACCATTTGCTAACTTGGTCATATAATTATTTTATTTTTTAATACAGACTAGCTTAAAGATAAGAGAAAATGCACAAATTATCCAATGGATAATTTTCTGCAAAAAAAAAGTAGAGGTGTTTTACGAATGACTATGAGTGGTGGGTGGAATCAGGCGCAGAGAGCAGGGTTCTGTCGTTTATCAAATTTATTTCACCGGTGGAACCAAAACGATCACGCCAACACACAGGGCGTATATAAGTTGCCAGTCCAAAACAACAGGACAAAATAGACCGGAGAATAAAGATATGAAAACAAATCACACCATCAAAACATAGAGTAACAATTAACAAGCCCGCACAAATACCCAGCGGGCCTAGTGCCCTTAAATACCCTACAAACAAACCCTAATACAAAACAGGTGTACCCAATTAACCAATAACAAACGGAAAAAGGAATCGATGGCAGCTAATAAGCCGGTGACGACGACCGCCGAGCCCCGCCCGAACAGGAAGAGGCACCCTCTTCAGCGAGGTTCGTGACACTGTGTAAAAACCTAAGTTAAAGCACCCCCTATTTTAATTTGCCTAATGTCTCAGGCAGCCAAGTGGACACAATGCTGTTTGGCTCATCTCATTCGCTAAGAGGAATAACTTTGCAGCTGTTTCTGATTAATAAACAATGCCATGCTGGTGGGTGGTAACATTCAAAACAATACCCTGCCCTGAAACCAAATTAAGGCTGAAAAAACGTTGTATGTCATATAATAGGTAAAGACACTGCCTCCACACGGATTTGCATGAAGTGGGCAGTTCAAATTTGTCACTTCAAGCCCAAATATATCATACTTTGAGAAGCATTATGACTTATTGACTTAAACCGTGCAACATCACGGTTAAGCTCTGGCCATCATTTTATAGCTTGAAAAAGTGGATTTCTACTGGTGTGGGCATTTAAGCATACGGTGGTCATTTTCATTGATGTAAACGCCTAGATTCTAGTCCCTATCTCCATCTCAGATACATGAAATATTCTCCCTCAATCCATTTATATCACACTTCATGTTGAATAGAAGGGAGTCTTACCATTTTTTTTTACTTGATCAAACACATGCCCTGATTACGAAACACATCAGGTGATGGGTGTCAGATGTGCAAGATGTAGCAAAGATGATGAGACTCGCACAAATTGAGAGTGTCCTGTAATGTTCCATTTGCACTTGAAAACCCTTTTTAGGTAGTTCACACTGTGCCATGGAGATCCCAAAGGCATCCTAGGATTCAGACAAACACGGAACGGCTCTGCTGCAACCGGGGTTCTTCTTGCTATACTCGGAAAGTCTGAATGATCTGCTATAGCTAAGAGTCATTTCAGTTAAACCCACATTACAGAGCTTAAATCGTAGCATGCAGTATCTCTGAAACCCTGTCTCACATAGTCAAATGAGATACGGGAACGATTTTGGGTGATAAAAATGTCCAGTTACACTCCACTCACAGGTAGATGTTTCCTGAATTCAGAACGTGTGTGTGTGGGTAGACACTGCATAAACAAACGTGGTATTGGCATGGGATTTGAAATATGACAACTAGTTAAAACAGAACAATTTAAACACCCATTGTTGAGGCAATTACGACTCATTCCAACTGAAATATACCCATAGCATTCCGTTCATTAGTTTCATCCATCATTAGCCAAATGATATCATTAACAAATTCAGCACATATGTATGAGGGACTTTCGGTCACATTAAGAACGGCTCATGGTATTATTATATTATCTCATTACCCAAAATGCATTTGGTGCCCAAGGCAAAAGGACACATTTACAATTAATTAAGCATGGGAGGTTTTGAGTGTGGGGCACCATATGGTGTGTGCCAGTTAACTGTCATTTCGCCAGGGATTATTACAGTTTGGCTAATGGCATCAGGCGTTGGTTAATGAATCCTCAAACCTTCCTGATACTTCCGTGCATAGCAACGAGTGAGGTCCTAGGCATTCTAGCCCTCAGCTGTTATGCGTGACAAATTAAATAAATGTGTGGTTAAAGCTTAGTAATGAGCAATATACAGTCAGTTATTCTGTACACACATACAGTATAGTACCGGGTCGGACCCCCATTTGCCTTTCATCTAAAAACAAGAAGAAGCGGCTCCAGTGGGCACGCAATCCCTAACACTGGACAATTAAGGAGTGGAAAAACATAGCTTGGTCTGAAGAATCCCGGTTCCTGTTGCGTCATGCTGATGGCAGAGTCAGGATTTGGCGTAAGCAGCATGAATCCACGGCCCCATCCTGCCTTGTGTCAATGGTACAGGCTAGTGGCAGCGGTGTGATGGTGTGGGGAATGCTTTTCTGGCACACATTAGGTCCCTTGATACCAATTGAGCAACATTTGAACGCCACAACGAAGAATTCAGGCTGTTCTGGAGGCAAAGAGGGGTCCGACCCAGTACTAGATGTTTGTAGAGATGGGTGGACAAATGGCTGGCGTAATTGCTGGATGGCTTGATGGGATGGATGGATATATCAGGCTATATCTGTGTCTTATGCCACATTTTTAATTCTTTCATAAACACTTGCACATAATTACTTACATAAGAAGAGCTGTTGCAGGTACACAAATAATCACAAACATGAAATGAAACGTGCTCTTGTTGAATGCAGCTGAATAATTCCAATTTAATTGTGACATCTGGACCTCAAATCACCTTAATTTCCTTCCAGCGCGTGTTTACTCAGCATTAGCTAGGACAATACAATATCTATCAGATTAATCTACCATATGTTTTCTTCTGTGGTTCTACATATACATGAATATTATATCTAATAAAATTGTGTTTACTGAAAGAAGTCATAGTCATCAATGTGCGAACACACACACACAAACACGTACACAGGCACAGGGACGGATTAAGAAATCAACGGCCCCTGGGCTGTCTTGTATTTTTATAGACCCCCCCATATACTGTATGTACAGTGCCTTCGGAAAGTATTCAGACCACTTGACTTTCTCCCTTTTTTTAGGTTACAGCCTTATTCTGTAATTGATTAAAATGTTGTTGTTTTTCCCCCTCATCAATCTACACACAATACCCTATAGTGACAAAGCAAAAAAATTTTTTTTTTAAATTGTTGCCATCTTTTTTATATTTTTTATATTCAGACGCTTTAATCAGTACTTTGTTGAAGCACCTTTGGAAGCGTTTACAGCCTCGAGTCTTCTTGGGTATGACACTACAAGCTTGGCACTCCTGTATTTGGGGAGTTTCTCCCATTCTTCTCTGCAGATCCTCTCAAGCTCTGTCAAGTTGGATGGGGAGCGTTGCTGCACAGCTATTTTCAGGTCTCTCCAGAGAAGTTCAATCAGATTCAAATCCGGGCTTTGGTTGGGCCACTTAAATTACATTCAGAGACTTGTTTTGAAGCCACTCCACGCGTTGTCTTGGCTGTGTGCTTAGGGCCGATGTCCTGTTGGAAGGTGAACCTTCACCCCCAGTCTGAGATCCTGAGCGCTCTGGAGCAGGTTTTCATGAAGGATCTCGCTCTGTTCATCTTTCCCTCGATCCTGACTAGTCTCCCAGTCCCTGTTTCTAAAAAACATCCCCACAGCATGATGCTGCCACCACCTTGCTTCACTGTAGAGATGGTGCCAGGTTTCCTCCAGACGTAATGCTTGGCATTCAGGCTAAAGAGTTCAATCTTGGATTCATCAAACCAGAGAATATAGACAGGTGTGTGCCTTTTCATATCATGTCCCATCAATTGAATTTGCCACAGATGGACTCCAATCAAGTTGTAGAAACATCTCAAGGATGGTAAATGGAAACAGGATACACCTGAGCTCAATTTTGAGTCTCAGAGCAAAAGGTCTGAATACTTAAGGTACCAGTCAAAAGTATGGAAACATCGACTCAAGGGTTTTTCTTTATTTTTCACTATTTATTACATTGTAGAATAATAGTGAAGACATCAAAACTATGAAATAACACATTTGGAATCACGTAGTAACCAAAAAGTTGGCTGGTCTGAGTCTGCTGCGTCAGTCGTTCAGGTTCTCAGAATATTTATTATCACAAAGGGTCGCAATAGGGCAGGTCAATGGCAAGCAGAGGTTCGTAATCCAAGGCACAGTCAACAAGGGACAGAATGGCAGGCGGGCTGAGGCTCAGGGCAGGCATAAAGGTCGGAACCAGGAAGACTAGAAAACAAAAACCAGAGTGACGGTAATTCACGGAAAACACACTGGGACGACTTGACGAGACAAGCCGAAATGGCAACACAAACAACGCAGGTATAAATACACAGGGGATAATGGGGATAATGCTTGTCTCCACCTGGTGGGGAGGTGGAGACAAGCACAAGACAGGTGAAACAGATCAGGGTGTGACACAGCCGCAACCAACCATAAAAATATAATCCATAGATGCCAATTCAAATCAGGACTGGCAGCCAATTGCTAGAGCACCCATGAGTTTAACAGTCAAATTGCCTAGTTAAGACTTTCCAAAACTCTTCTATGGACTATATGTCAATGGCCACAAGACTACGCATGCTGCCCAAACTGCGACCTTCCTGAATGTAGGCATACGGATATTTGCCAAAATAAAGGAAACACTTGAGTAAATGAGGGACATAAAGTATACGTTATGGTGTGCGCGTGCATTTTCCTGGCATGGTCTTACAGTAGATCCACGTGTAGAATCTATGCCATAGTGCATTGACGCTGTTCTGGCATCTCGTGGTGGCCTAGCACCCTTTAATGTTGGTGTTTCCTTTATTTTGTCAGTCACATGTATGTGCTTGCGATAAAACTTAATCCCACAGTTCTTTTTTACCTATTGATCAATGATGGTCTCTGGTGCATTTTCAATATTGAGAGCAGGCCCCTGTTATTGGATTAAAAAAAACATATAGAATATTTGTATTTGTTTTGCCTCTTGGGCCACCTACAGGCTTGGGCCCAGCCCCTGACTCGCCCTCCCAGGCCGTGACCAGTCATGTTTATTTAATATGCTTCTTTTTTTTTTACAATCAATATTTATACATCAGTTACCCAATCAAGGCGGTGTCCCCCAGTTACCCATGTGTTCCCCCTACTTCCTCTCCTCCCCCCATTTGTCGACACTGTCGTCACTCATTGAGAGCGGGCTCCTGAGTCTTCCTGTGGTTGGCGGTTGCAGTAAAAAAAAGTACAAAATATATAATAAATACTGCATTTTTTTGCTTATTTTATTTATTTATCGTACTTTCATGCTGTGTCACGGCAGTTGGAAGGAGTGGACCAAGGTGCAGCGTTGTGAGTGTGCATTTTCTTTATTAATCCAAATGAAGCCAAACCAAACAATAGACACTGCAAAAAACCAACCGTGAAGCTCAGACGCAAAGTGCTCTAAACAAAGTCAACCTCCCACAAACACAGGTGGGAAAAGAGCACCTAAGTATGGTTCCCAATCAGAGACAACGATAGACAGCTGTCCCTGATTGAGAACCATACCCAGCCAAACACAAAGAAATAGAAAACATAGAACACAAAACATAGAATGCCCACCCCAACTCACGCCCTGACCAAACCAAAACAGAGACATAAAAAGGATCTCTAAGGTCAGGGCGTGACATGCTGCCTCTTGGCACACAGACACAGACATTTTGCTGTGTCCTTTGTTTTGGTCACAGTCCCTGCATGTGTGCCCTCTAAGGTATTGTAATCTGGCCAAACAAAATTAATCTCCTGTCCAAAGACTGAGACCTCTGGCTTTAGGGGAGTGTTGAGCTGCATCCCAAAACAGCTCTGTGGACTTCAAGCTGCAGGCCAGCTTTACACAGACAGGCAGGCAAATAGCGAGACATACAGTTAGACAGACGGAAAGACAATGCAAGTGAAAGACACCTTCGGGTCAGATAGTTAAGAAACAGACAGACACACAGACAGGGAACCGGTCTGGTAGACAAACAGGCATGCTGGAAGGTACAGAAGCAGACAGACAGAGAGACAGACTTAAATGCAGGCAGACGATAGATACCTTGTGGTCAGATAGTTCTAAAACGTTAAAGAAGGAGCAGCTCTAATCCACCCATCTGGTCTATTCCACCCGCAGTGGGACTCCACAATGACTCATACATCACTCGCCCTCCCAGGCCGTGTCACAGTAAAGAGACCACAGTGTCTCTCCTGGACAGCAGGTATTGTGAATGCAGGAGCTCCACTGCAGTATAAAGCCAACGGCTAAGGTCTAACTGGGGAGCTCCACTGCAGTATAAAGCTAACGGCTAAGGCCTAACAGGGGAGCTCCACTGCAGTATAAAGCTAACGGCTAAGGTCTAACAGGGGAGCTCCCCTGCAGTATAAAGCTAACGGCTAAGGTCTAACAGGGGAGCTCCACTGCAGTATAAAGCTAACGGCTAAGGCCTAACAGGGGAGCTCCACTGCAGTATAAAGCTAACGGCTAAGGCCTAACAGGGGAGCTCCACTGCAGTATAAAGCTAACGGCTAAGGCCTAACAGGGAAGCTCCACTGCAGTACAAAGCTAACAGACGAAGAGCTTAAACGGAGGTGAAGATAAGAAGCGCCGGCTAACATGTTTGATCTTGAGACAAAGACACACATTTTTTAAGTCTAATTTTGGGGTTTGAGGAGAGACAGTGAAAAAGAAATGCCATCTCTCCTGAAAGACAGCTCCGTGCTGATGTCTTCTGGCGAGGCCGTGTAGCGTTGCTCTCGTGTTTAAGTCACGTGTGATTCGTGACGGTGATGCAGCGTGTGCGTGTTTGTACGTGCGTGTGTGTGTGTTGTGGGCTAGTCGTTCCAGGTTCCAGCAGGAACACATGGAACACAGGCAGAACCCAGGTGGAGGAAGGCTGAGACACAACGGAGGAGAGGAACCTGCCTGCTGCGTTTGACTCATCTCAACGGGATGCGGAGCTGAGATCCAGCCAGCCTGCTATGGCTTCAGGCCTCAGGGCATCTCCGCTCCAATCAACATTACAAACTCCAATCATGGATTTATGGGCAGTGAGGTGCAGAGAGGAGTTTCTTAGATGTAAATAAGGACATGGAACATCAAACTGATTTATTTACCCGCTATGTTTTTATTGTTTAATAGCCCGTCTGGTTGCACCTCATGTCACAGTGAAGAAAGAGCTATAAAGATCTCTTTGTTGCCTGAAAAACGGATCAAATAAACAGCATTGCCACATGTAGCTCTTCACGTGGGGCAAAAATGGGACTGTTAATGATTCCCTGGTCAGACGTTAGTCACAAAGAGCAGACTCTGAGACTTCGTGTGTCACAAATGGCACCCTATTCACTATGTAGTGCACTGCCTTTGACCAAAGTTCTAAAGGGCATAGGGTGCCACTTGGGACACATGTGTGAGACTTCATGATTAACGGTCAGCAGTCATTTTCATGAGGTAGTCGTCTATCACCTGGTTGCCTTGTGGCTGCGAGTGTGTTCTGAGGTTCCTTTGTGCTCTCTGTTTATGACTTAGACACACGTGTGGACACACACACACACACACACTCACACACACACACATGCATGAGTGCAGACATGCACAAACACACACACCTACTGTATGTATAAAAGCACACACACACGACATTGGCTTACAAAATTATGAATAAATGAACTTTTCATCAAGCCCCCAAAAAGGCTGTTCAAACTGTGAATGTTCTCGCTTTCACTGGCAAACAACATGATCCACCATGTCCTCTCTTCTGTGTTCAATGGCAATTCACACGTCGTTTCCTGGATGTTACTAAGAAAGACATAACGGTATGGCTGGTGATGGGAAATTAAATATACATCTAAGGCAGACATCAATGACTCATGACAGCACGCAATATCAACAAGGAATAGGATTTTCATAGGTCGTAGGCCCTTAGACACCTGTTTTGAAATTCAAGATTTAACATTGTGAGGTGTGCGTCTACTAGACAGCATGACAGCACAATGGTGTGTTTTCCTAGAATGTAGTAATATGTATCAAAAACATGCAAAGATATCCAGTACAGTAGATACAATTGCCCTGCCCTGTAGATTGAGCCCGTTGTGTCTGTCTGTCTGCCTGTATGCCTGCCTGTCTGTCTGTATGCCTGCCTCACTGTCTGTCGGTCTGCCTGTCTGTCTGCCTGCCTGCCTGCCTGCCTGCCTGCCTGCCTGCCTGTCTGCCTGTCTGCCTGTCTGCTTGCTTAGCATTATTAACGTAGGTGTGGACAAGGCCTAACAGATGAATGCAAAGTCTGTCAATTCAAGCATTACTTCTCCGTCTTAATTTGGGGCCACTGCAGCCTTTCATTAGGAAGTAAATAGCACATTGATCCCAGACAAAGTCTTAGAACAACAGAATGGTAATGAATGAGGGGATTGAGGAAGAGGAAATGCTGTGATTGGAGAGGAGAAGAGAAATGAAGAGATTAATGGAGCTGTACTTGTCCAGATTGTCAGATCAATGATGGCTCTGTGTGACTGGCTGGGAGCTTTCTGGTGACTCTGTATCTCAATATATATACATCAGCAACAGCTAGTTCGGCACAGAGAGAAGGACCATATATTGTACAGATTTAGTAGGTCAGCACTCCGGCATTGTACCAGATCCCATGAGGGACTGAACCCAACATCATACGGGTACTAGTACTTGTTGCAGTGCAACAGGACCCTATTTTGCACTGCTTTTAGTAGGACAGAATCATATCATGCTGCTCTCAGAAAATCTGGAGTTTATGAACTGCAGTTTCTCTAGTCTAGGAGCCGGGGTCCATTCATGTGGTGTGATGGTTGTATGTGGCCCTGATTGAGATTGACATAGAAATGAACACACCAGCTTTCTATAGCCCTGATGACAAAGACCAGCAACAAGTGTTCCATAGTATGTTCTTTTGTTAAATCAAATCAAATCAAATGTATTTATATAGCCCTTCGTACATCAGCTGATATCTCAAAGTGCTATACAGAAACCCAGCCTAAAACCCCAAACAGCAAGCAATGCAGGTGTAGAAGAATAAATGTTTTATTTTTAAGTGTGTTCTTTATGTTTGACTGTATGAGACCCTTTGTTGGATTTCATTACATTGATCCGTGTCGAGAGTGTGAGTTGGTTTTCACATTATTGTCGTGTAGAGAGGAGAGGAGAGGAGAGGAGAGGAGAAAAAGAGGATCTTAAAAAGGAGCATTTATTACCTCAGCCACACAAGGACAGGGTTGTTATACACCGCATATGATGCTTCGTGGTAGTTAGTGAGTGAAAGGATGCTAAGATTGCTACATTACAGAAGACGGACAGGGAAAACACATTATTTTCTCACAAGAGAAACCTGCGTGTTATCGTACACCCACAGATTTGGAGATACACAAGCAAAGCAACCACATAACAACCCCCCTGCCCCTGCATTTGTTGGAATACGATTTTTGGAGCAGCAGTAATATTTTGGTAACACGACGCATCGCTAGACTCACAAACAGCAATGTTCATAGGTGGGCGACAGCAGAGATTTTTCTGTTGTCGTCTTCCCGTTTGAGGTAGGCAAAGGGCAATCACTTTGAAAACATTATAATTACTGTAATGTCAATTAAAAGAAAACCAACTGCATATTTAAATAATAGCTAGGCCTACATGTAACCAAGGTTTAGGTTTGATTTACATTACTTCCTTTTTCGGTCTGCCAGCAGGCTGCACGTTGCTCCGCTAGCAGCTTGCTAGCTAGCTGGCTAAAAACAGCTAGTAAGCTAGCTTTTCAGCTTCCCACATCTCCCCCTTTTGAAATAATAGGATTATTTTGCCTTGGTAAATATTCTTGTAGTTTACGCGCCTGTGTAACCTACAAGTGTATCCCAATTTGATATGCTGCTTCAATGTATTCACTCCCATACCAGCTAAAAACAGAATGTCATCATATCACGGACAAAAGGCTCATGGCTACCAGGTGTAGCAGTAGTTATTACTCAACAAAATACCTTTTTGGGGGGATTCTAATGAGGCTACAATGTTGTTTGGTTTACTGTTTGAACAGTTACTGAGATTATCTTTGGTTATCAATGCAGAATAGGTTACTTTGATGCATAGCCTGTATATCAGATCGAGGTACCTACCGAAAACACTGCCCCTTGTAACAAAAAGTGTCATTGTAACACTGAACTATGCTCCGTACCTACTGTCTCTGTAGACTCCTTTGCATAAACTGCCTTACATTGCAAATCCTCAGCTTTATCACAACAATGTGAACAAGTATCATGCTGGTGCGCCGTCAACACACTGTGGGGAAAACCCAACAGTCTTTAAAAAAGGACATCACACTGAGCAAATCATTTGGAGTAATTGCAGTCACATGCTCTGGTGGGCCCTGGGGATATAACCGTCACAAACACATTCCTGCAAATCCGTCGAGAAAATAAATACGCTTCATCAGTAAACTTTTGTACTCGGTCGTGATTGAATAAGGATACACAGAGCCCATACTGTACATGTTTATACACACACACGTGTGCATGTGTGCATACAAACATGCACGCATGCACACACATATTGAGATGTCATTGAAAATAAATGCTCTTTCTTTGATTATTCGATTAGTTTACTTCCTGAATTAGCTGCCTTTAATTCTAACTGAGCCCAACCCCAACACACACACACACACACACACACACACACACACACATACCATCAAGTTCACCAGCTACATCCCCAAGGTTTAATACATCCCCAAGGCCTCAATACGACACAAGTGGTGAACAACTCCAGTCCCCAAGGCCTCAATACGACACAAGTGGTGAACAACTCCAGTCCCCAAGGCCTCAATACGACACAAGTGGTGAACAACTCCAGTCCTCAAGGGCTGCGGTGTGGGCTTGTTTTTGTTCTTGCAAGTTATTGACTGATTTAGACCTGGGGAAAAGCTTGTGTTTACTCTCTGGGCAAACGTGACATTAACAAATCAATTATGGGAAGAGACAGATGAGCCTCAAGGCCTGGAGTTGTGCATTTCCCTGTCTTAGGACATTCCATGTCCAACAAACCTGCTATTTTTGTTTTATCGAAACAATGCTATAAAAATGCCTTTTCTCATGTTGCCTTGGGGAAATTCCAAGGTAACAGAGTGATGCTAAGATTTTACACTTTAAAACATATGCCAAACATAGGTAAGATGTTCAGTGGAAATGGCCCTTTATCAAATGAACCTCTGTCGCTTCTCGCACCGACACGCACTATTCGCACCACCACGTCAATTCAACAGCAGCAAATATTCCCTCAACTTCTGTCATCTTATAAGCCTGTTTTCAGGCTTAAACAGAACATTTGCAAGGAGCAACCCGATCCGACCTGGCTGTATAAAGAGCGCTAGGAGCCCAGTGCTCTTACCTCCACGTCACATCGCTGAACATATCTCCAGAGTCCCTACGGGGAAACATCGCGGAGAGAAAAGGGAGAATGAGCATCACACATCAAATGGAAGAAATCGATATGACCCTGGCATGTCCTCCCTATGGGGGCCCGAGGTTCCGCCTAGGTTCCTCACACAGCAACCTTACACTGCTAAATAGAGATGATCAAGGATTCAGTTTCAATGCAACACGCTGTCAACTATGTTCTACTGTAGATCAACTTTAGACCCCTTTAGCACCACTCATTATCCATAAGTAGGTCATGAACTGGCGGACTGGCTTATTACCGGGTGTATATGGTGAGGAATATGTACAGCGGTGTGCAGAAGAGGAAAGAGTAATACTGTGTAAGACGAATGAGTGCGTTAGTAAACTAACCGATGAAACGGTAGCTCTTGGTATTGCTTTAACCCAGCTAACAAAACATGATCCAAAACAAAATCCAATATTTATTTATTTTTCTTCTCACCTTTATTTAACCAGGTAGGCCAGTTGAGAACAAGTTCTCATTTACAACTGCGACCTGGACAAGATAAAGCAAAGCAGTGCGACAAAAACAACAACACAGAGTTACGCATGGGATAAACAAACGTACAGTCAATAGCACAATAGAAAATCTGTATACAGTATGTGTAACTGAAGTAAGGAGGTAAGACAATAAATAGGCCATAGTGGCGAAGTAATTACAATTTAGCATTTAACACTGGAGTGATAGAGGTGCCGATGTGGATGTGCAATTAGAGATACTGGTGTGCAAAAGAGCAGAAAATCAAAAACAAATATGGGGATGAGGTAGGTAGTTGGATGGGCTATTTATAGATGGGCTGTGTACAGCTGCAGCGATCGGTAAGCTGCTCTGATAGCTGATGCTTAAAGTTAGTGAGGGAGATATAAGTCTCCAACTAAAGTGATTTTTGCAATTCGTTCCAGTCATTGGCAGCAAAGAACTGGAAAGAAAGGCAGCCAATAGAGGTGTTGGCTTTGGGGATGACCAGTGAAATATACCTGATGGAGCCCGTGCTACGGGTGGGTGTTGCTATGGTGACCATTGAGCTGAGATAAGGCAGAGCTTTACCTAGCAAAGACTTATAGATGACCTGGAGCCAGTGGGTCTGGCGACGAATATGCAGCGAGGACAAGGGTATGTTTGGCAGCATGAGTGAAGGAGGCTTTGTTGCGAAATAGGAAGCCAATTCTAGATTTAATTTTGGATTGGAGATGTTTAATATGAGTATGGAAGGAGAGTTTACAGTCTAGCCAGTCACCTAGGTATTTATAGTTGTCCAGATATTCTAAGTCAGAACCGTCCAGAGTAGTGATGCTAGTCGTGTGGGCAGGTGTGGGCAGCAATCGGTTGAAGAGCATGTATTTAGTTTTACTAGCATTTAAGAGCAGTTGGAGGCCGCGGAAGGAGTGTTGTATGGCATTGAAGCTCATCTGGAGGTTAGTTAACACAGTGTCCAATGAAGGGCCAGACGTATACAGAATGGTGTCATCTGCATAGAGGTGGATCAAAGAATCCCCCACAGAAAGAGCAACATCAGTGATATACACAGAGAAAAGAGTCGGCCTGAGAATTGAACCCTGTGGCAACCCCATAGAGACTGCCAGAGGTCCGGACAACAGGCCCTCCAATTTGACACACTGAACCCTGAGAAGTAGTTAGTGAACCAGGCGAGGCAGTCATTAGAGAAACCAAGGCGGTTAAGTCTGCCGATAAGAATACGATGATTGATAGAGTCGAAAGCCTTGGCCAGGTCGATGAAGACAGCTGCATAGTACTGTCTTTTATCGATGGCGGTTATGATATCATTTAGGACCTTGAGCGTGGCTGAGGTGCACCCGTGACCAGCTCGGAAACCGGATTGCATAGCGGAGAAGGTACAGTGGGATTCGAAATGGTCAGTGATCTGCTTGTTAACTTGGCTTTCGAAGCCTTTAGAAAGGGAACCTTATATTCTTGTTCCCCTATGCCTGGAAGAACACATTCAAGAATAAAATGTGATGGTTCCTGGGACTCTTGTAAAATAATATTTTACAATGTGTTCCACAAACATTCCAGAAACTATCACTCTTCTCCCTGTTGACTCAACCAGCTGAGATAGTCCACTCGAAATACAAATAACATGATGTTCCATTAACCTTGACAGTCGTCAAGTAACGAATACTTAAGGTAAACATATATCCAAAAACTCCCGGTGAATGAACTACATAGGCAAGTGGAAAATCCTGCTCATTTCTATTTTGAGGCGGACAATCTCTTTCAACCGACCCAGTTTGCACAACGTGCACCAACAATAACACATGGTCAGATATGCAGGCTAAAATGCTAAAGTGCAATATTGCAGCATTAAATCAAGTCAAATCCCATCCAGCATGACCAATAAGAGTCATTGTTCATTCCAGGTCTCTCTTGAAAAAAAAAGATATATATTATTATCTCAACTCGACTAACCTGGTTAAAAAAAGTTTAAATACAAACAAAAAACGGACTGTCCCTTTAAACCACCTAGCTTAGCCTTTTAGCTCTACCCAACAACCACATGCATACAGAGAGAGATAAAAAGCTCAAGTGTAATATACCATTATTAAATCATATCATATCCCACCCAGAATGCGCAACAAGCGGTGGGTCCGGGTCATTAGTTATAATTATATCAATCATCACCCCCAGATCTAAAATGGCATGTTCCACCCCCGTTGTGAGCATTTACGCCGTTCTATTCATCCGAGACACATTGAAATTCGAAGCACAAGGAGCACAAACTCAATTTGCCTGCACACTCTGATGCATTCTCCTCAAGAGAATGCCCTTAATTTTTTTTATACAGAGGAAGAGATGCGTGTTAAAGGAGGAGATAAGGTAAAAAAAAAATTTTTTTTAAATAAACATTATTGCCGCCCCTAGCAGCAAGAAAGAATTTAAAAGGGCACATTTTGGAATGACCCTTTGCAGAACTTCTCAATGGACGTGTCGTATCAAGCTGTGTTTCATTTTGCTGAGCTATTTATATCATGTGGTTTGACGTATGGTGTAACGCCCCCGTGGAACTCTCAAGTGAGTTATTCTAAAACTCCAGCTCCGGGTTACTCTAAGTTATTTATTCATACAATAAATGTAATAAAACAGTATTTTAATAGGGTCAAGAATGATCAATAAGGGGTCTTATTGAGGGTTTTATAGATGTGTGCAGTGTGCGCAGTTGAATCAGGTGTGTTAGTGCTGGGCTGGACCAAAAGCTTGCGCACGCTAAGACCGGACTTACCCATCTACACAAAGGACCAAAGTGCTTCAGTGATGCTTTATAGTTGGATGGGAACATCAAAGAAGTTTTATTCCCTTCTTTTGTCCTCTCTCGCATTGAAATAGAAAACCCTCTCACTTTCCTCTTTTCCTCTTTTTAGTCTAAGTCTTAATTTATACTTCCCATAAAACCAGAGACTACATCTCCTTTTTGAGACAAAAAAAAACAACACTTTTAGTGAAATACCACACTAATGACTTTCACAGGACAGCTACTCAAAGGACCATCCATGGTTGTACTTTCTCCATAATTCAGAGTTTGAGAAAGTTAGTGAGAAGAGAGAACTGATTGGCTAAGTCAGCATTACATGGCTGTTTAGACTTACTCTGAGATTTTAAGGTACTTTACGTGACCCTGGCATTCAAAACAATCCCAAAGAAACCTTTTGCTAATCAGATCAAGCAATTACTCTTTAGTCTGTGTTGTTAGCATGCACAGTGTGGTTTGAGCACGGATGCATGCACACCCACACACACACACACAGACACGCACACACACAGCTCTACCATATACCATGACATTAATAGGTGGTGGGGATGGTGGTTACAGGGCATTAATGAATGCCTCTCCCAGATTCCTGACGACAGACAGATCGGGAGACTCCAGATTTTGTGTCAAGGAGATTGGTGCAGCATGGCTGGGTTTCAAGTTTCCTGGCCTCGTCTTCTCTCTCTCCTGCGCTCTCTCTCGCTCCCTCTCTCTCTCCCTCTCGCACGCTCTCTCTCAGCCCCCTAACAGTCTGTCTCTCCCGCTATTCCTCCCTCCCCTCTCTTTTCTTGTCTTCTCTCTGGGTCCATCATCCCCTCAGTCTTCTGGGTCCAGGAGTCTGGCTGTCTGCTCCTTAAATAGAGCTGACCTCAGTTCAGACGCTGGAGCTGCTACTGTCTTTAACTCTGCAGAGGAACTGAAGCTCAGTTTACACACGCGTGTGTGTGTTTATAGTATGTGTGTGTGTGTGTGTGTGTGTTTATAGTATGTGTGTGTGTGTGTTTATAGTGTGTGTGCGTGTGTTCGTGTGTTTGTATGTGTGTTTATAGTATGTATGTGTTTATAGTATGTGTGTGTGTGTGTGTAGTGTGTCTGTGTGTGTGTGTGTGTGTGTGTGTGTGTGTGTGTGTGTGTGTGTGTGTGTGTGTGTGTGTGTGTGGGTGGAAGGGAGTGAGGCGAACGGACTCTATTGAGAGCACGAGTGCATATTTACATATTCACTCCCTCACTTGTGGTTAGGCGGAGGCATGTGGTCCCCTATTACACACACACACACACACACACATATAGCCACAAACACACACATCAACAACAAATCTACTTGTCTCTGACAACACATTAAAATGCAGCCACTGTCAAACTTTCTACAATGCACCATTACAAATTATACCGTGAGGCTGCTTATAATTTGCATTCTAAATTGCCTAACGGGAGATTCAAACCATCAAGCGTTTTGCAAATGGCTTTCCTAACAGGGGGAATAGAGGGATCAGGAACTGTAGTGGATGCAAATGATGCATGAAACAAAAAACACAGAGAGGCAATAGGGAGGGAGAAATGTTAATGACATGTTAAGGTAAACAAATGGACAGCTCTGCTGGGGAATGTGTTCATCTCAGAATCAATGTGCCTTCAGCACAGAGGAATGTATTGTGTGTACACACACACACACACACACACACACACACACACACACACACACACACACACACACACACACACACACACACACACACACACACACACACACACACACACACAATGCGTTAAAGGAAGGCCAAGAAGATCATCAAGGACCTTAGTTACCTGGTCCACAGACTGTTCACGCGGCTACAGTCTGTTGGAGACGGAGAGACCAGAGAACAGCTTCTATTACCAGGCCATCAGACTGTTGAACAGCATTTACTAGCCATCTACCAGGTGACACAAGCTGTCACGCGCACACGCCTCAAACTCACAAACGCACGCCCACACACACACACTCTCATGCACACACTCATACACACAGCCAACACTGCTGTCTCATGTTATAGAAGCATTAAACCACTGGACAGTTACTACAATTACTTAAAAATCATACAATGTGATTTTCTGGATTGTTTTAGATTCCATCTCTCACAGTTGAAGTGTACCTATGATAACAATTACAGACCTCTACATGCTTTGTAAGTAGGAAAACCTGCAAAATCAGCAGTGTCTCAAATACCTGTTCTCCCCACTGTATATACACACTGTATATATACACATACATACATGCATACATACATACAGTACATACGTAAGTACGTACATAATATTTTCAGATAAATAAATATAGAAAAAAAGTAACAGATGGCATTTGAACCCAGTCTGGCACTAAGAGAAGATTCTTATGAGAGACAAGCCTAAATACAATCTATACACGCATTTACCACATAGAAGCTAAATATTTTTGAAATGTAATTATAGGAAGCCCTTTTTCTTTGATTCCAGGCTTTATCTAAGTATTCCGCAAATGGAAATACACAATGGACCAAAAAACGTTTCATTGTCTCCTCATCACTCAGCCACATAATGCCAGGGCATATTTTAGGCCGTCATTGTAAATAATAATTTGTTCTTAACTGACTTGTCTAGTTAAATAAAGGTTACATACTGTATATATTTTTTTTAAATATCTGGAATGCTTTCTGGAATATGAGCAAGTGTATATCGTGGTAAAAAATTCTTTAGAGGATCAAATGAGTTTCATTCTCTATTTCTTCAAGGTCACAATAGTTACACAGTTTGTCAACTTCCATTTCACCACAATACGAACCTGTTTCAATACGCAGAGGCAATATCCCTGATCTAACCTGTGCACATAGTGATCGCTTGCCTTTAGGTAGGTTATACATAATATACACTGGTCAAAATAATAAAGGGAACACTTAAACAACTCAATGTAACTCCAAGTCAATCACACTTCTGTGAAATCAAACTGTCCACTTAGGAAGCAACACTGATTGACAATACATTTCACATTCTGTTGTGCAAATTGAATAGACAACAGGTGGAAATTATAGGCATTTAGCAAGACACCCCAATAAAGGAGTGGTTCTGCAGGTGGGGACAACAGACCACTTCTCAGTTCCGATGCTTCCTGGCTGATGTTTTGGTCACTTTTGAATGCTGGCGGTGCTTTCACTCTAGTGGTAGCTTGAGATGGAGTCTACAACCCACACAAGTGGCTCAGGTAGTGCAGCTCATCCAGGATGGCACATCAATGCGAGATGTGGCAAGAAGGTTTGCTGTGTCTGTCAGGGTAGTGTCCAGAGCATGGAGGCGCTACCAGAAGACAGGCCAGTACATCAGGAGACGTGGAGGAGGCCGTAGGAGGGCAACAACCCAGCAGCAGGACCGCTACCTACGCCTTTGTGCAAGGAGGAGCAGGACGAGCACTGCCAGAGCCCTGCAAAATGACCTCCAGCAGGCCACAAATGTGCATGTGTCTGCTCAAACGGTCAGAAACAGACTCCATGAGGGTGGTATGAGGGCCCAACGTCCACAGGTGGGGGTTGTGCTTACAGCCCAACACCGTGCAGGACGTTTGGCATTTGCCAGAGAACACCAAGATTGGCAAATTCGCCACTGGCGCCCTGTGCTCTTCACAGATGAAAGCAGGTTCACACCGAGCACATGTGACAGACGTGACAGTCTGGAGACGCCGTGGAGAACGTTCTGCTGCCTGCAACATCCTCTAGTATGACCAGTTTGGCGGTGGGTCAGTCATGGTGTGGGGTGGCATTTCTTTGGGGGGCCTCACAGCCCTCCATGTGCTTGCCAGAGGTAGCCTGACTGCCATTAGGTACCGAGATGAGATCCTCAGACCCCTTGTGAGACCATATGCTGGTGTGGTTGGCCCTGGGTTCCTCCTAATGCAAGACAATGCTAGACCTCATGTGGCTGGAGTGTGTCAGCAGTTCCTGCAAGAGGAAGGCATTGATGCTATGGACTGGCCCGCCCGTTCCCCAGACCTGAATCCAATTGAGCACATCTGGGACATTATGACTCGCTCCATCCGCCAATGCCATGTTGCACCACAGACTGTCCAGGAGTTGGCGGATGCTTTAGTCCAGGTCTGGGAGGAGATCCCTCAGGAGACCATTCACCTCATCAGGAGCACGTCCAGGCGTTGTAGGGAGGTCATACAGGCACGTGGAGGCCACACACACTACTGAGCCTCATTTGGACTTGTTTTAAGGACATTACATCAAAGTTGGATCAGCCTGTAGTGTGGTTTTCCACTTTAATTTTTTTGTGTGACTCCAAATCCAGACCTCCATGGGTTGATACATTTGATTTCCATTGATCATTTTTGTGTGATTTTGTTGTCAGCACATTCAACTATGTAAAGAAAAAAGTATTTAATAAGAATATTTCATTCATTCAGATCTAGGATGTGTTATTTTAGTGTTCCCTTTAGTGTATATCTCACAAACACATTCACCCTTAATCAAACAGAAGGTTCTGAATTCGGGTTTATGAATAATCTCCACCCATTTTTTTTCATATTGCATCAACAGTTGTTTTTTAATCATAACTATGTCTCCCTTAATTCATACAGATGTTCAGTCAGAATGTTGAAAAAGCTCAGACATTTCAGTTTCCCAGGCTCCCCTATGAATAGATCCCATTGAAAAACGTTACTAGATATTCTGTCAGTTGGCATATCCAACAGTCTATTCCAAAAGCTCACCATACATGCCTTCCATCTCACCTCACAGGGATCCCAGCCCATGTCCCCAGTTATTGCAAGTATAGGTGAAAACTTATGGACACCTATAAAGTAAAGTACTGCTCTGTTATCGACATGCTCATTTAAAAAATACTCCAGAACAGGACACATGCATGTCTGATACAATTTGGAATAAGTAGCATAGCCAATATCTTAAGGATATCCAATATCTTAAGGATAGCCAATATCTTAAGGATATCCAATATCTTAAGGATAGCCAATATCTTAAGGATAGCCAATATCTTAAGGATAGCCAATATCTTAAGGATAGCCAATATCTTAAGGATATCCAATATCTTAAGGATAGCCAATATCTTAAGGATATCCAATATCTTAAGGATAGCCAATATCTTAAGGATAGCCAATATCTTAAGGATTGGACCCGTTTTCTTTTCTCAATTTTTTCAATTCTTGCCTAAAATGACATACCCAAATCTAATCTAACTGCAAGGATCTGCATATTCTTGATAACATTTGAAAGTTGAAGTTTGTGGAAATGTGAAACGGATGTAGGAGAATATAACACATGAGATTTGGTATAAGACAACACAAAGAAAAAAAACGTGTTTACCATCACCTTTGAAATGCAAGATAAAAGTCCACAATATATTATTCCAGCCCAGGCGCCCAGGCGCAGTTTGTTCATTATAAAGTATTTGCTTTGATACCATATTTATATTCCAGTAACTGTACTTTAATATGAACTAGAGAATCTTACTTGCCACGAGCTGCCTGTAAGCTACTGTCATCTTCACTGTAACCCCTTTACAGTGTACTCCTGTACATACCATTCCAAGTATACTTTATCTTGTGTAAATTCATCAGGTTTACATACGTATAGATTGCATTTTGGGCACTCATATAGTGCTACTTGGGGAGTTAAATAATCTTTATGATTATTTTACTGCACTGTTAGGGGCCAGTAACATAAGCATTTCACTGCACGCGCTATAACATCTGCTAAAATGTGTATATGTAACGAGTACGCTGGGAGTCGGGAAGCAAGTTCAGGGAGTGAATAATTTAATAAGAAAATGAACATGGACAAAACGAGAAACACGAGCAACATACAGACATGAAACAACGGAACAGAAACAATAATGCCTAGGGAAAGAACCAAAGGGAGTGACATACACTAAAAGTCGAAAGTTTTAGTACACCTACTAATTCAAGGGTTTTTCTTTATTTTTACTATTTTCTAAATTGTAGAATAATAGTGAAAACATCAAAACTATTAAATAACCCAGATGGAATCTAGTAGTTACCCCAAAAAAGTGTAAAACAAATCAAAACATATTTTATATTTGAGATTCAAATTGCCACCATTTGCCTTGATGACAGCTTTGCACACTCATGGAATTATCTCAACCAGCTTCACCTGGAATGCTTTTCCAACAGTCTTGAAGCAGTTCCCACATATGCTGAGTGAGCACTTGTTGGGGGATGATTTTGGAGGCCAGGTCACCTGATGCAGCACTCCATCACACTCCTTCTTTGTAAAATAGCCCTTACACAGCCGGGAGGTGTGTTGGGTCATTGTCCTGTTGAAAAACAAATGATAGTCCCACTAAGGGCAAACCACATGGGATGGCGTATCGCTGCAGAATGTAGTGATAGCCATGCTGGATAAGTGTGCCTTGAATTTGAAATAAATCACAGACACTGTCATCAGCAAAGCACCACCACACCATAACACCTCCTCCTCCATGCTTTACGGTGAGAAATACAGATTGTTCGTTCACCCACACTGCGTCTCACAAAGACACGGCGGTTGGAGCCAAAAATCTCCAATTTGGACTCCAGACTATAGGAGAAATTTCCACCTATCTAATGTCAATTGCTCTGGTTTCTTGGCCCAAGCAAGTCTCTTCTTATTATTGGTGTCCTTTAGAAGTGGTTTCTTTGCAGCAATTCGACCATGAACGCCTGATTCATGCAATCTCCTCTGAACAGTTGATGCTGAGATGTATCTGTTACTTGAACTCTGCGAAGCATTTATTTGGGCTGAAATTTCTGAGGCTGGTAGCTCTATAATGAACTTATCCTCTGCCGCTGAGGTAACTCTGGATCTTCCATTCCTTTGGGGGTCCTCAGGAGATTCAGTTTTATAATAGCTTTTATAACTTTCTTGAAATGTTCCATATTGACTGACCTTTATGTCTTAAAGTAATGATGGACTGTCATTTCTCTTAGCTTATTTGAGCTGTTCTTGTCATAATATGGGCGTGGTCTTTTATCAAATAGGGATATTTTCTGTATACCCCTACAATCTAAAAAATAGTAAAAAATAAAGGAAAACCTTGGAATGAGTAGGTGTTCTAAAACGTTTGACCGGTAATGTATATAGGGAAGGTAATCAGGCAGGTGATTGAGTCCAGGTGCGTCTAATGATGTACTGATGCACATAACGATGGTGACAGGTGTGAATAATAATGAGCAGCCTGGCGACCTCGAGCGCTGGAGAGGGAGTATACGTGGCAGTTTGCGACCAATATACTATGATTTCACCTGATGCACACACACACCGCCGCATTCACGTGCAACACAATGACAGCTGTCGTTGGATAGACAGTCAAGAATACAGGTGGAGCACATGGGGATGTCCTCAGCCTGAAGTGTCCCCACTTGCGCCAGCGAATAGCTAGCTTTTCACGTTGGCCGACTAGTAAGAAGCTTCAGGAGGGTTGCCACGTGTTCTAGCAAGGCTGACTGTGATTACGCCAGGTATGGGCTGAATCTGGTGGAAGTGGTACTTGCAAGCGTGACGTCCTTTACATACACACAAACGAACATACACACAAACGAAGTGACTCTCCCCTTGTTGGATAGACAGGCGAGGAAACACAAGCACGCAAGTGTGCATGTGCCCATACACTCACACATACCCACATGTGTGCACACACACACACACAGTCACTCAACCCTTGTTGGACAGACAGGTGAGAAGCAAGCAGCGACTCGTCCTCACACACTACTGTGTTCGTCTGCAAAACACAGCAGAGGATGTTGGTGGTTGCTGTCTTGAATTATTTCTCAAGGTCGTTCTATAAACAGTGGATCTACACCCCATGACTGCTTTCTGTTTGTACAGATTGTGTTGCCCAGGTCAGAAACCTGCTATGTTTTTTTCAGTCAATGCATCTTACTCTGGGCCATTCACCAATGACTGTGTGTGATGAATATCGAATTCTCCCTTTCCATGGCCTCAGCTTGACCGAGCTACCCGAAGAACGCATCCCTCGAGGCAATGAAATGCTCAAGTCTTGTGTGGCCCCATTGGTAAACCATGATGCTTGCAATGTTAGGTTTGTAGGTTTGTTTCCCGCTTGAGCTACCTCCTAAATGGTGTATATTATATTATGTTATGTGTGACATCAAAAAAATTCAGTCACTTTTGGGGACACAGTCAATATAAACTACAGTCACCAAAAATATATTGTAATACATGCTGAACGCTACGAATATCTATCTACTAATTATGAAGTGATTATTATATGTACTTTTCAGATAAGGTCAATAATCATAACATGAGAACACCACCCACAAAGTCCCTTGTTGTGACAAAACATGCTGAATCACTAGGTATGTTAACATGCACACTAATAATCAGATATCAAGCTGATTAAGGCAGTAGTAATATAAACACCTTATTCTGTTTATCTTAATCGTCTTAATGTCAAAATCAAAGTAAGAATACTGCGATTAAAACACCTGGTTATTATTAGTAGAGAGAGAGAGTGTGTTAACTTGTCAGAAAGAGAACTAGGAAATAACATGTCACCCAGGCTCAAAAAAACTATTCTTTCACATTCAAGTGTCGCTGGGAGTGTTGAAAAGTCGCTGTCAAATAAATTGCTCGTCACACAGCCGTCCCCAGAACTCATACAAAATTGTAAGATGAAAAAAACACTTAGCAGAACGTGTCACCAGTATCATGACAGGCTCTTTGATTGTGAGTAATTTCTTAAGAAATAAAGGGCTTGGTGAGAACCTGATAAAAACAGGTGATGCCTAAAACTGACTGCAATGCATTTACAGCAGACCTGGTTTCAAATGCTATTCAAAATTATTGTAAATACTACAGGCCAATAGTTTTGAGAATGACACAAATATTAATTTTCCACAAAGTCTGCTGTCTCAGTTTGTATGATGACAATTTGCATATACTCCAGAATGTTATGAAGAGTGATCAGATTAATTGCAAATTCCCTCTTTGCCATGCAAATGAACTGAATCCCCCCAAAACATTTCCACTGCATTTCAGCCCTGCCACAAAAGGACCGAGTGTTGACGAGGACAAGGCTGGAGATCACTCTGTCATGCTGATTGAGTTCGAATAACAGACTGGAAGCTTCAAAAGGAGGGTGGTGCTTGAAATCAATGTTCTTCCTCTGTCAACCATGGTTACTTGCAAGGAAACACATGCCGTCATCATTGCTTTGCACAAAAAGGGCTTCACAGGCAAGGATATTGCTGCCAGTAAGATTGCACCTAAATAAACAATTTATCGGATCAGCAAGAAGTTCAAGGACAGCTGTTCAATTGTTGGGAATAAGGCTTCAGGGCGTCCAAGAAAGTCCAGCAAGCGCCAGGACCATCGACAAACAATGCCTTTTCCAGCATGATGGAGCACCTTGCAATAAGGCAAAAGTGATAACTAAGTGGCTCGGGGAACAAAACATCAATATTTTGGGTCCATGGCCAGGAAACTCCCCAGGCCTTAATCCCATGGAGACCTTGTGGTCAATACTCAAGAGGCGGGTGGACAAACAAAAACCCACAAATTCTGACAAACTCCAAGCATTGATTATGCAAGAATGGGCTGCCATCAGTCAGGATGTGGCCCAGAAGTTAATTGACAGCATGCCAGGGTGGATTGCAGAGGTCTTGAAAAAGAAAAGTCAACACTGCAAATGTTGACTCTTTGCATCAACTTCATGTAATAGTCAATAAACACTTATGAAATGTTTGTGATTATACTTCAGTATTCCATAGTAACATCTGACAAAAATATCTAAAGACACTGAAGCAGCAAACTTTGTGGAAATTCATATTTGTCATTCTCAAAACTTTTGGCCACGACTGTACAGTGGGGCAAAAAGTATTTAGTCAGCCACCAATTGTGCAAGTTCTCCCACTTAAAAAGATGAGAGGCCTGTAATTTTCATCATAGGTACACTTCAACTATGACAGACAAAATGAGAAAAAAAAATCCAGAAAATCACATTGTAGGATTTTTAATGAATTTATTTGCAAATTATGGTGGAAAATAAGTATTTGGTCAATAACAAAAGTTTCTCAATACAATGGATTTGAACGATTTCAAATAGTATTTGAACCCGGGTCTGATCCACAGACAATTGGCATTTAAGGGAGGTGGTTAATTACATTTCCAAGGTGTCACTTACCACCTCTCGAGTTGCTTGTTCAGTGAAACATGGGAGAAAGGTGACTGTAAAACATACCCTAAGGGTGATACTACAACAACTGAGGGTGATACTGTGTAGCAAGTGTTTTCAACAAGGTGATTTGTGAGTTTGTGTATTTGTAGCAGTTTTGATATCTTAAAAAGCCATTCAAATACAGACGTCATACAAAGACACTTTGTGTTGTTCTTCATCTTATGGGAAGTGTCTTTTACGTATTGGGATGCTCTTTCTGCAAGCTAGGATTTGATAGCATGGCAGGCCTTCACCTATCCTCAAATACAAAATACCATCAAATGTGATATGGGGTCTAAGCAGTTGGATATTTTCATTTTAGTCATTTAGCAGATGCTCTTATCCAGAGTGACTTACAGGAGCAATAAGGGTGAAGTGTCTAGCTCAAGGGCACGTGGGCAGATTTTACTATCCCAAAGCAGCTTATAGCTCATTTTATAAAGAAGCGTGGGCTAAAGGTGTTCTCAAGTCTTCTACACTCCAGTTGCCTATTTGGCCGGTGATGTGACTGAATTGTAATACTACATACTTTTGAGAATTCTGAGAAAAAGGTATTCTGGAGTTGCCTATTTGGCTAGGGCTTTGAATTATCATAAATATACTATGTACACCGAACAAAAATATAAATGCAACATTTAAAGTGTTGGTCCCGTGTTTCATGAGCTGAAATAAAAGATCTCAGAAATGTTCCAGATGCACAAAAAGCGTATTTCTCTCAAATGTTGTGCACAAATTAGTTTACATCCCTTTTAATGAGCATTCCTACTTTGCCAAGATAATCCATCCACCTGACAGGTGTGGCATATCAAGAAGCTGATTAAACAGCATCATCATTATACAGGAGCACCTTGTGCTGGGGACAATAAAAGGGCACTCTAAAATGTGCAGTTATGTCACACAACACAATGCCACAGATGTTTCAAGTTTTGAGGGAGCGAGCCAATTGACATGCTGACTGCAGGAATGTCCACCAGAGCTGTTTCCAGAGAATTTCTCAACCATAAGCTGCCTCCAACATCGTTTAAGAGAATTTAGCAGTACGGCCATCCGGCCTCACAACCGCAGAACACATGGAAGGCATTGTGTGGAAGAGCAGTTTGCTGATGTCAATGTTGTGAACAGAGTTCCCCATGGTGGTGGTAGTGTTATGGTATCGGCAGGCATAAGCTATGGACAATGAACAGAATTGTATTTTATCAATGGCAAGTTGAATGCACAGAGATACCGTGAAGAGATACTGAGGCCCGTTGTCATGCTTTTCATCCGCCGCCATCACCTCATGTTTCAGCATGACAATACAAGGCCCCATGTCGCAAGGATCTGTACACAATTCCTGGAAGCTGTCCTGCATACTCACCAGACATGTCACCTATTGAGCATGTTTGGGATGCTCTGGATTGCCGTGTACGAGAGCGCGTTCCAGTTCCCGACAATATCCAGCAACTTCGCACAGCCATTGAAGAGGAGAGGGACAACATTCCACAGGCCACAATCAACAGCCTGATCAACTCTATGCGAATGAGATGTTGCGCTACATGAAGCAAATGATGGTCACATGAGATACTGACTGGTTTTTTGATCCATGCCCATACCTTTTTTAATTAAAAAAGTGTCTGTGACAAACAGATGCATATCTGTATTCCCATTCAAGTGAAATTCATAGATTAGGCCCTAATGAATTTATTTCAATTGACTGATTTCCTTTAATGAAATGTAACTCAGTAAAAAAATTGTTGCATGTTGCGTTTTATATTGTTGTTCAGTGTGGGGCTGCTCAGCCATGGAAACCCATTTCATGAAGCTCCCGAAGAACAGTTCTTATGAACAGCAAACAGTTCTTGTGCTGACGTTGCTTCCAGAGGTAGTTCAGAACTCGGTAGTGAGTGTTGCAACTGAGGACAGATGTTTTTTACACCCTACACACTTCAGCAGACGGTGGAGCCGTTCTGTGAGCTTGTGTGGCTTACCACTTCGCGGCTGAGCCGTTGTTGCTCGCAGACGTTTCCACTTTACAATAACATAATTTACAGTGGCTTGCTAAAGTATTCACCCCAATGGCATTTTTCCTATTTTGTTGCCTTACAACCTTGAATTAAAATAGATTTTGGGGGCTTTTGTATCATTTGATTTACACAACATGCCTACCACTTGAAGATGCAAAATATTTTCCGTGAAACAAACATGAAATAATACAAAAGAAAACAGACAAATTTAGCGTGCATAACTATTCACCACCCCAAAGTCAGTACTTTGTAGAGCCACCTTTTGCAGCAATTACAGCTGCAAGTCTCTTGTGGTATGTCTCTATAAGCTTGGCACATCTAGCCACTGGGATTTTTTCCCATTCTTCAAGGAAAAACTGCTCCAGCTCTTTCAAGTTGGATGGGTTCCGCTGGTGTACAGTAATCTTTAAGTCATACCACAGATTCTCAATTGGATTGAGGTCCGGGCTTTGACTAGGTCATTCCAAGAATTTTAAATGTTTCCCCTTAAACCACCTAAGTGTTTCTTTAGCAGTATGCTTAGGGTCATTGTCCTGCTGAAGGTGAACCTCCGTCCCAGTCTCATATCTCTGGAAAATTGAAACATGTTTCCCTCAAGAATTTCCCTGTATTCAGCGGTATCCATCATTCCTTCAATTATGACCTGTTTCCCAGTCCATGCCATTGAAAAACATCCCAACAGCATGATGCTGCCACCACCATGCTTCACTGTGGGGATGGTGCTCTCGGGGTGATGAGAGGTGTTGGGTTTGCGCCTGACATTGCGCTTTCCATGATGTGATGGCCAAAAAGCTACATTTTAGTCTCATCTGACCAGTGTACCTTCTTCCATATGCTTGGAGAGTCTCCCTCATGCCTTTTGGCGTACACCAAATGTGTTTGCTTAGTTTTTTCTTTAAGCTATGACTTTTTTTCTGTCCACTCTTCTGTGAAGCCCAGCTCTGTGGAGTGTATGGCTTAAAGTGGTCCTATGGACAGATACTCCAATCTCCGCTGTGGAGCTTTGCAGCTCCTTTGGGGTTATCTTTGGTCTCTTTGTTGCCTCTCAAATGAATGCGGCCCTCTCTTGGCAGGTTTGTTGTGGTGCTATATTCTTTCCATTTTTTAAATAATGGATTTAATGGTACTCCATGGGATGTTCAAAGTTTTGGATATTTTTTATAACCCAACCATGAATTGTACTTCTCCACAACTTTGTCCCTGACCTGTTTGGAGAGCTCCTTGGTCTTCATAGTGCCGCTTGCTTGGTGGTGTTGCAGACTCTGGGGCCTTTCAGAACAGGTGTATATATAGTGAGATCATGTGACATATCATGTGACACTTAGATTGCACATAGGTGGACTTTACTTAACTGATTATGTGATTTCTGAAGGTAATTGGTTGCACCAGATCTCATTTATGGGCTTCATAGCAAAGGGGGTGAATACATATGCACGCACCACTTTTCTTTTTTTTATTAGAATTTTTATTTGAGTTATTTTCCATTTCACTTCACCAATTTGGACTATTTTGTGTATGTCCATTAAATTATATAAACATTTAAATTTAAATTACAGGTTGTAATGTAACAAAATAGGAAAAACGCCAAGGGGGTGAATACTTTTGCAAGGCACTGTACAGTTGACCGAGGCAGCTGTAGCAGGGCAGAAATTTGACAAACTGACTTGTTGGAAAGATAGCATCCTATGACGGTGCCACGTTGAAAGTCACTGAGCTCTTCAGTAAAGTTATTCCATAGCAAATGTTTTTTCCATGAAAATGACATGTCTGTGTGCTCTATTTATTTTACACATGTCAGCAACAGTTGTGGCTGAAATAGCCAAATCCACTCATTTGAAGGGGTGTCCACATGCACTATATAAGCAAAAGTATGAGGGAGAGACAGCAGGAATAAAATGAGGTGCTGGACTGACAGGTGGTGTATTTCAGTTTAAATTTGGCAAAGTTTCTAAAAACCTGTTTCTCTTTGTCAGTATGTATTTTTTTAAAGGCGGTAACATAACAAAATGTGGAAAAAGGGTAAGGGGTCTGAATAATTTCAGAATGCATTGTATGGTGTATGAGGCTTACACCAGGGAAAGAGAGCAGGAATAGAATGATTTGGTGGACTGACAGGGCTGGAGGCTGGCCATCTGTTCATCCACAGAGCAGCAGGCAAAACAGAGACTGCCACTGGGGAGGAAGAGTACACCAGGGAAACCCCACAGCTCAGCCCATAGGTTTTTCATATATAAAATTCTACAACATTGTCCCAGATTCACTAAACATGAATACAAACAATCTTATGTATAGTACCGGTCAAACGTTTGGACACCAAATCTTTCCAGCGTTTGTCTTTATTATTACTATTTTCTACATTGTAGAATAACAGTGAAGACATCAACACTATGAAATAACACATACGGAATCATGTAGTAACCCAAAAAGTGTTAAACAAATCAAAATATGTTTTATATTTGAGATTCTTAAAAGTTGCCACCTTTGCACACTATTGGCATTCTCTAAAATCTCTCAACCAGGTAGTCACCTAGAATGCATTTGAATTAACAGGTGTGCCTTGTTAAAAGTTCATTTGTGGAATTTATTTCCTTCTTAAAGCTTTTCAGCCAATAAGTTGTGTTTTGACCAGATAGGGGTGGTATACAGAAGATAGCCCTATTTGGTAAAAGACCAAGTCCATATTATGGTAAGAACAGCTCAAATAAACAAAGAGATACGACAGTCCATCATTACTTTAAGATATAAAGGTCAGTCAATTTCAAGTTTCTTCAAGTGCAGTCGTGAAATCCATCAAGCGCTATGATGAAACTGGCTCATGAAAACCGCCACAATAACTCATTAGCGTTATTAACTACACCTCAGATTGCAGCCAAAATAAATGCTTCACAGATTTCAAGTAACAGACACATTACAACATCAACTGTTCAGAGGAGACTACTTGAATCAGGCCTTGAATCAGGACTACTTGAATCAGGACACCAATAACAAGAAGAGATTTGCTTGGGCCAAGAAACATGAGCAATGGACACTAGACCGGTGGAAATCGGTCCTTTGGTCTTAGTCTAAATTTGAGATTTTTGGTTCAAACCACTGTGTCTTTGTGAGACGCAGAGTAGGTGAATGGATGATCTCCGCAGGTGTGATGGTGTGGGGGTGCTTTGCTGGTGACACTGTCAGTGATTTATTTAAAATTCAAGGCACACTTAACCAGCATGGCTACCACAGAATTCTGCAGCGATATGCCATCCCATCTGGTTTGCGCTTAATAGGACTATAATTTGCTTTTCAACAGGACAATGACCCCAAACACGCCTCCAGTCTGTTGACCAAGAAAAGTGATGGAGTGCTGCATCAGATGACCTGGCCTCCACAATCACCCGTCCTCAACCCAATTGAGATGGTTTGGGATGAGTTTGAATGTAGAGTGAAGAAAAAGCAGCCAACAAGTGCTCAGCATGTGGGAACTCCTTCAAGACTGTTGAAACTGCATTCCTCGTGAAGCTGGTTGAGAGAATGCCAAGAGTGTGCAATGCTGTCATCAAGGCAAAGGATGGCTACTATGAAGTATCTCAAACATAAAATATATTATGATTTGTTTAACACTTTTTTTGTCACTACATGATTCCATGTGTTATTTTATAGTTTTTATGTCTTCCTATTATTCTACAATGTCGAACTTAGTAAAAAATTAAGAAAAACCCTTGAATGCGTAGGTGTGTCCAAACGTTTGACTGGCTCTGTATATATATATCGGTATACAGTGCCTTGCGAAAGTATTCGGCCCCCTTGAACTTTGCGACCTTTTGCCACATTTCAGGCTTCAAACATAAAGATATAAAACTGTATTTTTTTGTGAAGAATTAACAACAAGTGGGACACAATCATGAAGTGGAACGACATTTATTGGATATTTCAAACTTTTTTAACAAATCAAAAACTGGAAAATTGGGCGTGCAAAATTATTCAGCCCCTTTACTTTCAGTGCAGCAAACTCTCTCAAGAAGTTCAGTGAGGATCTCTGAATGATCCAATGTTGACCTAAATGACTAATGATGATAAATACAATCCACCTGTGTGTATTCAAGTCTCCGTATAAATGCACCTGCACTGTGATAGTCTCAGAGGTCCGTTAAAAGCGCAGAGAGCATCATGAAGAACAAGGAACACACCAGGCAGGTCCGAGATACTGTTGTGAAGAAGTTTAAAGTCGAATTTGGATACAAAAAGATTTCCCAAGCTTTAAACATCCCAAGGAGCACTGTGCAAGCGATAATATTGAAATGGAAGGAGTATCAGACCACTGCAAATCTACCAAGACCTGGCCGTCCCTCTAAACTTTCAGCTCATACAAGGAGAAGACTGATCAGAGATGCAGCCAAGAGGCCCATGATCACTCTGGATGAACTGCAGAGATCTACAGCTGAGGTGGGAGACTCTGTCCATAGGACAACAATCAGTCGTATATTGCACAAATCTGGCCTTTATGGAAGAGTGGCAAGAAGAAAGCCATTTCTTAAATATATCCATAAAAAGTGTTGTTTAAAGTTTGCCACAAGCCACCTGGGAGACACACCAAACATGTGGAAGAAGGTGCTCTGGTCAGATGAAACCAAAATTGAACTTTTTGGCAACAATGCAAAACGTTATGTTTGGCGTAAAAGCAACACAGCAACACACCATCCCCACTGTCAAACATGGTGGTGGCAGCATCATGGTTTGGGCCTGCTTTTCTTCAGCAGGGACAGGGAAGATGGTTAAAATTGATGGGAAGATGGATGGAGCCAAATACAGGACCATTCTGGAAGAAAACCTGATGGAGTCTGCAAAAGACCTGAGACTGGGACGGAGATTTGTCTTCCAACAAGACAATGATCCAAAACATAAAGCAAAATCTACAATGGAATGGTTCAAAAATAAACATATCCAGGTGTTAGAATGGCCAAGTCAAAGTCCAGACCTGAATCCAATCGAGAATCTGTGGAAAGAACTGAAAACTGCTGTTCACAAATGCTCTCCATCCAACCTCACTGAGCTCGAGCTGTTTTGCGAGGAGGAATGGGAAAAAATTTCAGTCTCTCGATGTGCAAAACTGATAGAGACATACCCCAAGCGACTTACAACTGTAAGCGTAGCAAAAGGTGGCGCTACAAAGTATGAACTTAAAGGGGCTGAATAATTTTGCACGCCCAATTTTTCAGTTTTTAATTTGTTAAAATAGTTTGAAATATCTAATAAATGTCGTTCCACTTCATGATTGTGTCCCACTTGTTGTTGATTCTTCACAAAAAAATACAGTTTTATATCTTTATGTTTGAAGCCTGAAATGTGGCAAAAGGTCGCAAAGTTCAAAGGGGCCGAATACTTTCGCAAGGCACTGTATCTCTCAAATGCGTCAACATGAGTGCACCTTGAATTAAATCAAATCAAATCAAATCAAATCAAATTTTATTTGTCACATACACATGGTTAGCAGATGTTAATGCGAGTGTAGCGAAATGCTTGTGCTTCTAGTTCCGACAATGCAGTAATAACGAGCAAGTAATCTAACTAACAATTCCAAAAAAAAACTACTGTCATACACAGTGTAAGGGGATAAAGAATATGTACATAAGGATATATGAATGAGTGATGGTACAGAGCAGCATAGGCAAGATACAGTAGATGATATCGAGTACAGTATATACATATGAGATAAGTATGTAAACCAAGTGGCATAGTTAAAGTGGCTAGTGATACATGTATTACATAAGGATGCAGTCGATGATGTAGAGTACAGTATCAACGTATGCATGAGATGAACAATGTAGGGTAAGTAACATTATATAAGGTAGCATTGTTTAAAGTGGCTAGTGATATATTTACAACATTTCCCATCAATTCCCATGATTAAAGTGGCTGGAGTAGAGTCAGTGTCATTGACAGTGTGTTGGCAGTAGCCACTCAATGTTAGTGGTGGCTGTTTAACAGTCTGATGGCCTTGAGATAGAAGCTGTTTTTCAGTCTCTCGGTCCCAGCTTTGATGCACCTGTACTGACCTCGCCTTCTGGATGGCAGCGGGGTGAACAGGCAGTGGCTCGGGTGGTTGATGTCCTTGATGATCTTTATGGCCTTCCTGTAGCATCGGGTGGTGTAGGTGTCCTGGAGGGCAGGTAGTTTGCCCCCGGTGATGCGTTGTGCAGACCTCACTACCCTCTGGAGAGCCTTACGGTTGAGGGCGGTGCAGTTGCCATACCAGGCGGTGATACAGCCCGCCAGGATGCTCTCGATTGTGCATCTGTAGAAGTTTGTGAGTGCTTTTGGTGACAAGCCGAATTTCTTCAGCATTAAATTTCAAACGTTCAAATCAAGTGATGTAGTTATGTTCTAGAATGGGTTAGTTGGCTCTGATGACTCGTCCAAAGAGAGCAAAGACAACTCTCTAATAGTTGCCATGTCTTGACCCATAACCCATAGCTGCTAACACTGCACTGTGCAGCTGGTAAAGCAGCATCAGTCCAATCATGTCTTCATCCTAAATGCTTTTTGACGATCGCTTTTGTTCCACACGCTCTCATCTACCACATGGACGATTCACCGCGTCCTAGCCCATCAAAAACTGCTGCAGAAGGCAACCAGCTGGTGGAGCGGAAAGGTCTCAGAGGGAGAGCAGCCTCCTGCAGCTTCAAGAGTTCATAATTAACGCACCTCGTGCCAGTTTTCCTCTAGCACCAGCAGAGCAAAAAGACTTGAAAGCTTTGGAAAGTCAGAGATAGATCAAAGTTGTGGAGGCACTTAGACAGAAAGACATCAACTTTTAATACACCGCTCAACACATGTCACCAATTAGACATCGGCTGGAATCACTCCATCACTCCTTAACAAAAAACGGATACCGGTGGTTTTGTCCCAAAATGCCAACCTACAGTGCACACCAGGGCCCAGGTCAAACGTGAGTGAACAACAGGCACAACTCCGATTTAAAGTAGTATATTCGATCAAATAAGCCTTACATAGCAAATAAGCAATTACATTTTTTGTTGACCAAATTCGACACTCTCTCATTGATCTCCATACATAAATTCCTCACTTTCTGGTCTAATTTTTGTGTACAGACTTTAAGACGGATTTAACCTTCTCGCTTTACCTTTTGCTCTCTATATAACTGGGGAAGGAGAGGAAGTGTGGGTCATGATGTAATCCATGTTGACAGGCTGCACATGATCTGGGCTGTGGAGATGAAGCCCCCACTCTCTGTCTCAGTATGGCTATAACCCCTTATAAAACCCTCCATTCTCCCAACTGGATTGAGCCACTCTGGGGAAGAAGAAATCACTCATGCTGAAAGATAGAGAGCTGCATCAGTGTAGAGATCCACATGGGGTGAGAAATGAATTTCCTTCATGTGTTTGCTAAATATTTGGATCAAAGGAAGACTTGATGGAGAGCAATTCTAACGCTAGCGCCGGCTAATACTGCCACTGAGCTAAACACCCTTGACAAATTCTCCCTCTGCAGAGCAGTCAGCATCAACTGCTAAGAAAGGAAAAGTTTAGGGGTGATTTTAGGAACCTGTCTCCTCAACCACTATAACAGTCATCAGTGCTGACGAGGCTCATACCAAACTGACAGGGAACATCTCTGAAACATTGTTGCCAGACAGTTAATGCCAAGCCAGCATCCTCAACGTCCCATTGTCCTTTCTTTTTCATTGAAAGCCCAATATGCTTTTGTTATCTATTACAATATACCCTAACTGGCATATTGCACAATTGTATCGCTGATGTGTTGGATTCTCTGCTCAGAGAAGATATTCTACTTTCTGTTTACTTCCTGTTTATATAGGAAGGGGATCTCCCTCCAAAAACAAGGAGACAGTGGAACCTTATTACTCCTATGTACAGTGCCTTGCGAAAGTATTCGGCCCCCTTGAACTTTGCGACCTTTTGCCACATTTCAGGCTTCAAACATAAAGATATAAAACTGTATTTTTTTGTGAAGAATCAACAACAAGTGGGACACAATCATGAAGTGGAACGACATTTATTAGATATTTCAAACTTTTTTAACAAATTAAAAACTGAAAAATTGGGCGTGCAAAATTATTCAGCCCCCTTAAGTTCATACTTTGTAGCGCCACCTTTTGCTACGCTTACAGCTGTAAGTCGCTTGGGGTATGTCTCTATCAGTTTTGCACATCGAGAGACTGAAATTTTTTCCCATTCCTCCTTGCAAAACAGCTCGAGCTCAGTGAGGTTGGATGGAGAGCATTTGTGAACAGCAGTTTTCAGTTCTTTCCACAGATTCTCGATTGGATTCAGGTCTGGACTTTGACTTGGCCATTCTAACAACTAGATATGTTTATTTTTGAACCATTCCATTGTAGATTTTACTTTATGTTTTGGATCATTGTCTTGTTGGAAGACAAATCTCCGTCCCAGTCTCAGGTCTTTTGCAGACTCCATCAGGTTTTCTTCCAGAATGGTCCTGTATATGGCTCCATCCATCTTCCCATCAATTTTAACCATCTTCCCTGTCCCTGCTGAAGAAAAGCAGGCCCAAACCATGATGCTGCCACCACCATGTTTGACAGTGGGGATGAAGTGTTCAGGGTGATGAGCTGTGTTGCTTTTATGCCAAACATAACGTTTTGCATTGTTGCCAAAAAGTTCAATTTTGGTTTCATCTGACCAGAGCACCTTCTTCCACATGTTTGGTGTGTCTCCCAGGTGGCTTGTGGCAAACTTTAAACAACACTTTTTATGGATATCTTTAAGAAATGGCTTTCTTCTTGCCACTCTTCCATAAAGGCCAGATTTGTGCAATATACGACTGATTGTTGTCCTATGGACAGAGTCTCCCACCTCAGCTGTAGATCTCTGCAGTTCATCCAGAGTGATCATGGGCCTCTTGGCTGCATCTCTGATCAGTCTTCTCCTTGTATGAGCTGAAAGTTTAGAGGGACGGCCAGGTCTTGGTAGATTTGCAGTGGTCTGATACTCCTTCCATTTCAATATTATCGCTTGCACAGTGCTCCTTGGGATGTTTAAAGCTTGGGAAATCTTTTTGTATCCAAATCCGGCTTTAAACTTCTTCACAACAGTATCTCGGACCTGCCTGGTGTGTTCCTTATTCTTCATGATGCTCTCTGCGCTTTTAACGGACCTCTGAGACTATCACAGTGCAGGTGCATTTATACGGAGACTTGAATACACACAGGTGGATTGTATTTATCATCATTAGTCATTTAGGTCAACATTGGATCATTCAGAGATCCTCACTGAACTTCTTGAGAGAGTTTGCTGCACTGAAAGTAAAGGGGCTGAATAATTTTGCACGCCCAATTTTTCAGTTTTTGATTTGTTAAAAAAGTTTGAAATATCCAATAAATGTCGTTCCACTTCATGATTGTGTCCCACTTGTTGTTGATTCTTCACAAAAAAATACAGTTTTATATCTTTATGTTTGAAGCCTGAAATGTGGCAAAAGGTCGCAAAGTTCAAGGGGGCCGAATACTTTCGCAAGGCACTGTATATGGTTACTGTAAATCACCCAGACGACTGCAGATTAATGACAGTGACCAGGTTGATAAAGCATCCTGCAGATGTCGTGAAGCTCTGTCTCCATTCTCTCTGGTTATACACCTCCTGTATAACTAAGGAGAGGAAGAGGAGCTGCCTGAAGTCTGATGAATGACCAGGGGTAAATATTAGTCTTATCTCGGATTTCTCTCAACAGGAATCATGATAAATACTGACAAGAGGAGGAGAGGGGAGGGGATATTTACAGTGCCTTCAGAAAGTATTCACATCTTTAATTTTTTTTTTTTTAAACATTTTGTTGTGTTACAAAGTGGGATTCAAATGGATTTTGTCAACCTTCTACACAAAATACTAACGTCAAAGTGGATAGAAAACGAACGTTTCAAAAAATGTATGGAAAATAAAACACCAATACTGTATATCTTGAATATCAGTAAGTCAATACGTTAGAATCCGTAGTGGCGAAGTAATTACAATTTAGCAATTAAAACACTGGAGTGATAGATGTGCAGAAGATAAATGTGCAAGTAGAGATACTGGGGTGCAAAGGAGCAAAAAATAAATAACAATATTAGGATGAGGTAGTTGGATGGGCTATTTATAGATGGGCTATATACAGGTGCAATGATCTGTCAGCTGCTCTGACAGCGGATGCTTAAATTTAGTGAGGGAGATATGAGTCTCCAGCTTCAGTGATTTTTACAAGCCATTCCAGTCATTGGCAGCAGAGAAATGGAAGGAAAGGCGGCCAAAGGAGGAACTGGCTTTGGGGGTGCCCAGTGAAATATACCTGCTGGAGCGCGTGCTATGGGTGGGTGCTGCTATGGTGACCAGTGAGCTGAGATTTAATTTTGGATTGGAGATGCTTAATATGAGTCTGGAAGGAGAGTTTACAGTCTAGCCAGACACCTATGTATTTGTAGTTGTCCACATATTCTAAGTCAGAACCGTCCAGAGTAGTGATGCTGGACGTGCGGGCAGTGATCGATTGAAGAGCATGCATTTAGTTTTACTTGGATTTAAGAGCAGTTGGAGGCCACGGAAGGAGAGTTGTATGCCATTGGAGCTCGGTTAAGACAGTGTCTTAAGAAGGGCCAGATGTATACAGAATCGTGTCATCTGCGTAGAGGGGGATCAAAGAATCACCCACAGAAAGAGCGACATCATTGATGTATACAGAGAAGAGACTCAGCCCAAGAATGGAACCCTGTGGCACCCCCATAGAGACTGCCAGAGGTCCGGACAACAGGCCCTCCGATTTGACACACTGAACTCTGTCTGAGAAGTAATTGGTGAACCAGGCAAGGCAGTCATTTGAGAAACCAAGGCTGTTGAGTCTGCCGATAAGATTGTGGTGATTGACAGAGTTGAAAGTCTTGGCCAGGTTGATGAATATGGCTGCACAGTAATGTCTTTTATCAATGGTGGTTATGATACTGTTTAGGACCTTGAGCGTGACTGAGGTGCACCCATGACCAGCTGGGAAACCAGATTGCATAGTGGAGAAGGTACTGTGGGATTCGAAATGGTCGGTGATCTGTTTGTTAACTTGGCTTTCGAAGACCTTAGAAAGGCAGGGTAGGATAGATACTGTAGGTCTGTAAAAGTTTGGGTCCAGAGTGTCTCCCCCTTGGAAGAGGGGGATGACCAAGGCAGCTTTCCATTCTTTAGGGATCTCAGATGATACGAAAGATAGGTTGAACAGGCTAGTAATAAGTGTTGCAACAATTGCGGCGGATAATTTTAGAGAGGGTCCAGATTGTCTAGCCCAGATGATTTGTAGGTGTCTAGATTTTGCAACTATTTCAGAACGTCAGCTATCTGGATTTGGGTGAAGGAGAAATGCGGAGGCTTGAGCAAGTTGCTTTGGGGGGTGCAGGGCTGTTGACCGGGGTAGGGGTAGCCAAGTAGAAAGCATGGCCAGCCGGTGAAAAATGCTTATTGAAATTCTCAATTATAGTGGATTTATCAGTGGTGACAGTGTTTCCTAGCCTCAGTGCAGTTGGCAGCTGGCAGCTTGCAGCTGGGAGGAGGTGATCTTATTCTCCATGGACTTTACAGTGTCCCAGAACCTTTTGGAGTTTGTGCTATAGGATGCAAATTTCTGTTTAACTGCCTGTGTATATTGGTTCCTAACTTCCCTTTAAAAGTTGCATATCGCGGGGGCTATTCGATGCTAATGCAGTACGCCACATTATGTTTTTGTGCTGGTCAAGGGCAGTCAGGTCTGGAGTGAACCAAGGGCTATATCTGTTCCTGGTTCTACATTTTTAGAACAGGTCATGCTTATTTAAGATGGCAAGGAAAGCACTTTTAAAGAATAACCAAGCATCCTCTACTGACAGAATGAGGTCAATATCCTTCCAGGATACCCGGGCGAGGTCGATTAGAAGGGCCTGCTCGCTGAAGTGTTTTAGAGAGCGTTGGACAGTGATGAGGGGTGGTCGTTTGACCGCAGACCCATTATGGACGCAGGCAATGAGGCAGTGATCGCTGAGATCCTGGTTGAAGACAGCAGAGGTGTATTTAGAGGGCAGGATGATCAGGATGATCTTTGATCTATGAGGGTGCCCGTGTTTATGTATTTGGGGTTGTATCTGGTAGGTTCATCGATAATTTGTTTGAGATAAAGGGCATCTAGCTTAGATTGTAGGACGGCTGGGGTGTCAAGCATGTCCCAGTTTAGGTCACTTAATAGTACAAGCTCTGAAGATAGATGGAGGGCAATCAATTCACTTATGGTGTCCAGGGCACAGCTGGGGGCTGAAGGTAGTCTATAACAAGCGGCAACGGTGAGAGACTTGTTTCTGGAAAGGTAGATTTTTAGAAGTAGAAGCTCAAATGGTTTGGACACAGACCTGGATAGTATGATAGAACTCTGCAGGCTATCTCTGCAGTAGATTGCAACTCCTTCCCCTTTGTCAGTTTTATCTTTTTCGAAAATGTTATAGTTAGGGATTTTTGGTGGCCTTCCTAAGCCAGGATTCAGACACGGCTAGGACATCCGGGTTGGCAGAGTGTGCTAAAGCAGTGAATAAAATAACCTTAGGGAGGGGGATTCTAATGCTAACATAAGGGAATGGCTAAAGGCTATAAGAACTGGTTGTCTAGTGCGTCGGAACAGAGAGTGAAAGGAGCTGGTTTCTGGGCGCTGAAGAATAAATTCAAGGCATAATGTACAGACAAGGGTATGGTAGGATGTGAATACAGTGGAGGTAAACTTAGGTATTGAGTGACGATGAGAGAGATTTTGTCTCTAGAGACACCATTTAAACCAGGTGACGTCTTCGAATGTGTGGGAGGTGGAACAAAAGGGCTAGCTAAGACACATTGAACAGGGCTGGAGGCTCTACAGTGAAATAAGACAATAGTCACTATCAAAAACAGCAATGGACAAGGCATATTGACATTAGGGAGAGGCATGCTTAACCGAGTGATCATAGTGAGCAGTGAGTAGCAAGGCGAGCTGGAGACACGGCGATTCAGACAGCTAGCGGGCCGGGGCTAGCAGGCTAGCAGGAGGGCCTAAGGGGATGTCGCGACGGAAGAGTCTGTTGAAGCCCCCTCAGATGGTTACGTCGGCAGACCAGTCGTGATGGATCGGCAGAGCTCCGTGTAGGCTGTAAAAGGGTGCAGGCCAATTGGCAAAATAGGTATTGTAGCCCAAGAAATTGGCTGATGGACCTCTTCAGCTAACAGTCTGATATGCTCTAGACAGCTAGCGGGCCGCGGCTAGCAGGCTAGCAAAAGGGCCTAAGGGGACATTGCGACGGAGGAGCCTGTTGAAAGCCCCTCGGGCGGATTACGTCGGTAGACCAGTCGTGATGGATCAGCGGGTCTCTGTGTCGGCAGTAAAAGGGGTCCAGGCCAATTGTCAAAATAGGTATTGTAGCCCAAGGAGTGGCTGATGGATCTCTTCAGCTAGCCGGGAGATGGGCCTAGCACGAGGCTAGTTCCAGGCTAACTGGTGCTTGCTTCAAGACAGAGACGTTAACCAGGAGTAGCCACTCGGATAGCAGCTAGCTAGCTGCGATGATCCAGGTGAAAGGTTCAGAGCTTGCGGTAGGAATCCGGAGATGTGGAGATTTGGTGGAGAAAAAGCCATACGGTATGCTCAGGGTTGAATCGCGCTGTGCAGACTGGCAGGACTTGACCGGGCTAAGGCTGACGACCGCTAGCAGTGGCTACTGACTACTAGCTAGTAGCTAGTTAGCTGGCTAGCTTCTGTTGGGGGTTCCGGTTCTAAAGTATAGAAAATAGCAGATCCATACCACATTGGGTGAGGTGGGTTGCAGGACAGCATGTTGAAATTCAGGTTAAAAATATAAAAAATATATACGAAGAAAAAAATATATATATACATGGACACGACAAGACAAAGACGTCTGAACTGCTACGCCATCTTGGAATCATTTGGCAGCTATCATTTCCCAGCTGTGAATCTTTCCAAGTTAGCCTCTAAGAGCTTTGCACATGTGGATTGTACAATATTTACCTATTATTCTTTTAACAATTCTTCAAGCTCTGTCAAGTTGGTTGTTGATCGTTGCTAGACAGCCATCTTCAAGTGTTGCCGATATTCAAGCCGATTTAAGTCAAAACTGTAACTAGGCGACTCAAGAACATTCAATACTGTCCTGGTAAGCAAATCCAGTGTATATTTGCCCTTGTGTTTCAGGTAATTGTCCTGCTGAAAGGTTTATTTGTCTCCCAGTATATGTAGAAAAGCAGACTGTACCAAGTTTTCTTCTAGGACTTTAATAGGGCTTAGCTCTATTCCGTAAATTTTTATCCATCCACCTGACAGGTGTGGCATATCAAGAAACGGATTAAACAACATGATCATTACACAGGTGCACCTCTTGCTGGGGACAATAAAAGGCCACTCCAAAATGTGCATTGTTGTCACAAAATACAATGCCACAGATGTCTCAAGTTTTGAGGGAGAGTGCAATTGGCATGCTGACTGCAGGAATGTCCACCAGAGCTGTTGCCAGAGAATTGAAAATTAATTTCTCAACCCTAAGCCACGTCCAACGTCATTTTAGAGAATTTGGCAGTACGTCCAACCAGCCTCACAACCGCGTGTATGGCTTCGTGTGGGAGAGCAGTATGCTGATGTCAACGTTGTGAACAAAGTGCCCCATGGTGGCGTTGGGGTTACGGTATCGGCAGGCGTAATCTACGGACACCGAACAGAACTGCATTTTATCGATGGCAATTTGTATGCACAGAGATACCATGACAAGATCCTGAGGCCCATTATAGGGCCATTCATTCATTGCCATCACCTCATGTTTCAACATGATAATGCACATCCCCATGTCGCAAGGATCTGTACACAATTCCTGGAAGCTGAAAATATCCCAGTTCTTCCATGGCCTGCATACTCACCAGACATGCCACCCATAGAGCATGTTTGGGATGCTCTGGATCGCCGTTTCCGACAGCGTGTTCCAGTTCAACTTCACACAGGCATTGAAGAGGGGTGGAACAACATTCTACAGGCCACAATCAACAGCCTGGTCAGCTATATGCGAAGTCCTGCTGCATGAGTCGCACTACATGAAGCAAATGGTGGTCACACAAGATACTGACTGGTTTTCTGATCCACGTGCCCAACAGGTGAAATCCATAGATGTATCCAATTGTATTTATTTCAATAGACTGAAATGCTTACATGAACTGTAACTCAGTAAAATCTTTGAAATTGCTGAATGTTTTGATTATATTTTGGTTCAGTCTATACAGTATATACAGTAATATATATATATATATATATATATATATATATATATACAGTAATATATATATATATATATATATATATACACACATATACAGTAATATATATATATATATATATATATATATATATATATATATATATATTGCACATTCGGAAAGTTTTCAGACCCCTTCCCCTTTTCCACATTTTGTTACGTTACAGCCTTATTCTAAAAGGGATTAAATATGGATTAAATCTTAAAAATCCTCAATCTACACACAATACCCCATATTGACAAAGCGAAAACAGGTTTATAGACATTTTTTGCAAATGTATTCAAATTCAAACCTTATTTACATAAGTATTCAGACCCTTTGCTATGAGACTCAAAATTGAGCTCTGGAACATCTTGTTTCCATTGATCATCCTTAAGATGTTTCTACAACTTGATTGGAGTCCACCTGTGGTAGATTCAATTGATTGGACATGTTCTGGAAAGGCACACATCTGTCTATACAAGGTTCCACAGTTGACAGTGCATATCAGAGAAGAAATCAAGCCATGAGGTCGAAGGAATTGTACGTTGAGCTCCGAGACAGGATTGTGTCGAGGCACAGATCTGGGGAAGGGTACCAACACATCTCTGCAGCATTGAAGGTCCCCAAGAACACAGTGGCCTCCATCACTCTTAAATGGAGGCAGTTTGAACCACAACAAAACTGAGCAATCGGGGGAGAAGGGCCATGGTCTGGGAGGTGACCAATAACCCGATGGTCACTCTGACAGACTTCTAGAGTTCCTCTGTGGAGATGGGAGAACCTTCCAGAAGGACAACCATCTCTGCAGGACTCCGCCAATCAGGCCTTTATGGTAGAGTGGCCAGATGGAAGACACTCCTCTGTAAAAGGCACATGATAGCCCGCTTTGAGTTTTCCAAAAGGCACCTAAAGACGCTCAGACAATGAAAAACAATACTCTTTGACCTGAATGCCGAGCGTCATGTCTGGAGGAAACCTGGCACCATCCCTACGGTGAAGCATGGTGGTGGCAGTATCATGCTGTGGGGGTGTTTATCAGCTGCAGGGACTGGGAGACTAGTCAGGATCGAGGCAAAGATGAACAGAGTAAAGTACAGAGAGATCCTTCATGAAAACCTGCTCCAGAGTGCTCAGGACTGGGGCAAAGGTTCACCTTCCAACAGGTCAACAATCCTAAGCACACAGCAGAGACAACGAAAGTTTGGCTTCGGGTCAAGTCTCTGAACGTCCTTGAGTGACCCAGCCAGACCCCGGACTTGATCCCGATCGACATCTCTAGAGAGACCTGAGACCTAGCTGTGCAACAACGCTCCCCATCTTACCTGCCAGAGCTTGAGAGGATCTGCAGAGAAGAATGGGAGAAACTCCCCAAGTACAGGTGTGACAAGCTTGTAGCGTCATACCCAAGAAGACTCGAGGCTGTACTTGCTTCCAAAGGTGCTTCAACAAAGTACTGAGTAAAGGGTCTGAATACTTTTGTAAATGTCATATCTTTTTGTTGTTGTTGTAATTCATTTGCAAACATTTCTGACAACCCGTTTTTGCTTTTTCATTATGGGGTATGTGTGTGAATTGATGATGGGAAAAAAACGACTGAATACATTTTAGAGTAAGGCTGTAACCTAACAACATGTGGAAAATTCAAGGGGTCTGAATTACTTTCCAAATGCACTGGTTATGAACTCAGTCGGCATCTCAATTTACTGTGGAGATTTAGAATATTAGATTACACACGGTGCAATTTTGAAATGTAGTTCTACATCAGCAGTCACTCAATTAGCCCATGTCAGCTAAAATGTTTAGAATTGCAACATTTTCATAGCAGAATGTGCAGTATTACAGGAAATGAACATTAAAACGTATATATTTTTTGCTCTGTCACGAGTAACATCAAGTAACATCAAAAGCATCCACCATCAACGACACTCACTTCGACTACTTTGGTATTATGAATCCACCTCCTCGGAAAATAAGATCGATAACAGGAATTCTTCTGGATTTTGTTGCTAAAGATTGGAACATTAACCCGACATCAAATATATCAGCTGGGGTTTCCCTAACCCTAATTATGGGAAGTGGTCCTCTTTGCCCAGTAGAGATGCTACCTATTTTTGTTACTGCTGAGTAAGTCATGAATATGCAACATTGAGAGATCACTGCTGAGAGTTTAATCAGCAGATTCTACTTCCCTAGCTGTCAGAGGGAGCTGTGCCAGAGCTTTGAAGAAGAGGAAGTGGGAGAAGACCAGAGGAGGTAGGATCCGGTGCAATGGAAAGGTAGTGCCAGGGATATTTCTAAGAATATCCTTACAGAGTGGGAAAGCAGATTGAGGGTATAGCTTTTTTTTTGCTCATCTTTGCAGCTAACCTGGATTTCAGATGCAAATGTTTCTTTATTCGAATGTATATATGTAAATAATACAGACAGAGTAATATGAATGAATGTCATGCTGACTCCTGGTGTAGTTGAATGATGATGAGATGGTAAAAAGTATAATTACTTGATAAAACACAACTTGTGTTAACAAGTGTCATTATATTAATGCTTCATTCTATGGCTTCTTTTAAGAGGAAGTTGTGCAATGTGTTATTGATTTTAGTGGCGTGTCCAGCAGATTTTAAATGCGGTTGCCAATATGGGACACAGACCCCCTTCAGGGAGGCCATAACATTTTGAAGCTTAATAGATGCAAGGTGGATTTTTTCTTTCTATATAATGATGATGGCTCAACACATTAAATGCTTCAACTTAGGTTTGGTACATTTCCCTATTAAAATCAACCATAAATCAATTCCAAAAGTCTGGTTACAGTCTTTGCATTCAAGATCGGGATTTTATATAAGGGTATTACCATACAGCAGTAAATCCATTTGAACGAGCAATGCAGAGTGCGAATTATACCGTGGTATACAGTCTGTATTGTGGTCCACCGATGCTTGCACATGCCATACATTTTTTTATGGGCTTTATCGTAAAGACATGCAGTTTAACTGTAAAAAATATATTACATTTTAATGTGCCATGAACACAACTAGTCATGATGTTTTCATCTGATTGTCAAACAAATAACTTCAAAAAGTTGGTTAAGTGGGTTTCCTGCACATGTTCGTCTGAGTTCAGCAACCAAACCGTGCACTCGCCATTTGAATGGAAGGGGACTATGACAAGCACAAGTGTAATGACATTCAGCTTACAAAGTGGCATGAATTCATGGATGCCAAATGAAACCAGGCTCCTCCCCTCCCCAAAAAAAAAGTTACAATAAAAAAAGAAAAACATACACACAACTCATTTGTGTCTGTCAGTGTTTAAAAATGTTCCTTCAATTCGCAAGAGGCTGAATCTATTTCACCAGAGAAAGCCTCCCGAACAAGACAGACAGCGTAGCCTACGTATCTGATTCTGTCTGGCCCCCCCAAAAATATGACATCGAGATCTTGGGACTATGATGGTCCATCTGCGCAAAGCATAGTTCTGAGATATTGAGCACCCGGATCTCAGTAAATTCTACTTTCATAAGAAATGTATTGTGATCATTAGATGAAATATGGTCATCACTGAACAAAGATGAGACAACATTATTGAGTTAAGATTTCTGACAGCGTTTGGTTTTTTGCTTGTGTGCCGTTATTGCTGGCTAGCCGATACTGGTGTTTCCCATCTCCGGTCCTCCAGTACCTTCATCAGCACACATTTTTGTTGTAGCCCCAGATGAAAACACCTGATTCAACTTGTCTAAGGCTTGATGATTTGTTGAGTAGAAACAGGTGTGCTTGTCCGGGGCCATGTACTGTTCGGGGTACACTGGCCAAGACATATTTAGAGGGAGATGGCAAAGACACTTGTTCTGATTGTTCTGTTTGTATTTGTTCCGGCTTGTGATTGGATTGCAGATACAACCTTGTAGCGCCAAGTTCAAATGGGTTTTTACAGATAGAACTTTCTAGTTTTCATTTTCTTTCACAGAAAACATCACAGACATATGAAGAACAATTATACGTGACTAACACATTTTTTTTAACAAAAATGTCAGACAAAAACTTATAGTCCCAAGGTCTCGACATGTCATACTCTTTTTGACCAGACAGCATCAGACACATGGGTTACACATACAGTACTAAGACAGTGGGGTGCTCATCTAAGCAAACTTTCCTTCCAGAGATACCTCTCTCACGCAAGGCTGTCATTGGACCGAGTGCTCTTGGTTTCACCAAGGACCACCTTTCCCATCAGCCATCAGTTCGTTAGATAACATGAATACATGACTGGGGGGCTAATTCAATCAGTATGAAAGCACAGTGCGGAGGGATGTCACAGCTGCCCTTGACAACCCATGGCACATCATAAATAGAAAATGCCCCAAGTTTATTTTCATATTCTACTACTGTTCCCTGGCTACAAGATGACCGACCTTCAGCGACGACAACAAGAGACAACTAAATGACTAAGATCCTCTACACACATCTTTGTACGTGTTCTTTGGTGGTGAATACTAAGTGGAAACTCCATGTAAATTCATGGACGTTTTATGAATCAAGAATAAGGTCTTCTTATTCGTGACAAAACGACACAACAGACTATGTCACTGAGCCTTACTTTGAGTCTATTTCTGCCTAGCTTTTGGTGTATTAACTCAAGGTCACCTGTGTCACGCTCTCATGTCGACTCATTTATCCATTTCAAGCCTGCTGTTCCCCTATATTGGTGTACAGAATCCTATCAAGGCAGTCTATAGTGCTGGCAGGCTTTTTAATTCTGTTCAATTGGAACTGGTGTTTGCTGAGATGCCCGGTAAATTCAGTTTGATTTAAGCACAATATACTTTTATTAGAGATGGTGGAGGTGTGTAGAATGGAGAGATCGAGGGATAAAGGTGGCCCACAGGGACACCCAGGAGACCAAATTGGGCCAGAAAATGCTTAATGGGAGATAAATTCCCCTGTAGAAAGCCATAACATACACAAGGTAATAGCACATAACTGTCCACTGCCTTTCCACAAGTATTTCACAATTCACCTTCTGTGTTAACACCTGAATGCCTATAAGTGTAACTGAGGTGGTTTGGTGAACCACGCTTGCATGATAGGTCATATTTTAAGGAGACCAGAAGTCTTGCGTTAGCTCCCAGAGCAAATGCCTAGGCTTTAGCTCAGAGGGCTAAATCTTACACAATCTTGTGTCATGTAAGAGACCCAGGTTCCAACCCCAGTCTGTCACACTGGGCTAAATATATACAACCCCCTCTGTCACTCAAAGTGTAGCTGGTCCAATAAGGTTACCCTTCTAAAATAAGTTTGGTAACCAATACTAATATTTAGGGAATGACATGGTGGCCTATTTTTGATCCTGTGTGAACCACATTTGTATGATGGAAGGTTTCAATGAGTCTGTTTGTCAGCCTGTTGCCATTGTAGAAGAATTTGAAAGGTTAAGCTTTCTCTCACACTATCTCTCTGGAATGACAACTAAGGAAGTGAATCACTGCTGTTTGGGCTTGTGGTAACAGAGCGGTACAGTGCCTTGCGAAAGTATTCGGCCCCCTTGAACTTTTGCCTCATTTCAGGCTTCAAACATAAAGATATAAAACTGTATTTTTTTGTGAAGAATCAACAACAAGTGGGACACAATCATGAAGTGGAACGACATTTATTGGATATTTCAAACTTTTTTAACAAATCAAAAACTGAAAAATTGGGCGTGCAAAATTATTCAGCCCCTTTACTTTCAGTGCAGCAAACTCTCTCCAGAAGTTCAGTGAGGATCTCTGAATGATCCAATGTTGACCTAAATGACTAATGATGATAAATACAATCCACCTGTGTGTAATCAAGTCTCCGTATAAATGCACCTGCACTGTGATAGTCTCAGAGGTCCGTTAAAAGCGCAGAGAGCATCATGAAGAACAAGGAACACACCAGGCAGGTCCGACATACTGTTGTGAAGAAGTTTAAAGCCAGATTTGGATACAAAAAGATTTCCCAAGCTTTAAACATCCCAAGGAGCACTGTGCAAGCGATAATATTGAAATGGAAGGAGTATCAGACCACTGCAAATCTACCAAGACCTGGCCGTCCCTCTAAACTTTCAGCTCATACAAGGAGAAGACTGATCAGAGATGCAGCCAAGAGGCCCATGATCACTCTGGATGAACTGCAGAGATCTACAGCTGAGGTGGGAGACTCTGTCCATAGGACAACAATCAGTCGTATATTGCACAAATCTGGCCTTTATGGAAGAGTGGCAAGAAGAAAGCCATTTCTTAAAGATATCCATAAAGGGTGTCGTTTAAAGTTTGCCACAAGCCACCTGGGAGACACACCAAACATGTGGAAGAAGGTGCTCTGGTCAGATGAAATTGAACTTTTTGGCAACAATGCAAAACGTTATGTTTGGCGTAAAAGCAACACAGCTCATCACCCTGAACACATCATCCCCACTGTCAAACATGGTGGTGGCAGCATCATGGTTTGGGCCTGCTTTTCTTCAGCAGGGACAGGGAAGATGGTTAAAATTGATGGGAAGATGGATGGAGCCAAATACAGGACCATTCTGGAAGAAAACCTGATGGAGTCTGCAAAAGACCTGAGACTGGGATGGAGATTTGTCTTCCAACAAGACAATGATCCAAAACATAAAGCAAAATCTACAATGGAATGGTTCAAAAATAAACATATCCAGGTGTTAGAATGGCCAAGTCAAAGTCCAGACCTGAATCCAATCGAGAATCTGTGGAAAGAACTGAAAACTGCTGTTCACAAATGCTCTCCATCCAACCTCACTGAGCTCGAGCTGTTTTGCAAGGAGGAATGGGAAAAAAATTCAGTCTCTTGATGTGCAAACTGATAGAGACATACCCCAAGCGACTTACAGCTGTAATCGCAGCAAAAGGTGGCGCTACAAAGCATTAACTTAAGGGGGCTGAATAATTTTGCACGCCCAATTTTTCAGTTTTTGATTTGTTAAAAAAGTTTGAAATATCCAATAAATGTCGTTCCACTTCATGATTGTGTCCCACTTGTTGTTGATTCTTCACAAAAAAATACAGTTTTATATCTTTATGTTTGAAGCCTGAAATGAGGCAAAAGTTCAAGGGGGCCGAATACTTTCGCAAGGCACTGTATTTGTCTGGCGTGCACTTGATTCTACTCGTTCACAATGACACAGCAATGCACAGATAGTGATAGGAACTAAGTTGAGTTAGTTGATTTTCTGACCTATTGATCGGTTAGGGCCCTTGATCTATACCAGTCAGAGTCACCTACAGTGCCTATAGAATGTCTACACCCCCCTTGGATTTCTTCACATTTTATTGTGTTACAAAGTGGGATTAAAATGTGTTTAATAGTCAGGTTTGTCAACAATCTTCACAAAATACTCTGTAATGTCAAAGTGGAAGAAAAATTCAATAAAACACTTTCGCTTGATTATGTGAGTCAATACACGTTAGAAACACCTTTGGCAGTGATTACATCTGTGAGACTTCTTGGGTAAGTCTCAAAAGAGCTTTGCACGCCTGTATTGTGCAATATTTGCCCATTATACTTTTTAAAATTATTCAAGCTCTGTCAAGGTGTTGGGGACCATGGCTTGACAGAAATATTCAAGTCTTGCCATAGATTTTCAAGCCAAAACTGTAAATCAAAACTGTAACTTGGCCACTCAGAAACATTCACTATCTATTTAGTAAGCATCTCCTGTGTAGATTTTGACTTGTTTTGTAGGTTATTGTCCTGCTGAAAGGTAAATTCCTCTCCCAGTGTCTGGTGTAAAGCAGACAGAAGCAGATTTTCCTCTAAGATTTTGCCCATGCTTAACTCCATCCAGTTTATTTTCATCCTGAAAAACTCCCCAGTCTTTGCCGATGTCAATAATACCCATACCATGATGCAGCCACCACTATGCTTCAAAATAAGGAGTCAGTTACTCAGTGATGTGTTGTATTGGATTTGCCCCAAACATAAGGCTTTGCATTGAAGCCAAAAAGTGCATTCATTTGCTGTGTTTTTTCTTCAGTATTTCTTTAGTGCCTTTTTGCACAAAGATGCATATTCTGTATATTTCCATTCTTATTTTCACTCTGTCATTTAGGTCATTATTTTGGAGTTACTTGTTGATCCATCCTAAGTATACTGCCATCACAGCCATTTAAATCCCCAATGGCCTCATGGTGACATCCCTAAGCAGTTTTTTCCCTGTCCTGGAGCTCAGTTAAAAAGGACGACTGCATCTTTGAGGTGTCTAGGTGGTTTAATACATCATCCACAGCATAACTATTATCTTGATCATGCTTAGCCCCCTAAGGTCGATGTCCATGACCCTGTGGAAATCAAATTAGCATAATATAAAAAAAACAATCATAAAAATCCATCAATTTAAGCTAGAGATCTGTTTTTTTGCATTCGATGAGTCTCAATCCACCGCATCGGCCTATGTAACACTTTCACATCTGTGGTGAAAGGTGACAGAGCTAAGGTGGTGTTTGTCAGACAATGAGACATCATGAAAATTGGTCATGAATCGTCTGTAGTGTCCAAACGGTGTCCATTCTCTGTTTTGCTCTACTACACCCACAAGCACATTGGGACTCGTCTGAAGGAGGTACAGCCGATCTGCCAACTTCTGTCTGTAGAGTCCGAACAGTTTGGGCTACACACTAATGTGGCCCCTCTGTGGAAAGGTGAGACTCTCACGAACACGTACAGTACCGTTCAAAAGTTTGGGATCACTTAGAAATGTCCTTGTTTTGGAAAGAAAAGCTTTTTTTGTCCATTAAAATAACATCAAATTGCTAATAAATACAGTGTAGACATTGTTAATGTTGTAAATGACTATTGTAGCTAGAAACGGCTGATTTTTAAAGGAACATCTACATAGGCGTACAGAGGCCCATTATCAGCAGCTTTCACGCCTGTGGTCTAATGGCATGTTGTGTTAGCTACTCCAAGTTTATCATTGTAAAAGGCTAATTGATCATTAGAAAAACCCTTTTGCGATTATGTTAGAACAGCTGAAAACTGTTGTCCTGAAGGCCTACCTTCAAACTCAGTGCGTCTTTGCTTCACATCATGTGAAAATCAAAAGAAATCAGTCAGGACCTCAGAAAAAAATTGTAGACCTCCACAAGTCTGGTTGATCTTGGCGAGCAATTTCCAAATGCCTGAAGGTACCATGTTCATCTGTATAAGCAATTGTACGCAAATATAAACACCATGGGACCGACCACGCAGCCGTCATACCGCTGAGAAAGGGGGACGCGTTCTGTCTCCTATAGATGAATGTACTTTGGTGTCGAAAACAGCAGCAAAAGGACCTTGTGGAGATACTAGAGTGAGCAGGTACAAAAGTATCCATATCCACAGTAAAACGAGTCCTATATCGACATAACCTGAAAGAACGCTCAACAAGGAAGAAGCCACTGCTCCAAAACCGGCATAAAATAGCCAGACTACGGTTTGCAACTGCACATGGGGACAAAGATCGTATTTTTTGGAGAAATGTCCTTTGGTCTGATGAAACGAAAATAGAACTGTTTGGCCATAATGATCATTGTTATGTTTGGATGAAAAAGGGGGAGGCTTACAAGCCGAAGAACACAATCCCAACCATGAAGCACGGGGGTGGCAGCATCATGTTGTGGGGGGTGCATTGCTGCAGGAAGCACTGGTGCACTTCACAAAATAGATGGCATCATGAGGAAGGGAAATTATCCGGATATATTGAAGCAACATCTCAAGACATCAGTCAGGAAGTTAAAGCTTGGTCGCAAATGGGTCTTCCAAATGGACAATGACCCCAAGCATACTTCCAAAGTTGAGGCAAAATGGCTTAAGGACAACAAAAGTCAAGGAATTGGAGTGGCCACCACAAATCCCTGACCTCAATCCCATAGAAAACATATGGGCAGAACTGAAAAACTGTGTGCGAGCAAGGAGGCCTACAAACCTGACTCATACACCAGCTCTGTCAGGAGGAATGGGCCAAATTCACCCAACTTATTGTGGGAAGCCTGCGGAAGGCTACCCGACATGTTTGACCGAAGTTAAACAATTTAAAGGCAATGCTACCAAATACTAATTGAGTGTATGTAAACTTCTGACCCACTGGGAATGTGATGAAAGAAATAAAAGCTGAAATAAATAATTATCTCGATTATTATTCTGACATTTCCCATTTTCAAAATAAAGTGGTGATCCTAACTGACCTAAAACAGTGATTTTTTTTTAACCAGGATTAAATGTCAGGAATTGTGAAAAACTGAGTTTAAATGTATTTGGCTAAGGTGTATGTAAACTTCCGACTTCAACTGTGTGCCTAAGTGTACTCCCTTCCTTTGATGGTGTATGGTTGCTGTATTTGTCAATCAGACCTAGTGAGGGAGTGCTTGTCATTGAAACACAGACCTGGGGATCTGTTCTACAGATCTCTCGTTGTTAATCGTATCCATTCTGTCGGGAAATACCGGAGATCACCATCTAGAGCAACAGCTCTAACTCACCCAACACTGCACCACCTCTCCATTGACCCACCCACCCATTAATCTGATATCAGATCATGTCTTGTGATGGAGACCCTGTCTGGCACTATATAACTGTTCTATCTCCCTGCCCACACTGTCAGAGTGGCAGCTTTATGATATTTTCCGTGAAATATGGTTAATATGGTTACACCTGCTGTGTAGGAAGGAAGTCAGCAAATCTCTGAGCTTCACACCCTGTTGGAAGTGATATCACTCAAATTACGTCTTCAAACACAGTTGTCTGCTATAGAACATGAATGGAAAACCAAGAAATAGCTCATTAATGGTTTACTTTATGAATGTATCTATCTGATAATGGGAGATTTCTATCAATAGTTGGAAACGTTTGTGTAATGACTTCTTTCATTCTCTTAAACATAACTTACAGCAATACAGTATACACACACACACACATACACCCCACTCACATGCACATGCACACACACACACACACCCCACTCACATGCACATGCACACACACACACACACACACACTCACATGCACATGCACACACACACACACACAGATACACACATACACCCCACCACATGCACATGCACACAAACACACACACACACACACAGATACACACACACCCCACTCACATGCACATGCACACACACACACAAGCACACAAACACACACACACAAGCACACAAACACACACACACACATGCACACAAACACACACAGATACACACACACAGATACACACACACACACACTCACATGCACACAAACACACACACACACACACAGATACACACACACCCCACTCACATGCACATGCACACACACACACAAGCACACAAACACACACACACACACACACAGATACACACACACCCCACTCACATGCACACACACACACACACAGATAGACACACACGCCACACACAAGGTCGATGCATATTGACATGCTTAATTAATGGTTCCCAAGTTGTTCATTGCATCCCGTGTTTAAAATCGGGCCAATAGCGTTCCATTTTTGGGTGTTACACATGGTAATTATCCCGTCTTGCTGTTTGGAGAAGGATCTGGTAGTGTTTCTGTCTGGAGTGACAGAGCGAAGCATCTTGCTGGTGAGTAATGACTTTCTAATGGCAACATTAGCCCACTGAATGGACAGAGTAGTGCTTAACGTCTCCTATGATTAAGGCCGGCGAGCCGTGATGTCAGAGTTCAGTCGCTCCATTTGATTGGTGGAATTGCTCGATTCGCATGTGGAGATTAGGGTTGCGAAATGGGCGGGAGGGTCAAAGTTAATGAAAGAAGGGTCTGGTATTAACCTCCATTGACTCAATCCATAGGCATCATCTTGATTCTAATCTAATACATTATTAAAATTCTAGTAATGCATTTTGCAATTCTGAACCTATGATGGAAAAATGGCCATTGGGATCATGCTAGACACTTTGATCTTGTAGTCTTTTTCTTTGTTGAGCAGCGTAATTCTCATAGTTGTGATATCCTCCCAAAACCTGAGAAAAAACATCAATACCCATAAACCCCTGGTTTATAGTTCCTGTCAAAAACCGATTCGCTCTGCCTACACTGTTGCTTGTGTAACTTACGACTAACACACTGAGTTTGTTGACTAATTACTCCTTGACAACCCAATTAGTAGTGACAGATACAGTACATATTGCTGCTAAAATAACTCGCTTAGGGGTAGAATGACGAATGACCAATCTCAATCACCTACAGTAGTTCTTGTGTTTGAGAGGAGCAGAGCTGGGTTTAAACACTAAATCGTTTAAATTCTTTGAACGTTTGCTTTAGCCTGCCTGTAGCACCAGGTGGGCAGGTTTTGGACTTGTTGGACCTTTCTATTGACAGTACTATTCTCCATTGCAACAGACGAGCTCAATCACAGTTTCAGTATATGAAAGGATTTAGAATACTATTGAACCCAGGTCTGGAAGCGAGGCAGAATGCATTCTCCAGGGTGACCTGGTGTTGAGGGTCACCATGTTGTTGCGAACTAAGACATTTCAGGCAATAGCCTTCCTTTGATTGATCGGGCAAGTCTAGATTTATATGTTGAGTCATCCATCACTGTGGCCCACCAATAAATTCCTATTTTCGGCCGGGCCTGACAGAAACTGCTCAGTTTGTCACCAACCTTGAGATGTAGTTTTACAGCTCCTGTTATCTCACCACCGACGAAAGGTAAATTATTCTTATGAAGCCTTAACTATTGATTGCTGCATGCGCCAGCTCCTGAGACGGCTCGGCTTATCTATCCCACCTCACTGTCTGATTGGCATTTTAATGACATATTTTCACTTCCTCGTTCCTTCATTCACCCTTCAGACAGTATCTCTCAACATATCCCTCGACACTTGCTCAACCTGCGATAACGCTTCATACAAATGGCCCCACATTAGCCATAAGCTGTGGACTTATAAATGTACACAGGAGCAAATAATACATACATTATCACTGTGGGCTTATAAATCTACACAGGAGCAAATAATACATACATTATCACTGTGGGCTTATAAATCTACACAGGAGCAAATAATACATACATTATCACTGTGGGCTTATAAATCTACACAGGAGCAAATAATACATACATTATCACTGTGGGCTTATAAATCTACACAGGAGCAAATAATACATACATTATCACTGTGGGCTTATAAATCTACACAGAAGCAAATAATACATACATTATCACTGTGGGCTTATAAATCTACACAGGAGCAAATAATACATACATTATCACTGTGGGCTTATAAATCTACACAGGAGCAAATAATACATACATTATCACTGTGGGCTTATAAATCTACACAGGAGCAAATAATACATACATTATCACTGTGGGCTTATACATGTTGAACAAGTTTGACGATAGAGCCAGCTAGGTTGTGTTATGACTGAGAGAGAGGAGTGCACAGCTGAAATGTGGAGTTTATTACCATATTGTGTTGAGTAATCGGCTGCGCGTTCTCCAGGGGGTTGTCTGTTATGGGGAGGTTGAAGTTGTGCTCGAGTCATAAGAGGGCTACAGTGGAGTACGGAGAAGCCCGGCAGCCGTCGAACAAGCGGAATTTACGACAGGATATCACCGGAGGCTCATCATTTTAAAGAGCTTTTTCCTGTATTTTTGTAGTTAAATCGTTTTGAATGATTTAATGGCCGTGCAACCCCAAGGAATGTCCCTGTTTAACGTTGTATTTAAGCCACGCAAACCCCTTACCACTACCTGTTCTTACATTACTACCTTGAGAGGTTGTGAAACGAGACACCAGTTCAGTTTGATGGATTTATGTTTTAGGCTGAAGAAATGTACGCCCGCAAGTGGTTCCTGAATTATTCATGATATGCATTAACATGAAAGGACCTAAAGCTTATATTGATGTTATGATTCCGTTTCAATTTGTGACGAGTCACGTTAAAGCAAGCATACTCTATTAAGTAGGATAAAGGGAGGTAAAGTTAGCAATCGTTTAGTGTGGCTCAGCTATGATTTTGAATGTTTGCTTTAGTCTGCCTACAGCGCCTGGTGGGTGGGTTTGGACTTGTTGGCCCTTTCTACAAGAATGGCCATGACGACCGTTGATATTTCAATTATGTAAATATTCCATAATAAATCATACATTGGTAAGTGAATGCATTTATTATGTTAAGACAGGTCATAAGAAACCGCAGGACGCCAAATATAATTTTTAATCAGTCAGAAACTGTATCGATTGATCCAGAAGAGCATAGACCATAAATACAAAAATAAGACTAAGAGTGTATTTTCTGACCATAAGACTACAGTTGCCTGCCCAGCTGGCCCATCCAAACTACACCTAAACTACTGCATATTGAAACTAATTTCACACATATAATAATAATAAAAGATGTGGATTAAAGACCAGATTAAATTGACATGATGGGTGACAATATTATCAGTTGTCAAATTGAGAATAAAGAGACCAGTGCAGGGGGCATTGACAAAGAAGCAATAAAATAGCACTTCTTCAATAGCATCCTACAGAGGTCCATGCAGGCCAGACGTTTTGATTGCTATACCCTATAAGAAAGAGCAGATTCACAGGTTTCTAATGAGCCTATTTTTACCAAACAACTCTACAAATTGTGCAGATGGTCTCTGTTTCAAAATGTAACTCTTTACTACAATAACCATGGTGAGTTATTCATGTGAGTAGGCTACTCGTGACAATCAGCAATAAAACAAACATCTGTTCCATTTTCTTTTGTTATATTCCATGATATTGTTACTGCAAAATACGCGTGTTGACTGTGGTAGGGCAGGACCTGTGATGTCAGCTAAATAAACAAGTTGATTTCATTGGCATGGCACAGCCATAGATTGGCATGGCCCAATCACGGCCTCGGATACTAAGCACAGATAAATACAACTCAAAACATGCTATTCTGTTCTTTTGAAATAAATGGTCTTGTATCGTGTTTGTTATGACCTTCCTAAACATCATTTTACGGGATGTGTGATTGTGTATAGTAACACCAGAAAGGTAGAGACCATCACGAGGACGAATGTAAATGTTGAATAGCACTTTTAAAAGGCATGTCCCCTTTGCCCTTGACTTTTCCCATGTGGCACACTGTCCTTGTAAGAATCTTAACATCGCAACTTGAATTTCTTCATTTCACAAATAGAACTGGTGGTGTAACCTGTTTTATGAGGGAATATCGTTTTTTTGAATGGGTTTCCCTGTTGCCCCTCCTTTTTGACAGTAGGGCCTGTTCCACTTCTTCCAATAGTTTCAAGTGCCGTGCCCAGTTGATAATCACCCCGACAATTACCTCGAAATTGAGCCCAAACTATACCCAAAACAAATCACACAATAAAACAACAGATGAAATAAAAGTAAGTCTGATGGAGGAGAAAGCGGGAGAAGGGGTGAGTTGATGAGTGAGGGGAAACGAAATATGCATCATTATTTAATCACCAAATTGTGAATGAAGCACATGGCGGGCCGTTCTATTGTATTCATCTAAACTCAGCAGAAAAAGAAACGTCCTCTCACTGTCAACTGCGTTTATTTTCAGCAAACTTTAACATGTGTAAATATTTGTATGAACATAACAAGATTCAACAACTGAGACATACACTGAAATATAATAATGTGTCACGGAACAAGGGGGGGTAAAAAAAAATTCAGTATCTGGTGTGGCCACCAGCTGCATTAAGTACTGCAGTGCATCTCCTCCTCATGAACTGCACCAGTTCTTGCTGTGAGATGTTAACCTACTCTTCCAGCAAGGCATCTGCAAGTTCACTGACATTTCTGGGGGGAATGGCCCTAGCCCTCAACCTCCGATCCAACAGGTCCCAGATGTGCTCAATGGGATTGAGATCCAGGCTCTTTGCTGGGCATGGCAGAAAGCTGACATGCCTGTCTTGCAGGAAATCACACACATAACGAGCAGTATGGCTGGTGGTATTGTCATGCTGGAGGGTCATGTCAGTATGAGCCTGCAGGAAGGGTACCACATGAGGGAGGATGATGTCATCCCTGCAACGCACCACTTTCAGATTGCCTGCAATGAAAACAAGCTCAGTATGATGATGCTGTGACACACTGCCCCAGACCATGACGGACCCTCCATCTCCAAATCGATCCCACTCCAGAGTACAGGCCTCGGTGTAACGCTCATTCCTTCGATGATAAACGCAAATCCGACCATCACTCCTGGTGAGCCAAAACCGCGACTCATCTGGGAAAAGCACCTTTTGCCAGTCCTGTCTGGTCCAGAGACGGTGGGTTTGTGCGCGTAGACGATGTTGTTTGCTGTTGATGTCTGGTGAGGACCTGCCTTACAACAGGCCTACAAGCCCTCAGTCCAGCCTCTCTCAGCCTATTGCAGACAATCTGAGCACTGACGGAGGGATTGTGCGTTCCTGGTGTAACTCGGGCAGTTGTTGTTGGCATCCTGTACCCGTCCCGCAGATGTGATGTTCGGATGTACCGATCCTGCGCAGGTGTTGTTACATGTGGTCTGCCACTGCGAGGATGATCAGCTGTCCGTCCTGTCTCCCTGTAGTGCTGTCTTAGGCGTCTCACAGTACGGACATTGCAATTTATTGCCCTGGCCACATCTGCAGTCCTCATGCCTCCTTGCAGGGACCCTGGGCATCTTTCTTTTGGTGTTTTTCAGTCAGTAGAACGGCCTCATTAGTCTCCTACATTTTCAGAACTGTGACCTTAATTGCTGTCTGTACCGTCTGTAAGCTGTTAGTGTCTTAACGACGTTCCACAGGTGCATGTTCATTAATTGTTTATGGGTCATTGAACAAGCATGGGAAACAGTGTTTAAACCCTTTAAAATGAAGATTTGTGAAGTTATTTGGATTTTTACGAATTATCTTTGAAAGACAGTGTCCTGAAAAGGGGATGTTTCTTTTTTTTTAACTGAGTTTATTTTTAATCTAAAAACAGCTGTACCCTATATCAGTCCACCAAATCCAAGCAGTTGTATTAACTACTCTAGACCTACTTGGAGTAGGCTACACAGTGAGCATGCGTAATTTACAATGGCAAGGCCAAGACCAATGGATGCACTTGATGTGTTAGCGTTGCTACAAGATCTGAATGAAAATGACTCAGATGACAGGGAAGAAATGATTCATGACATCTCTGACGAGTATTATTCTGATTCATGCTAAACGGCTTCCCATATCTGGGAAAGGATCCGTCTCAGGCAGCAGGTGAGCGAGTGTCGGGATAATGTTTCGAATCACTGTGTTCTCCAACATGCTCGACTTGGCTGCTATCAACGCACACCTGTTGTTCAAGCAGTGCATGAACAACACCATGAGCAGGAGACACTTCATCATGAGTCTGGCAAACGGGCTACGTGACAGACATATGACGGCCAAGGCAGCAGGAAAGATTCCAGGCGAGCCTTTGCTCGAGCCAAATTGCGCACAGCTCGGGTGGAGTAGATACTGCCGGGTGGGGTGATACACTCTGAACAGAAGCCATGACACCTGTTTCACCTGCTAGCGACCTGTTTGTGAGAGGTGTCGCAATCAAGTGAAAGTGAGGAGGATTTGTGGTGACTGTAAGGACAAGGTATGACAGCTAAACGAGATCCAACTGTTGCATGAAGACGCCTTCCATACTGTAAGCACGAGCGCGGCCACAATTAATGTGTTCAATAACTGACGATAATAGACTAGGGTTTGACTGCTGTCATATCAACACTTATATTCATCATAATGCCATTATTGCTTTTGTTCTGATTTTCACTATTCCCAATCACGCTTGGCTCTTATATTGATGTTTAGGCTACTGGTACAGTATCGCTGATATTCTTTTCATTGTATATTGGGTATTTTTTGTACTTTGTCATTATAAAAAAAAAAAACTTTTTTACCGTGTTCCAATGCACATGCTTTTTGTGTCATAGTTGTAACAAAGGCACTCTACGAATAAAATCGTTTTTACACTTGAAATTGTTTTTTTTTCACCATACAGCCAACAACATAAACAATCCAAATGTAATGTTCTTTCAAAATATTTGCATTTCTTTATTCTCACGTTACATAACATCTTCATTAACACAACCAAATGACATTGGCAAGAATGTCCCATGAGGCCAGGCTTGTCTAGTTATATGGATTTATTAGACTGGTGGCTTTTGGTAGTCCTTTCATCCTCAAAGCGCCGTGACATAATTGAAATGTCTTTTTTTTTAAACTATTTTTAAAGTGACATGTTTTAACACTAGGGCTGGGTTCTGGCATGGACTGAGCGTAGGTGCCCATGGACTGAGCGTAGGTGTCACGCCCTGGTCTTAGTATTCTGTGTTTTCTTTATTATTTTGGTTAGGCCAGGGTGTGACATGGGTTTATTATGTGGTGTGTTTTGTCTTGTTTTTTTTTTTGTAGGTATTGGGATTGTAGTATAGTGGGGTTTTCTAGAAAAGTCTATGGTTGCCTGAAGTGGTTCTCAATCAGAGGCAGGTGTTTATCGTTGTCTCTGATTGGGAACCATATTTAGGCAGCCATATTCTTTGAGTGTTTCGTGGGTGATTGTTCCTGTCTCTGTGTTAGTTTGCACCAGATAGGCTGTTTTGGTTTGTAACGTTGTTTGTTTTTGTATTATGTTCATGTTTGACTTTTTCCTTTATTATTAAAGAACATGAACACCAACTACGACGCATTTTGGTCCCATCCTTGCTACACCTCCTCTTCAGAGAAAACCAGAAGAAAACCGTAACAGTAGGGGCCCCGGGGCCATAGAGATCCAATACATCCATGAGATTACATTAGTTTGACATGTGAAGTTCTACAAATCGCGAATCTCAGTTAGAGCATAATCACACAATTGCCATACATTGCGTGCTGCACTCTTTATCCTTGCCAGTGGGTTTTTGAAAACTATAGTGTGGTCATGAATACAAGTATTCAACTTTACGCCATGGAATAACTTTGTCAGTGTCCCTAGCTGGTTTAATGATATCTCTTCCAAATATCCATGGCTCAGTCCAGCACAGAAATGTATTGAGCATAATTTGTTGACCTCACTACCCGGCTAAAGTAAATTTGAGTATAGCAAAGCTAAAGCACCTTTAAACGGGGGGAAATATCATAATTTACTCATCTCAATCCCTTCATTGTGTCTTGTAATGTGTTTAATTTGGACAAAATGCAGGGTTGGGAAATTGTCGGTGTTCATTATGCCGAATTAGACTGATGGGAAATAGAAGGCTAAATTAGCTGACAAAACCGTCCAGTTTAGCGATGTGGCTAGTCCGATCACTGGAGCACGACTCTGTTCCAGCACATGCCTATGGCAGCACATCAAAACGGACATGAACGAATGATTGACAAGGTGACTTGACAAGGTGCCCTGTAACTGTTCACCCATGAAATATGCACTAAGGTTATTGCCAGGTTTTTAATTGTCACATTTTCACCCTCAATTTGCCACATTGTCATTGACAGCTCCATCCCTTCACATCCAAACAACCAAACGCTTTTGTCATTCATGAGCATTGCTTTAGGCATGATAGATTTTTTTTTTCTTCCAGCAATGCTCTACAACATATTGTAAACAACCCCTGTGGCTCCTGATGATTTCAGGAGTATGTTATGAGCTTAAACAAATCACACTTATGGGTATTATTATTATTGCCTGTATAATATCCATTGTTTATCCATCTCTGTTGGTATACACACTGTATATGCTGTTAAACCCGAATACAGCGTTGTATATTCACTCTGGCAAGCAAAGCAAACAGCACTATTGTTATTTCCCGAGAGCATTCTGAGTGGTTTCTCACTCATGAGTGCTCACAGATAAGACCTCTGTTCCATTGTAACTGCAGTCAATATGTACGAGAGGGGAAGGAATGCCATTTTAAAGAACACGAACAAATACATTGAATTTCTTCACTCGCTTTATAGTGTACCTGCCTCAGCCTTGATTTTCAAAGAGCGTGCGGCTTTTCAACAAAGGTCAACATCAAAGATGTTAGCCTGTTAGATACTTTCAGTGGAAAATGGTTTGCTTACGGCGTGAGGCAAAAAGAAAAGATAGGAAAAAAATGTCAGCATTTATAACAATGCCATGAACACAGAGATTGGGGAAATCCACACCAGTCTTCACCCCGGTGCAATCGTCCTGTCAGGTGGTACTTCTCAATGAGTGTGGTCAGGCTATTTATTTCCATCCCTCAAGGGCCAAAGTACTGATGGTTTTCATTCTCCCTGGAAGTTTAATTGATCAATTAATGCAATTGATTGGTCAGAAAGTTCACGAACTGGGAAAACGAACAATAAATGAAAGACTGAAAACGAGCTACTGTGGTCTTTTAACGTAATTGAATAACCTTGATCTCTATATGCAGTCTGTATACCCATAAAATACATACAAAGGATTTGACAATCCTCTGAAATCCACTACAGCACTACATAAAGTCATCTCCAAGCAGAATTAACAAGGATGTTGCGTTAGGCCTACATTGTGTTCAAGTTCTCTCCCCTCATTTCTAACTTTCTGACATGATAAATAGCCTAGGGGAGACTTCTTATCTTAACACTTATCTAGGGCGGCAGGTAGCCTCGAGGTTAAAGTGTCGGGCAGAAAAGGTCGCTGATTCAAATACCGGAGCCGACAAGGTGAACATTCTTCCGATGTGCTCTTGAGCAAGGCACTTAACCCTAATTACACCCGGGGCACATTACAAAGGATGCCATGACCCCACTCCCTGCGAGTGTCTCAGGAGTAGTTGGGATATGCAAAAAACACATTTCAATGACACACTTGTGTGTAACAGGACAAATATAAAACACCCCCCAAATTATTATCTTTTCTTCCCTCTCTTTAATCACCTTTGGTAGATTGCTTTTGCCGGAAATATGTTTTGAAAGTCAAATTTTCACGTGGAGCCGTGCAATCATTTTATCTCATCGCCTTACTAATAGGTGATCATGTGTTGAGCGTCTTGTGAGCGTGTCCGTTTGTCTGCTCATGTGGTAATTGGGCAGTCAGCTCTAGTTATTACAATATGGTGATAGGAATCTCCCATCCCTCTCCTCTCTGTTGCATTTTACTATTAAAGAAAGGATGGACAGACTCACCAAAAGCCAAAAGTCAGTCATGACCTCTGCTAAAAGGTAACTATGTCAGTCTAGAGTCTCGAGACAGAGGTCAAAGGTCGAAGTGGAAATAGGACAGTTTGTCCCTCTGTCAACCTTTGATGCCTGTCTAGGAGCAGCTTCCAATGGATAGAAACTTGAATCTGTCACACCCTGATCTGTTTCACCTGTTCTTGTTATTGTCTCCACCTCCTCCAGGTGTCGCTTGTGTATTTTTTTCCCCAGTGTATTTATCCCTGTGTTTCCTGTCTCCCTGTGCCAGTTTGTCTTGTATGTTCCAAGTCAACCAGTGGTTATTCCCCATACTCCTGCCTTTGCTATTTTCCTTTTTCTAGTCCTCCCGTTTTTTTTGTCTTGTCCTCCACTCCTGGATTCTGAACTGGTTTTGACCTTTTGCCTGTCCTCGACCATTCTCTTGCCTACTCTGTTTTTGTATTATTAAACATCTTAAACTCCAACCATCTGCCTCCTGTGTCTGCATCTGGATCTCGCCTTGTGTCATGATAGAATCCCTTCCAGCCAACAGTCAAAGACTTATCGAAAAACTCGACCCTCACCCACTCCTGAATACTTTTTTTTATTTCACTGATTGGTTAGAGTTTCCACACAACAAGTGTCCTTGGTTTGAATCAGTCCCTGATTGGAGGATAAGAATTAAAAATGTGCTGTGGAGGTATAATTATGGATGTAATCAACTCTAAAATCCCGAGGTTCACCACACATTGTGATTGTTCTGCAAATAACTCAATATGTTCAAACGGATGTTATGTTTGTTTTGCTTTGCTTCCTCTATTGAACATCTAATGACACGGGTCCTTCAGGTCTGACCTTGAAAACATCTGACCTACAGCACTGAGAATAGCCTATGTGGACAATACATCTGAAGGGTTATGAATCACGTATGTCTTTCTTATACATTGATTAGATTCACTCAGAGAAGTATACAGATCCATAAAAAAGGTGACGACGGACAGGCGATCTGTATTTTTTTTCTGCCACACTTTGGACAGACAGAATGGGTCCGAGCAGAATGCATTGAGTAAGGGTAGTTTCAGTACACAAGTCGGAACGAGTTAAATTTTCTGGCGATGAATCCTGAAATAGCATCTGTCAACCAATAAGAGCTCGAATGACAAATCATCCACGCACACCACCAAACGCATTCAGTAGACAACTATCCATCGAAATATGTGTTGTGTTTAAACTGGCCTCATCTCCATCCTACCTTGTCATAACATCCTATTTTCTGCAACAACAAGCCCTCTCTGAAAGATATTTCAATGTTTATGATTCAGCCATTGAAAACAAAGTGTTTTCTATTTGGAGAGCCTATAATTATCTTCTTCCTCTACATGTGAGTCTGGGCTTTGCTCCACAGTGCAGATTGTAGGGGGTTACAGACTAGCAGAACATACTCTTTCACCCACTCACTCACTCACTCACTCACTCACTCACTCACTCACTCACTCACTCACTCACTCAGAGAGTCTCTATCTCAGCTTCTAGTGAGGTTAAATGGAGAGAGGTATGCCACACAAAGTAATGACAATTTGTTTTGCACATATAATAATTAGTCTGTTAAAATGGAACAAGATGAACGTGTCTCGAGAAATGTTAAATTCATTAAATTGCAAATTGAAATCATGCCGGAGTGCTGAGAACAACCTTTCGTAGAAAAAAGCACCTCTCTGTTTTTCTGTTACGGCTGTGACAATTCAACGTTTATTTATTCACTTGTGTATTACTGCAAATTACTAAGTAATCAAGTTATACCAAAGTGGGGGGAGCCAGAGGTGGAGCGGGGTCTGTCACGCCCTGACCTTAGAGAGCCTTTTTATGTCTCTATTTGGTTTGGTCAGGGTGTGATTTGGGTGGGCATTGGTCACATTGAGCCACAAAGTGTGGCTAAAAAGTTGTCCTTTATTGTGGTCCTTTATTGTGGCGTCACAATAATATTCGTCCAACTTGACTTCATTGCACTGAATGACAACTTTAAACCGGTCACGCCCTGACCTTAGAGAGCCTTTTTATGTCTCTACTTAGTTTGGTCAGGGTGTGATTTGGGTGGGCATTCTATGTGTTGTATTTCGTTGTTTGGCCAAGTGTGGTTCCCAATCAGAGGCAGCTGTCTATTGTTGTCTCTGATTGGGAATCATACTTGGGTAGCCTTTTTTGTTGTGGGATCTTGTCCTTGTGTTGTTGCTGTTGAGCCCTACAAGGCTGTACGTTTCGTTGGTTCTCTCTTTCTTGTTTTTTTCTGGTTATCTATAAAGAACATGATTAACCTACCCCACGCTGCATCTTGGTCCACTTCCTCAGACGATCATTACCGAAGATCCTACCACATAAAACCAAGCAGCGTTTTCTGGAGGAGTGGACATGGGAGGAGATACTGGAAGGCAAGGGACCCTGGGCGCAGGCTTGAGAATATCGCCGCCCTAAGGAGGAAATGGAAGCAGCAAAAGCAGAACGGCGAAGATACGAGGAGTTGGCACGACGAAGCATGCACGAGAGGCAGCCCCAAAAATTTGTTGGGGGGGACACATGGGGAGATTGGCGGAGTCAGGTTATAGACCTGAGCCAACTCCCCGTACTTGACTAGTCAGGCACCACGTTAAGAGGCTCTGCGCAGTCTGTCTCCGGTGCGCATGCACAGCCCGGTGCGCTCTGTGCCGGGGCACGAAGCCTCCAGGGATGATCCATGGCACAGAGCCTCCAGGGATGATCCATGGCACAGAGCCTCCAGCGACGATCCATGGCACCATTGACGGTCTCCGGTCCAGAGCCTGCAGCGACGGTACCCGGTCCGGAGCCTCCAGCGAGGGTCCCCAGTCCGGAGCCTCCAGCGAGGGTCCCCAGTCTGGGGCCTGCAGCGAGGGTCCCCTGTCCGGTGCCTGCAGCGAGGGTCCCCAGTCCGGGGCCTGCAGCGAGGGTCCCCAGTCCGGGGCCTGCAGCGAGGGTCCCCAGTCCGGGGCCTGCAGAGAGGGTCCCCAGTCCGGGGCCTGCAGCGAGGGTCCCCAGTCCTGGGCCTGCAGAGAGGGTCCCCAGTCCTGGGCCTGCAGAGAGGGTCCCCAGTCCTGGGCCTGCAGAGAGGGTCCCCAGTCCTGGGCCTGCAGAGAGGGCCCCCAGTCCTGAGCCTGCAGAGAGGGTCCCCAGTCCTGGGCCTGCAGAGAGGGTCCCCGCACCAGAGGTGCCACCAAAGTGGGGGGAGCCAGATGTGGAGCGGGGTCTGTGTCTCGCACCGGAGCCGCCACCGAGGACAGATGCCCACCAGGACCCTCCCCTATAGGTTCAGGTTTTGCGTTGTCTCTGATTGGGAATCATACTTAGGTAGCCTTTTTTTCCCACCTATGTTGTGGGATCTTGTCCTTGTATTGTTGCTACAAGCCCTACAAGGCCATATGTTTCGCTGGTTCTCTCTTTCTTGTTTTTTCTGGTTATTGTTAAAGAACATGATTAACCTAGCCAACGCTGCATCTTGGTCCACTTCCTCAGACGGTTACAAAACCAATTATAGATGCCATCCGTAGAGTTTTGGCATCAATAAAGAGAACAATTTAGATTCAGGTTTTGGCATCAAAAAAGTTTTCCTTTAGAATCATCTTAAAATATTATTACAGTATGACTCCCTATTCCTCCACACAGAACATAAAGTATATCAGACATTATGAATCAGTTTGACAAGCTTTTTTGTCAGATGCAACTGCTGCATTGTAAATAATGGTTTGCTATATGCGTAATGAGAAGTGGATGAGGCTGGCAGTCAGAACGCCGGGCAGCGTCTCACGTAGAGATTTCAAACCCTGTGTTCTCATCCTAAGGCTGCCTGTCGCTTTTGGAACAGTGGGATACTACATCAAACAGCCTTCGCTGGAACAGCGCACAGAGAGAGAGAGAGAGAGAGAGGTGCAGAAATGGAGGGAGGGAGTGGGAGAGAGAGGGAGAGCGATGGAGGGAGATAAGAGGAAGGCAGAGAGAAAGGTGGGGAGAGAGAAGGGCATTGAGACGACGAGGGAGTGAAAAAAGGTAAGGAAAAGAGGAAGGGAGGGGGCTGAAAAAAGACAGCAGCAGAGACAAAGAATAGATGGAGGAGGAACGTATCTAGAAAGAGGAGGGTGGGGAAGAACAAAGACCGTGGAGGCAGGAGAGAGAGAGGAAAAGAACAAGTTAGAGTTAGAGGCGGTAGGTGACCTGCACAGCAGAATGTACATGGTCAGAGAGCTTGAACTGGGAGTCTCTACAAATGCCTGTGAACACAAGCTGAGTGCCGTGTAATCAGAGAGTGGCAGACATGATGAATAATTCACAAGTTGCTCTGCTGTGGTCTAGATGCTTCTCACTGACACCTATTCTGTCATGCCTTCTCACCGGCCTGCCTGTGACGCTTTCTCACTGACACCTGTTCTGTGACGGCTTCTCAGTGACGCCTGTTCTGTGACGCCTTCTGAGTGATGCCAGCTCTTTGAAGCCTTTTCACTGAAGCCTGCTCTGTGACGCCTGTATGGAGTCATTGTCAGATCACAGCCCCAGTGTGTTGTTTCAGTTTGGACAAACTCTGATAGATCAGTCATTAGTGTTTCTCACACCACACACACACACACACACACACACACACACACACACACACACACACACACACACACACACACACACACAGTTGAAGTTGGAAGTTTACTTACACCTTTTCTAAATACATTTAAACTCAGTTTCACAATTCTTGACATTTAGTCCTAGTAAAAATTCCCTGTCTTTGGTCAGTGAGGATCACCAATTTATTTTAAGAATATGAAATGTCAAAATAATATTAGAGAGAATGATTTATTTCAGCTTTTATTTCTTTCATCACATTCCCAGTGGGTCAGAAGTTTACATACACTCAATTAGTATTTGGTAGCGTTTCCTTTCAATTGTTTAACTTGGGTCAAACGTTTTGGGTAGCCTTCCACAAGATTCCCAGAATAAGTTAGGTTATATTTGGCCCATTCCTCCTGACAGAGCTGGTGTAACTGAGTCCGTTTTGTAGACCTCCTTGCTCGCACACGCTTTTTCAGTTCTGCCCACAAATGTTCCATAGGATTGAGGTCAGGGCTTTGTGATGGCCACTCCACTACCTTGAATTTGTTGTCCTTAAGCCATTTTGCCACAACTTTGGAAGTATGCTTGGAGTCATTGTCCATTTGGAAGACCCATTTGCGACCAAGCTTTAACTTCCTGACTGATGTCTTGAGATGTTGCTTCAATATATCCGCATAATTTTCCTTCCTCATGATGCCATCTATTTTGTGAAGTGCACCAGTCCTTCCTGTAGCAAAGCACCCCCACAACATGATGCTGTCACTCCCGTACTTCACGGTTGGGATGGTATTCTTTGGCTTGCAAGCCTCCCCCTTTTTCCTCCAAATATAACAATGGTCATTATGGCCAAACAGTTCTATTTTTGTTTCATCAGACCAGAGGACATTTCTCCAAAAAGTCCAATATTTGTCCCCACGTGCAGTTGCAAACCATAGTCTGGCTTTTTTATGGCGGTTTTGGAGCTGTGGCTTCTTCCTTGCTGAGAGGCCTTTCAGGTTATGTCGATATAGGACTTATTTTACTGTGGATATAGATACTTTTGTACCTGTTTCCTCCAGCATCATCTCAAGGTCCTTTGCTGTTGTTCTGGGTTTGATTTGCACTTTTCACACCAAAGTACATTCATCTCTTGGAGACAGAATGATGTTAATACTTGCATACTATTGTTTGTACAGATGAAAGTGGTATCTTCAGGCGTTTGGAAATTGCTCCTAAGGATGAACCAGACTCGCGGAGGTGTACAATTTGTTTACTGAGGTCTTGGCTGATTTTCTCATGATGTCAAGCAAAAAGCAACTGAGTTTGAAGGTAGGCCTTGAAATACATCCACAGGTACACCTTCAATTGACTCAAATGATGTCAATTAGCATATCAGAAGCTTCTAAAGCCATGACATCATTTTCTGGAATTTTCCAAGCTGTTTTAAGGCACAGTCAACTTAGTGTATGTAAACTTCTGACCCACTGGAATTGCGATACAGTGAAATAATCTGTCTGTAAACAAATTACTTGTGTCATGCACAAAGTAGATGTCCTAACCGACTTGCCAAAACTATAGTTTGTTAACAAGACATTTGTGGAGTGTGTGTAAGTGTATGTAAACTTCCGACTTCAACTGTACCTCCCATGGCCTAAAAAATGATAGACACTGTAGCTCTCTCTCTCTCTTTTTCTCTCTCTTGATGTATCTGACCGCATTCAGCTACAGAAGAAGCCTGCCTAATGAATAAGCACGCAGATGACTTTGCCATGGCGAAGTAACAGGAACTTGGTGTGCAGGGATTCCATTTTTTCATCATTAGGATTATGTTAGCTATTTATCTGTGGGCTACTTGCGAGTTAGATATTTGTTGAGTCAAACCAAAGTTTTTGGGAAAGATAGACATTTTGAAACTTGCCGACACTTTTAAAATGTTCTCTGAACATAATCTGTGGCTTTATCACTAGACCTGACTTTAAATACTATTTGAAACTTTTCAAATACATTAAGAGTTTCAAATACTCTGGAGTGGCAGGTAGGTGGGGTTTGAGCTTTTGTAGGTATTCTATTGGTTACACTGCAAGAGTAAAGCTCAATCCAGCACAGTTAAAGTATTTTAAATTATTTCAAATAGTATTTGCAACCAGGTTTGGTTGTCAGCTGGGACTCTAATTTCAAATGTTGAAATGCAACTCAAGTCATTTTTTCTCTAGTATAATTAATGTTAATGAATTTTAGTGTTTTTGTTTTGATTTTAGTAGGGGTATTAATTTTGCATACCCGACCGTCTCTCCCGAGATTCCTCTTAAGCTGTACTCCCAAAAGGTGCTAATGTAATCGTCTAATAATTTTCTTACCCCCAATTTTAATGAGGTGGTGTAACTTGACACACAGCAGTTGCTATCATAGGTCAATTGGATAATTAATTAGTCAAGTAAGTTTAATGTAGTTTAAGTACTGTTCTTTGGTCATTCCTTCACTCTGTTTTGTCATGGTGTCGCATCCTTGATCACTGACGTGACAGATGAAAAGCTACATTAACTTTGTTTGAAAATGACATTGTTACAAGGTTGTGAACTTTCACTGGGAGAGAGCTTACACAACCTGCCATGGCAATGTTAACATTCAGTAACTTTGCTTACATAGCCTACAGTATCTACTGCTTACAGGTCAGCCTGCTACCTAACAGTGCTCAAAGCTATTCTGCAATAGCTATTCTGCTATTCTGAAAAAGTGATGTTTACCGGCCACTATCTAAAACATCTGCAACACAGGTTTGATTCAATAATAGCTCCTTTCTTCGGTTTCAGAAGAGCTTTGATTTATCTAACAGAGTGCAAAGGCATTCACAAGCAATTTGTGGCGAGAGCTCAGCGAAGAAAATCTCCATGAATCATCATAACAGACAACTGACAATAATTACCTATATTAGATTATCTCCCCAGTCACAAATCCCCCACAGAGTAAAAATAGACGAGCCGCCTAATTCTCTATTCCACTCTAGTGTTTTATAGGGACTCCTCACATTTCCGAGTACTGCTGAGTCATCCAATATAAGTTGTGGGTCCATCCATCTGCTGGACTGTGAACAGGGATCAAGCTCTGTGTGCATTCTTAGTGTCCTGTATTGACAGGGATTCACACTGTGGTCTAGGCCGGTTACGTTTGCCTTATCGTCCTTCCGTGGGAACTTTCCCATTTTGGCACTAATGGTTAGGGTTAGGATTGGGGGAGGGGAAGCTGATCCTAGACCTGTGCCCAGTTCCCTCCCAGGGAGGGAGCAGACTGGGGCTATTGTCTGGGTCTTCTGAGGTGTGGAGCGCCGCGAGGTCTGTGTGTGGCAGGTGGGGAGCAGAACTCCAATAAAACTACGGCAGCGAAGACACACACACACACACACACACACACACACACACACACGCACCTCTAATCATGACTGGATGATTGAATAATCCATGTCGATTGTGTTGTATAATCAACATTGGTGGTGTGTTTGTGCACCTGTACTTGTGTTGCACATTGTTAAACACCCATTGCCCAGCCCCACTAGTGTTACATCACATTCCATCTGTCAGTACTGGGCGGCCAAGCTTCTTCCAGCTTAATGAACATGCCTGTCCCCGGAACCTCTTGGGAACTCAGACCACTCTGTGACTGGCAGCCCTTTAACATGCTCATCAGAAAGTTAAAAGAGAAATAGAATGATTAAGAAAGGCAGAAAGTGGTAGAGGGAGGAGATATACAGAGAGAGGGGACCCATGCCTTGCGGTAAACAATAAACCAGTGCCCGCTGGGAAAAGAGTTGATGCTCAGTTGAGTTTGGGCAGGGTTGTCATGACCATTGTGTCACGCCGAAGGGACACCAACCAAACCCTTCTGAGTTCTAATGATGTGTTTCAACCAATGGGGTGACTGTTCTGGACACGTGTTGCACACATACTCAACCACAGCTTGTCAAGACACACTGTTATGACTTATCCTGTGGCTGCGAATTGATCTGTTATTAGATCCCATGGAGCCTTAAGTGTGTTTCAGAGAGCGCCAATAAAGCTGGATGTCTGTTGTTGCTTCTCTGTCAGTCGGACCCTATTGAGATGTGTAGGGACTCATTAACAGTCCCCTTGAACAGGAACCATTATCAGAAGATGTTCTCTCATGTCCCAACACTGTCACCATGCAGAGGAGGGAAAAGGTTGAGAAGCCGTCTGATGATCCCTCACAAACCTCATATCGTGTTTCACCACTGAGGGGTTTTTGACATATGTCAAGGCGGCACTTTGTATTATTCTCTAAGGCTCTTGAGCAAGGCAGACAAGAAGCACTCAAAACAACGGTGTAACACAAGTGCTGTCCTGTTTGGTGGTTTAGCAATCCACACTCTCAGAGGAATTATTTTGGAGAATGTTATTGACACATTTTTTTTGTGTCTGTCTGGTTTGTCAGCATGAACAGTGCTTGAGGAATCTGATTCCCACAGGCTCGCAGAAGTATGATGGTGTTTTAATTAAGGCTTAACTATTGGGAAATCGCAGTTTTTTAAAGTAAAACGAGGCTACATTTTCAGCAAACTGCACCTCCAAAGACTTGGTACTAAAGAGACAAATCATTGTTTTCATTGTTTTCCCCTTTTTGTTCTACGCTTCCATCTTCTCTGATCAAATATTCCAAACCGTTCAGGAACGGAACAAATGCAGTGCTTGGAACATGCCTGGGCTGAGTGCGTATGTACATACTGTACAGCGGTTAGGGAGTCTCACTTGGGCCTGGTCTGACAGTGAGTGAAGGCTACCTGGATTGGATCGGAAAGCAAACAAAAAAGGAAACCTGTCAAAGAGCGGTTAAAGAAACAGTGTGCAATTTCAGCAATAGGGAAAGTTGGGCATATCTGTGACATATCGTAGGCCCTGCAAACAGCTCTCAGTGAATTGAAAATAGTGCAATGCTTGTTCTCTATTAGCTCCTAGGTCTTTGCTCAAGGATGATTTATGGTTGTAGTGGATGGAGCCTCAGATTGGTGCTGGAAGTTGGCAGCGAGACACATAGCGACGACTGCAAGACCTCGAGAGGAAGCAGCAGGGAAATGGTTCTGAAAATAATCAGGATTTCATTACATTTTGAGATTAATTCCTTCTGGCATGCTCGTCGGTTATTTCCAATGGCTACAAAATGGAATAAATACAGCAATCTGTTCTCGCCTTCACCAACCGAAGCCGATGCTTAGCTGTATTTTGGCAAAGAGACAAAATCGGTTAAAGCCAGATTGCTTTAGAATTACAGTTGTTTAGACAGTTTTGACGCGGTACACTGCCAGACAAATCACAGCTCTTACATGATATCAAAATCTACCTTCAAATTTCAAGTACATCTTTTGATTTTTATATCAATCCTATGTCTGAGGTCAATCGTCTTACAGATGATTATGTATGTACAGTATATATCACAGGTTACATTCGAGCATTCATGCTTTTCGATGTTCTGCACGGCTGCCCAATAGCTTGATCCGATGGAGACACGTGGAGCAAGGCTCAATTCCATTCCCGACTGGAAAAATGGGTTGATAGTGTACATACCTGTCTCCCCTTGAAGATTAGAAGGGACACTTAAAAGCGAAACCCTGGAGCACGTCAAAAGGAAGTCAGGATCTGTGTAGGACTGCCGATGCTAATTTAGATGTCTCCTCCATATCCCTAACGTTAAGACCCAATGAAAAGATACCAAAGGAGACGAACGGTGGCAATCTTCAGAAGAAATAAAGAGGTGGGCCTGTGATGAGATATCTAATCAGATGCACTTTAAAGAGCATAATATTGGCAAAAATCTCTTGGAAGATATTTCCATTTGATATGACAAGGCCCCAACAACCTTTGAAGTTCCTCCTTTGAGAAATACGACTGCACTCTGAAAGGGATGGATGAAAAACTCTTTTTTTTTTCTAAATACTTCAAGTTATTTTTCAATACTTTTTTTACAATTCTGATAGTACGCACATACTATAAATCTATTTGGACAGCTTTACAGAGAGATACACTGTCTGTTATCTACATCTCCTTCATTTCACCTTCATTCCCCTGGGAATCTAGAGCCCTTCAAAGTCTCAATCACTCTACCTGGTTTAGAAGTGGTGGAGCAGAGAGGAGTACAAAATGGCTGACCAATTTTACCCTTCACCTATTCAGCCCTGGCCAATGATTCAACTCTCAAATTAGATCAAGGGTTCTGCCAAAGCCTTTGCAGGATCTCGTCTTTCTCGTTCTCCTCATTCTTAAGATGGTTACCTGTGTTGTAAATAGGGAGTCGCGGCAGACCACAGTCTGCAAGCTAAGTGGGAGGCAATGGACCAGCGAAGGCTAATGGCATGCATTGGCAGCTATGTTTTGTGGAGCACATAGATCATTGTGATGTTTCAATATGCAGACGGACAATGAGAATCAATAGCCTACTGGTGACCAGCATGAAAATGACAAGTTAAAACGTCCCAAGTCATGCATACGTTATTCAGGGGGAATCAAAAATGAGGTATGGATTGATTTAGCAGAGTATGCTTTGTTATAATGGGAAACTGAGTCGGCGTTCCAATTCGATGGGATTGAGGTCAGGGCGCCGTGCAGACCAGTCAAATTCTTCCACACCAATCTCGACAAAACCATTTCTGTATGGACCTCGCTTTTTGCACGGGGCATTGTCATGCTGAAACAGGAAAGGGCCTTCCCTAAACTGTTGCCTCAAAGTTGGAAGCACCGAATCGTTGAGATTGTAATTGTATGCTGTAGCATTAAGATTTCCCTTCACTGGAACTAAGGGGCCTAATCCAAACCATGAAAAACAGCCCCAGACCATTATTCCTCCTAAACCCAAACTTTACGTTTGGCAATAAGCATTGTTCGTAACTTGTTTTGCACATAATGTTGCTGCTACGGTCAATTATGACCAAAAAGATCTTCTGGAAATAAGAACTGGGATTACTCACCTCAAATTGGACGAGGAGTTCTTCTTCAATGAGTCAGACGCTAGGGATATACTGCAGACACCCGACCAGGTCCGATCCCAGTGATTCACTGGAGAAGGAAACAAAGATTTTGAGGCAAATGATCAGGGTGCCTTGTGAGGATCAGGCAACAAATGGCTAATCTGCCCCTTGCCTTCTGCTCTGCTAACTAACGTTCAATCGCTGGAAAAAAAATGGGACGAACTGAAAGCCCGCGTATATCCTACCAACAGGACATTAAAAACTGTAATATCTTAAGTTTCACCGAGTCGTGGCTGAACGACGACATTAAGGACATACAGCTGGCGGGTTATACACTCTATAGGCAAGACAGAACAGCAGCCTCTGGTAAGACACAGGGCGGGGTCCTGTGCATTTATGTAAACAACAGCTGGTGCATGATATCTAATGAAGTCTCAAAGTTTTGCTCTTCTGAGGTAGAGTATCTCATGATAGGCTGTAGACCACACTATCTACCTAGAGAGTTTATCTGTATTTTTTTCATAGCTGTCTACATTCCACCACAGTGTGAGGTTGGCACTAAAAACACACTCAATGAGCTGTATTCCGCCATAAGCAAACAGGAAAATGCTCAACCAGAGGCGGCGCTCCTAGTGGCCGGTGACTTTAATGCAGGGAAACGTAAATCAGTTGTACCGAATTTCTGTCAGCATGTTCAATGTGCAATAAGAGGGAAACAAATTCTAGACCACCTTTACTCCACACACAGAGATGCGTACAAAGCTCTCCCTTGCCCTCCATTTGGCAAGTCTGACCATAACTCTATCCTCCCCTGCTTACAAGCAAAAATTAAAGCAGGAAGCACCAGTGACTCGGTCTATAAAAAAATGGTCAGATGAAGCAGATACTGAACTACAGGACTGTTTTGTTAGCACATACTGGAATATGTTCTGGGATTCTTCCGATGGCACTGAAGAGTACATCACATCAGTCACTGGCTTTATCAATAAGTGCATCGAGGACGCCGTCCCCACAGTGACTGTACGTACATACCACAACCAGAAGCCATGGATTACATGCACTGAGCGAAAGGGTAGAGCTGCCGCATTCAAGGAGCGGGACTCTAACCCGGAAGCTTATAAGAAATCCCACTATGCCCTCCGACAAACTATCAAACAAGCAAAGCGTCAATACAGGACTGAGATACCAGGACGCGTACTCCGAGCATCCGCTGACCAACTGGCAAGTGTCTTCATGGACATTTTCAACCTCTCCCTGACTGAGACTGTAATACCAACATGTTTCAAGAAGACCACCATAGTCTCAGACCACCATAGTCCCTGTAACCTGCCTAACTGACTACCGACCCCTAGCACGTATGTCTGTAGCCATGAAATGCTTTGAAAGGCTGGTCAGCCTAGTGGTTAGTGTTGGACTAGTAACCAGCAGGTTGCAAGTTCAAATCCCCGAGCTGACAAGGTACAAATCTGTCGTTCTGCCCCTGAACAGGCAGTTAACCCACTGTTCCTAGGCCGCCATTGAAAATAAGAATTTGTTCTTAATGTTCTTAACTGACTTGCCTAGTTAAATAAAGGTTAAAAAAACAATAATAATAATAAATAAAAATGGCTCACTTCAACACCATTATCCCAGAACCCCTAGACCCACTCCAATTTGCATACTGTACTAACAGATCCACAAAGGATGCAATCTCCTTTGCACTCCACACTGCCCTTTCCCACCTGGACAAAAGGAACACCTATGTGAGAATGCTATTCATTGACTACAGCTCAGCGTTCAACACCATAGTACCCTCAAAGCTCATCACTAAGCTAAGAACCCTGGGACCCTCCCTCTGCAACTGGATCCTAGACTTCCTGTTGGGCCACCCCCAGGTGGTAAGGGTAGGTAACATCTGCCATGCTGATCCTCAACACGGGGGCCCCTCAGGGGTGCGTGCTCAGTCCCCTCCTTTACTCCCGTTTCACTCATGACCTCAAGGCCAGGCACAACTCCAAAACCATCATTAAGTTTGCTGATGACACAACAATGGTATGCCTGATCACTGACAACAATGAGACAGCCTATAGGGAGGACGTCAGAGACCTGACCGTGTGGTGCAAGGACAACAACCTCTCACTCAACCTGATCAAGACAAAGAAGATGACTGTGAACTCCAAGAAAAGGAGGACCGAGCACTCCCCCATTTTCATCAACGGGGCTGTAGTGGAGCAGGTTAAGTTCCTTGGTGTCCACATCACCAACAAACAAACATGGTCCAAGCACACCAAGACAGTCGTGAAGAGGGCATGACAAAACCAAATCCCCCTCAGGAGACTGAAAAGATTTGGTATGGGTCCTCAGATCCTCAAAAGGTTTTATAGCTGCACCATCGAGAGCATCCTGACTGGTTTCATCAATGCCTGGTATGGCAACTGCTCGGCCTCAGACCGCAAGACACTACAGAGGGTAGTGCGTATGGCCCAGTACACCACTGGGACAAGCTTCCTGCCATCCAGGACCTATACCAGGCGGTGTCCGAGGGAGGCCCAAAAAATTGTCAAAGACTCCAGCCACACTAGTCATAGACTGTTCTCTCTGCTAACGCACGACAAGCGGTACAGGAGTGCCAAGTCTAGGTCCAAAAAGCTTATAAACAGGTTCTACCCCCAAGGCATATGACTCCTGAACAGCTAATCAAATGGTTAACCAGAATATTTGCATCCCCCAGAACGCTGCTGCTACTCTCTGTTATCATCTATGAATAGCCACTTTAATAACCTTATCTGCATGTACATAATTATCTCAACTACCTCGCACCGGTGCCCCCGCACATTGACACATTGACTCTGAACCGGTACCCCTGTACTGTATATAGCCCAGCTATTGTTATTTACTGCTGCACTTTAATTATTTGTTTTTTCTTATCTCAAATATATTCTGGGGGGATATTTTCTTAAAACTGCATGGTTGGTTAGGTCTTGCAAGTAAGCATTTCACTGAATACTTGATTGGGACAGGTAGCGTTCTCCTGTCATCCACCAAACTCAGATTCGCCAGTTGGACTGCCAGATGGTGAAGCGTGATTCATCATTCCAGAGAAGGCATTTCCAATGCTCCAGAGTCCAATGGTTGGCTCTTACACTACTCCAGCCGAGCTTGGCATTGTGCATGGTGATATTAGGCTGGCTTGTGTGCGGCAGCACGGCCATGGAAGCCCATTTCTTGAAGCTCCTGACAAACAGTTTATGTGCTGACGTTGCTTCCAGAGGCAGTTTGGAACTCGGTAGTGAGTTCTGCAATCGAGGACAGGCCATTTTTACGCTCTACACGCTTCAGCACTCGGTGGTCCCATTCTGTGAGCTTGTGTGGCCTACCACTTCACAGCTGAGCCATTGTTGCTCCTAGACATTTCCAATTCACAATAAGAGCACTTACAGTTGACTGGGCCAGCTCTAGCAGGGCAGGAATTTGACAAACTGACTTTCTGTTAAGGTGGCGTCCTATGACAGTGCCACGTTGTAAGTCACAGAGCTCTTCAGTCATGTCATCCTACTGCCAGTGTTTGTCTATGGAGATTGCATGGCTGTGTGCTTGATGTTATACACCTGTCAGAAACGGGTGTGGCTGAAATAGCCGAATCCTCTAATTTGAAAGGGGTTCCTCATAGTTTTTTTTATATACAGTGGCTTGTGAAAGTATTCGCCCCCTTGGCATTTCTCCTATTTTGTTGCCTTACAACCTGGAATTAAAATAGATTTTTGGAGGTTTTGTATCATTTTATTTACACAACATGCCTACCACTTTGAAGACATTTTTTATCGGGAAACAGACAAGAAATAAGACAAAAAACTGAAATCTTGAGCGTGCATAACTATTCACCACCCCAAAGTCAATACTTTGTAGAGTCACCTTTTGCAGCAATTACAGCTGCAAGTCTATAAGCATGGCATATCTATTCACTGGGATTTTTGCCCATTCTTCAAGGCAAAACTGCTCCAGCTCCTTCCAGTTGGATGGGTTCTGCTGGTGTACAGCAATCTTTAAGTCATACCACACATTCTAAATTGGATTGAGGTCTGGGCTTTGACGAGGCCATTCCAAGACAATTAAAAGTTTCCTCTTAAACCACTTGAGTATTGATTTAGCAGTATGCTTAGGGTCATTGTCCTGCTGGAAGGTCAACTTCCGTCCCAGTCTTAAATCTCTGGAAGACTGAAAGAAGTTTACCTGTATTTAGCGCCATCCATCATTCCTTCAATTCTGACCAGTTTCCCATTCCCTGCCAATGAAAAACGTCCCAACAGCATGATGCTGCCACCACCATGCTTCACTGTGGGGATGGTTTTCTCTGGGTGATGAGGTGTTTTGTTTAGGCCAGACATAGCATTTTCCTTGATGGCCAAAAAGATCAATCAAAGTCCAGCTCTGTGGAGTGTACTGCTTAAAGTGGTCCTATGGACAGATACCCCAATCTCCGCTGTGGAGCTTTGCAGCTACTTCAGGGTTATCTTTGATCTCTTTGTTGCCTCTTTGATTTATGCCCTCCTTGCCTGGTCCGTGAGTTTTGGTGGGTGGCCCTCTCTTGGCAGGTTTGTTGTGGTGCCATATTCTTTCCATTTTTTTAAATAATGGATTTAGTGGTGCTCCGTGGGATGTTCAAAGTTTCGGATATTTTTTTATAACCCAACCCTGATCTGTACTTCTCCACAATTTTGTCCTTGACCTGTTTGGAGAGCTCCTGGGTCTTCATGGTGCCACTTGCTTGGTGGTGCCCCTTGCTTAGCGGTGATGCAGACTCTGCGGCCTTTCAGAACAAGTGTATATGTACTGGGATCATGTGACAGATCATGTGACACTTAGATTGCACACAGGTGGCCTTTATTTAACTAATCGTGTGACTTCTGAAGGTAATTGGTTGCACCAGATCTTATTTAGGGGCTTCATGGCAAAGGGGGTGAATACATATGCACGCATCAGTTTTCCATTTTTATTTTTTTGAATTTTTTGAAACAAGTTATTTTTTAATTTCACTTCAACAATTTGGACTATTTTGTGCATGTCCATTACATGACATCAACATTAAAATCAATTTTAATTACAGGTTGTAATGCAACAAAATAGGAAAAACGCCAAGGGTGTTGAATGCTTTTGCAAGGCACTTTATAGTGTATTTGAAATGGTAAGCAAAAGGCTGATAACAAGATTAATCTTTAGAGGGAAAACCCTGATCATATCAGACGGATCTACTATATATATATATATATATATATATATATATATATATAGTAGATCCGTCTGATATGATCAATATAGCTTCCCTGTTAAAATAAAGGTTTTATATATATATATATATATAGTATATATATATATATATATATATATATATATATATAAAACCTTTATTTTAACAGGGAAGCCATATTGAGACCTAGGTCTCTTTTACTAATGCACCTTGTATATACAACATAAATATATACACATTACAAACTACACATTACAGCTAGGACCCATTTCTCAATACTTAGGTCACTTTTTCAAAACTCTTCACAGAGCACTCCTAACCAACTTCCAGCTTGGCACAGCAGTTCATTTCACATCCAAAATGCACTAAAACTACCAAACCACTTCATATGTGTCTCAAATCAACTCGTTCTTCCATAACACTGGCAAAGGTTGTCACCCAACAAGCACACTTTGTCACTCATAAAACAATGAAACAGGGATCATTACACAATGTTTTCTTTTGTAAAATGTATTTACAAAACAAGAACGACACCTCTCTACTTTTTACAATTCACTGCAGTATATGTTACAGGAATGAACCAGACATGATGCAACATGCTTCGATATGTTTTAAGTCATTTTTTGGCATTGAGTGATTCCAAAATGCAAGAATTTGTATATACACCATCTGCCGATACAGATACAGCAGCAATGCTAGTCAACCCTGTCTTCTGCATCAGGCGACAGGTTCTCATCAACATTTCAGCTTATGTCATCTTGGGCAAAACACCTAGGAAAGTATCTTTGGCATGCCTGGTCCATCCCTGGCAATCTTCTGCAGATATGTCCAGGCATCCAGCATTCATTGCATCCAGGAGGGACATTTGATCATGTGGATGGTGGTCATAAACCTCCCACCTCCATGAGGAAAATCATCCCTCTATGGGTTTGAGGAATGGAGAGTAAGGTGGGAGGAAAAGTGACACCATCCTGGGATGGGGCTGCGTGCCATTCTGTGACTACACGGGAGTGGGGAAATGACACATTGTCCCATACAATTACCAACGTTGGCAGATTTCGCCTCACTGCAACCCTTTCCTCACCTGGCACAACCCTTCCATAGAGGTCATCCAGGAATTAAATGAGACGCTCGGTGTTGTACGGCACAACCCTTCCATAGAGGTCACCCAGGAATTAAATGAGACGCTCGGTGTTGTACGGCACAACCCTTCCATAGAGGTCACCCAGGAATTAAATGAGACGCTCAGTGTTGTACGGCCCAATTAGCAGTTTGTGTAACAGCAATCCATCAGAGGATATTTCTGCACATATTGTGATGTTGGCACCCCTCTGGCCCGGGATATCCACTGTGGCTCTTTTCCCAATCGCATTCCTTCCTCGCCGCCGTGTTTTGGCCAAGTTGAAACCAGCCTCATCCACAAAGATGAATTTGTGGGGTGTTTGCCTGGCTTCAATCTCCATGACTCTCTAAAATAAATCCACAAGGCAACATAAGAGTTAGGCTATTACGGGAGTTTACATTATACCTAAAAACATGCCATTGTGTGCCTCTGTCCTGTTTGGTTTTGTTCAAAACCAGTTCTGTGTTTTATAGTAATCTTACCTGGACACATTGGTTCCTGAGTTGCTTGACTCGTTCAGAGTTCCTCTCAAAGGGGACAGTGTACAACTGCTTCATCCTGACTTGATGTTGTTTCAGGACTCTACAAATAGTTGTTATGTTTACATTGTGAATATTTCCACATGCAATAGTGTCTGCCAACACTCTGTTCCCGAATCTCTGTGAGTTTTATGCCATTGTTTCTAATGACCATATCAACGATTGCAGTTTTTTGCACAGTATTGAAAATCCTACCTCTCCCGCCTGTGGGAGGTAATGTTGGGTATTAAGCAGAAATACAAAAACAATTACACACAAGTGGGTATGGAGGCTTTGCTCAATTTACTTCTGTAATGTGCAGTTCAGTCAGATGCCCTTGCAGAATGCACATCTTGCCTGTTGTTTTGGCAGAAATGTCTCTGTTGAGAAACTGTTGAGAGTTGCAGATTTGGCTGCGCTCTCAGACCAGCCTCTCTCATTGATAGACCATGATTTATTACATGGTCAATTATAGTAGCCCTAATCGTATCTGAGACTACAGCTCTTGATCTCCCTCTCAGTCTTCTTCCACCACGCATACGTACTCCTCTCCCTCTCCCAGCCACTCTTCTTCCTCTGTCAGGCACTTCTCTATCTCTGGGTGGGTCCATGTTTACATTACAGTACAGCATTATTCCTAAGATGTCCCATTTTGTATGGATGGTAATGAAATTCAAAGACTAACACCGGGGTAGGTGTTCAGCTACAATGGGAATCAGCTGTGATTGGTCTAATTGTTTTGATAGTATTTCATTTTTAGATTTGGAATATATTTCAGTACGGTATTACTGTAGAAATGTAGCAAATTGCTGACTTATTACATTTTGTGTTATGTTAGGTTTTACCTTAAGTTTAACAGTTTTGAACAAAGTATGTAAACATGTGCAAATTGGCCTGTAGGTACATAGAGTTTTGGTGGTGGTTGTGTCTGAGTGAGAAAAGAATTCATGGAATTTGAAGGATGTAATCATTGAATGAATTTTGTGCCAAAGCAATGAAAAATGATCCACAGTTTAACCCACATAGACTGCTGTTATATTCACTGTGTGAAGAGTTTTGAAAAAGTGACCTAAGTACTAAGAAATAGGTCCTAGCGATTGTAAAAACAAAAGAGAAAGTTAAATACAAAAACACAGTCATGGGATGCACAAATAAAACATCACAAATCACCCAGAGAAACGGTTACATTCCTCCACAAATAAGTCCCCAATCAATCATTTAAATTGCTCAAACGGCAATAGAACATTAAATCAGCTATGTAGGAGGATCATGTCATCAATTGTCAATGTTTATTCACAAAGAGTGAAACTATAGATTATCTTTTCAGATACCCATATAAAATAAAGATAACACCAGGACTGTGTCAGCAATGGTAAAAGGCCTAGGAGAGGAAGAAGACTTTATTGTCCATTGGAGAAGGGACATTTTCTCTTTTTGCTTAGATACAATCCCATTTCCTACTCAAATCTGGTGCTGAACACAACACTACAAAGTTGTGAGAACCAACGGTTTTCGAAAGGGCCTTTTATTAACTTGGGCGACTTAAATGCCAGGCCTTATCTGATTTTCATCCTGGAAGGGACACAATTAAAGTTGTGTCTTGTATGTAATACATAAGCCTGATGCATGTGCAACAGATCCCAATGATGAGACACAACGGGAGATATCCCTGGCAAGTTGGGAGAGTGAACGATACATCTTTTAGAGCCTGCTGTAATTGGTCCGAGCTGAGATAGTGGAATCGCAGCGAGATACAAATGGCTTTCCTTTGAAGGCTCCTCAAATGGTGATCCTACATCCACTTTCACTGTTCACTTAAGACCAGGCAGTCATCGTAAGCGCAATAACCATGATAAATCACAGGGCTCAGAGTTATTCATCAAAGCAAGTGCTGGTTCCTTATGGCTGAGAATAGTCAGACAGAATTTCAGACAGAATCACAGCAAAGGACTGTCTTTGGATATAAGGCTAAGACGCCGTATACGGAGCTGTTAAAAAGGTATGGGATGGGAGAAGAGTATGGGATGGAACAAGCAACATTGGCAGTGATTACAGCTGTGATTCTGTCTGGGTAAGGCTCTAAGAACTTTGCACACCTGAATTGTACAATATTTGCACAAAATTCTTCAAGCTCCGTCAAGTTGGTTGTTGATCATTGCTAGACAGGTTTTTTCAAGTCTTGCCATAGATTTCCATTCCGATTTAAGCCAAATCTGTAACTAGACAACCCAGGAACATTCCTTACATTGGTAAGCAAATCCAGGGTATTGTTGGCCTTGTGTTTTAGGTTATTGTCCTGCTGATATGTGAATTTGTCTCTCAGTGTCTGTTGAAAAACACACTGAACCAGGTTTTCCTCTGGGATTAAGTCTGTGCTTAGCTATATTCTGTTTCTTTTTATCCTAAAAAAACACCCTAGACTTTGCTAATGACAAGTATGCCCATAACATGATGCAGCCACCACCATGCTAGAAAATATGAAGAGTGGTACTCAGTGATGTGTTGCTTTGGATTTTTACCCCAAAGACAACACTTTGTTTCCTGGTCTTTGTGGTTGAATCTGTGTTTGAAAATCATTGTTCGACTGAGGGACTTTACAGATAATTGTATGTGTGGGTACAGAGATGAGGTATCATTCGAAGGTCATGTTAAACACTTTTATTGCACACAGAGTCCATGCAGCTTATTATGTGACTTGTCAAGCACATTTTTACTCCTGAACTTATTTAGGCTTGCCATAACAAAGGAGTCCAATGCCTTCCGTTTTTCATTTTGTATTAAATGTATTAACATTTCTAAAAAAATAATTCCACTTTGACATGACGGGGTATTGTGTGTAGGCCAGTGACACTACATATGGCATGGAACTTTGCTGTCGCACATCCTGTCAACATGTGAGGGAGAATGAATTCAGAACCATGATTAAAATAACATGCAAACATATACATATGATATCCTGTTACAACCATTGGAAAGATAAATAAGCAGCACTGCAGAGCAACTGTGCACTACTAGACAGTACCTGGTCTGAATTAAATCAATGTAATATCTATTTTCCAATACAGGTCCTCTCACTATAACAGTATTGAGTATTTAAAAATAGAAACAAACATTGAAAAATAACAGATAATTCCAAGATATGGATTGTTTTAAGATTCACATGTCTACCTAGATTCCTCTGTCGAATTACAAGTAAGTGGTCACATGGTTATCTTTAATCATAATCAGCCCTTATTGGCCATATCACTAAACTATAATGGTATCCCATTCCATGTAATTGCATTCTCTAATGGAAATATGCGATTCATTTCAAAACAACCATAATGATAATAGTATGAAATGGAATGGGCGGCGTTAGTAGTGTAGGCCTATCTTATACTCTCATGATTTTTCTTTGGTCAGAATGATTTAACAATCTAAAGCATTAATTTAACAAAACATACTTAAAATGCAGTATGTGTGAGAGTAACCTTTAGAGCTGTGCCCAGTTGGTGAAATGCCAGTAGCTCAAAAGGTTGCCAGTGTGGTGGCCAGAGACTAGTGAACATTTTTATCGTTGACCTTTACTATAAGACACTCAAACCTTTCAAGTGCCGGTCTACACGCTCACTTAAATAATACACCTCCACTCCAGTGTGCCAAGACGTTTACGTGACAAAAGTAAATAACCCCAACAGATCGATCTTGCCGTCTGTTGCCAACTTTTCTCTCTCTCTCCCTCCAATTCATAATATTCGCCACCGCACAATTTACAATGACCCCCCCCCCCCACCCACTTTTGTACACAGCTGCTACTCGCTGTTTGTTTGCATAGTCACTTCGCCTGTGACGCTCCGTGTGTCGTGGGTGTGGAGTCAGATGCAGGAAACAGAGAGTGCGATGCTGTGCTCTTTAATGCACAAAACGCAACACAGGGTGCTCACAACCAAACTGCCCCAAACACGGGGGACGAAAATAGTACAACCGAAATACACGACCAGGAATAATAATTAATTAATCCCGCACAATAATTAATCCCGCACAAAGAAACAGGCGGGCCGGCTGTCTAATGAAGCCCAACTAATCATTCACGAAAAGGTGCTAACAATAAACATACAAGGAGGGGGAGGAAAGACAATCAGTGGCAGCTAATAGGCCGGTGACGACGACCGCCGAGCACCACCCGACCGGGAAGGGAAGCCACCCTCGGTCGGACTCGTGTCATCGCCCCCACCTACATGTACAGATTACCTCAACTAGCCTGTACCCCTGCACACTGACTCAGTACCGGTGCCCCCTGTATAAAGCCTCGTTATTGTTATTCTTATTGTGTTACTTTTTATTGTTAGTTTTTATTTCAGAATAATTGGTAAATATTTTCTTCTTCCTGAACTGCACTGTTGGTTAAGGGCTTGTAAGTAAGCACTTCACGGTAAAGTCTAGACTTGTTGTATTCGGTGCATGTAGGGTAGCCTAGTGGTTAGAGCATTGAACTAGGAACTGGAAGGTTGCAAGTTCAAACCCCCGAGGTACAAATCTGTCTTTCTGCCCCTGAACAGGCAGTTAACCCACTGTTCCTAGGCTGTCATTGAAAATAAGAATTTGTTCTTAACTGACTTGCCTAGTTAAATAAAGGTTAAAAAAAATGTAATTAAAGAATTGTGGCAAATAAAGTTTGATTTGAGATTGAAGGAGGATGATTGCTAACCAGATAAAAAAATAGCTCAGAGAAATGGAGCCGCCATGTCTACACATTATTGCCACTGTGGAGGAGAGAAAAAGACTGCCTGTACTGACTGTGGTGCTATAGCTAATTATCGCTGTCTTCTTTTTAACTCCTAATATTATCGCAAACAGTGATGAGTCACTCGATGTCCTGTACCGTACCAAGCTTCCTGATGTCAAATCTATGGGAGAAGTGTAAGGTCGAGCATCAAATTTGGACGTTGGCACAAAATGTTCACTGAAATGAGGGATGACATTTTAAAAAGAGGGCTAAAAATGCCTGCTGAGAACAACTCCGGGACATAGACACAGAGGAAGTGTTTTGGCTTGGCAAGACACTGAGAGTCAGGTAGACTATCCAAGTCCCTCGGCCGCTTTTTCACTTTTCAAGCCGTGCTTGCAGCAGTGCATACATTTCTCATCTGGCCCGGCTGGAGGATTGGGACTCGGGTGTAGGAGGAGAGGAGAAAAGGAGAGGGGCAAGGAGGAGAGAAGAGAGGAGCGTTGTGAAAGGAGTGTGTTACACGTGACATCCCTTGGCCCTTGGCTCTCTGTGACACATAAAAGTCCTGACACTCTTTAAGTACATTTTCCCACCTATTCTGATGTGTGAGTATACACAGAGAGTACTGTGTTGTGTGTGTTTTTCCTGTGTGCGTTTGTGCTTCTGTATTTTTGCGGGTGCATGCGTCTCTATCTCTGCCTGGGTATGTGTGTGCACTTCAACGCTTTTCACCCCTTGACTTTTTCACCTCTCGGGAAAGTAATGCGTGAGGAAAGCATGGATCCACATGGAGTCGGAGGCATTTCATGCTTTAATAGCTATCCAGCACTGCTTATTGATGAGCTGACGCCGCGGTAGGACTGAAACGAAGGTAGTTTCATTACCCCATCTGACTTAAACATGGGATATTAGCAGTTGCCTTTAATTACAGATGTATCCAGAGCAGATGTCTGAATTGACAAGCTTTTTGGGATGGATCAGTCTGGTGATGTGCTTACTGCTAGTGGGCTAACAACAGCTCAATAGCCAGAGGGCATTGACTCTCACAAACTGAAAAAAAGTCAATTAAGAGGAAAAAGAGTATGGTAACACTTCACTTGAGTCATTAGTACTTTCCAGCTGGGGCCAAAGTGTTAACCCACCTGCCTAGACTACAACTGTGGCATAACCACGAGGGAAATGTTATCTCATGTTCTCTTGACATTTTCGACGTCTCTTATCATTCACTATTATGCTATACATAATGTGTGCTGTAGCGTGATAAGTAATGTGTAATGTTGATCACAACCTGTGACGTTTTTAACTAAGTCTGTAACACATTGTCTTAATGAGCAACATTTGCCATCTCTTCTGCCACAGACTGAAAGAGAAGATGTCTGTGCTGAAAGAACATGGACGCCACTGAGTTCATGAGTTTATAATAATTTCTTCAGCGTGAATTATGCAAATCTGTCTTATCTGATTAACCATTAAAAAAACGAACATGATTTTATCCCACTGTTCTGTGTTAGATACAGTGTGGGATGTGGCAATGTAATAATACCACATTTTCATGTTGGTATGGCCGAGGAGAGGATATTAGGGCGGACAATTTTCTAAGCTCTGTGTGGTTGCTGTGTCTGAATATTTTACTCAGATAATTGAGCCAGCCGATGCACACCAACATTTTTTTTAAAGTCCTTTGTGGTAAGTTTATTAAATCTACGTCAACCTATTTCGAAACATAATAGCAGCAATTTTGTGTGCGTGGTTAGAACATTCATCCGTGTGTTTTGGACTCGAGCTATACAGAGTAACACCTAGACTGTTTTCGCAAGCAGCACGACCCCCCACCCACCCCCAGCAGTTGGTGATCAGGTCCCTTAATGTAGGAAATCACAGAGAGCAGGAGGAGCCTCCACGTAGTCGATACACACCAAGTTTATCTGGAGCTCCATTTTCTTTACTGGACTTACTTTCAATGAATTGATTGACCGGTATGGGACTCTGAGGTTGTCCTACTATGGACGCCTTACTCTGGAGCGTCTTAGTTATTCACTAGTTCTTTTGTTAGTCATTGGAGTTCCATTGAACTCACCGGAGTTCTTTCCCTGCAGGCCAAACAATTGGTTGAGTAGCTGATGCCCTTTTCACACTATTAAAGCTAAGCCAAAGCCAAGCTGTACCGTGTTGCCCTGGTTACTCATGCACCCTAGCAGGAACAACTCATTGAGATTTGTTTTTTAATTGGATGGAGTTCATTATTCATAGGAATCCCTTGTTATATAATACATTAGATTTGATTCAATTAATCCTCCTTCGCTGTATTTCCAATCTAATCACTGAATTATCCTCTTCCACGATGACGTCCTCCTTTACACAAGGTTCACATGACATATTCCATCAGGTCGACGGCCAAGGGAAGTGATCGCAATGGAATTCCTGTCAGCTTCGCATCATGGACTCTCCGTCCATAGAATCATCTTTAATGAGTTTATAGGTTCGGTTTCAAATTTCATCCTAATCCTTTTACAGTGCATTTGACCAGGGCCCACGGGGCTCTGTTCCAAAACAGTGCACTATACAGGGAAATGGCTGCAATTTGGAACGCTGTATGAAAAAGACACAATTTGGCCTTTGACACGATGCTCTTCAGTTGCTCAGTTGTGTTATGATGATGTCTAGTTGTAGCTACTCTGTACTGTTCCAGGGTGAGTTTTGTAGGTGACTTAGGCTCACCATACAGAGCATTCATTGAAAAATAGATTTCTGACAGTTAATCTTCTGTGCGTAAACTGACAGAATTTGTTTCCTCTTCTGCGAGTGCCGTGGGTCTGTGACGTTGAGAGGGAAAAAAGTATTACTTTGACTAAAAAGCTTTTGGGAAACTCATTCCTGTACAGGAGGTTGGGATGAATAGCGTTTGCTCTCTGCATAATTATCTATAAGGGCACAAGGCGAGACTCAGATGCAGACATGGGTGGCAGATGGTTTGAGTCTTTGATATTGACATTATTGTTATAATCCAAAAGGGGTAGGCAAGGGAATGGTCGTAGACAGGCAAAAGGTCAAAACCAGTTCAGAGTCCAGGAGGTACATAGTAGCAGGCAGGCTCGAGGTCAAGGCAGGCAGAATGGTCAGGCAGGCGGGTACAGAGTCTAGAAACAGGCAAGGGTCAAAACCGGGAGGACTAGCAAAAGGAGTATAGGAGCAGGAGTATGGGAAAACACGCTGGTTGACCTGAAAAACATACAAGAGAGGCCCACAGAGACAGGAAACAGGAAATTACACACAGCAGGGGAAGCAGGGGAAAATAAGCGACACCTGGAGGGGGTGAGGACAATCACAAGGACAGGTGAAACAGACCAGAGAGTGACAATTATCCATACAAATAAGAATTATCATAACCTACTTTCAAAAGCTATTACCATATTGTCATAAAAATAGTACTTCAAGCTGTGAACAGAGGCTTTTTCACACTATAGAGTCAATTACATTAAACTAAAAGCTGCCAAAAAAACAACAACTTGGTATGGTGCTAAAATGTGTTCTTTGGAGTGTGTGATGTGTGCTATAGAGTGAGAGAGAAGGAGGAGAAGAGAGGGAGGAAGGGAGGAAGGAGGAGAAGAGAAGAGCTAGGGGAGGAGAAGAGAGAAAGGGAGGAGAAGGGCAAGGAGAGCAGAGATAGGGAGTAGAAGAGTAAGAGTGTGAGTTTGTTTGCTTTGGAGACTCGGGGTCTCTCAGCTAGCGTGTTTCCAGCTATGGGGATTAGGCCAAGAAGTGGAGCGAAAAAGACAATAATGAAGTTGAGCAGCAGAAGGAGAGAAAGACACAGACAGAGACAGAGGGAGAGACAGAGAGACCCTACCAGAAAAGTGCAGGAATGTGATTTATAGTGTAATCTCATATCTTTGACTTCCAAGTCACGTCTTTCTACCTCCCATGGAATGTTTGTGTTTCATGACCTTCACTACTGCAGAGGTTTGTGCGTGTCCACTAGAAAGGTGAAGCTGACATGTTTTATCAGTACATTAAATCAATCCCGGATTGAGCTGATATATTGCTATGTGTGTTGCTGTTGTGGTATGTTGAGTGTTTGTGTGTTAACTGTTGTATGTCAGTGCAGCTGGGAGGTCAGCTGAGACTTGCCACAGGAGAGGGCACAAGTACCCACGCACGCACACACGCACAAACACACAAACAGGTTGACATCCTATTGTAACAATCATCCAACTGTGCTTTTGTGAGTCACAAGGTGATCTGTGCTCTTTCTCTAGAGATGCCAGCCTCTATAAAGGGCTCAATGTTTAACCCCTAAAAGTCTAAATCGTTGGGGATTAGAGAACATATGGAATTATTTTAAGATATAACCATGGATACATTTGTTATTTGATTTGGAATTGTAGGTATAATTTATGTACACACACACACACACATATATATATATACACACAGTTGAAGTCAGAAGTTTACATACTCTTAGGTTGCAGTCATTAAAACTTGTTTTTCAAGCACACAAATGTCTTGTCAACAAACTATTGTTTTGGCAAGTCGGTTAGGACATCTACTTTGTGCATGACACAGGTAACTTTTCCAACAATTGTTTACAAACTGATTATTTAACTTATAATTCACTGTGTCACAATTCCAGTGGGTCAGAAGTTAATACACACTAAGTTGACTGTGCCTTTAAACAGCTTGGAAAATTCCAGAAAATGATGTCATGAATTTAGAAGATTCTGATAGGCTATTTGACATCATTTGAGTCAACTGGAAGTGTACCAGTGGATGTATATCAAGGCCTACCTTCAAACTCAGTGCCTCGTTGCTTGACATCATGGGAAAATCAAATGAAATCAGCCAAGACCTCAGAATTTCTTTTGTAGACCTCCACAAGTCTGGTTCATCCTTGGGAGCAATTTCCAAATGCCTGAAGGTACCACGTTCATCTGTACAGATTATAGTACGCAAGTATAAACATCATGGGACCACGCAGCCGTCATACCGCTCAGGAAGGAGATGAACATACTTTGGTGCGAAAAGTACAATCAATCCCAGAACAACAGCAAAGGACCTTGTGAAGATGCTGGAGGAAACAGGTACAAAAGTATCTATATCCACAGTAAAACGAGTCCTATATTGACATATCCTGAAAGGCCGCTCAGGAAGGAAGAAGCCACCATAAAAAATCCAGACCACGGTTTGCAACTGCACATGGGGACAAAGCTCGTACCTTTTGGAGAAATGGCATCATGAGGGAGGAAAATGATGTGGACATATTGAAGCAACATCTCAAGACATCAGTCAAGAAGTTAAAGCTTGGTCACAAATGGGTCTTCCAAATGGACAATGACCCCAAGCATTCTTCCAAAGTTGTGGCAAAATGGCTTAAGGACAACAAAGTCAAGGTATTGGAGTGGCCATCAGAAAGCCCTGACCTCAATCCTATAGAAAATTTGTGGGCAGAACTGAAAAAGCGTGTGCAAGCAAGGAGGCCTACAAACCTGACTCAGTTACACAAGCTCTGTCAGGAGGAATGGGCTAAAATTCACCCAACTTATTGTGGGAAGCTTGTGGAAGGATACCCCAAAATTTTGACCCAGGTTAAACAATTTAAAGGCTAACAAATACTAATTGAGTATATGTAAACGTCTGATGAAAGAAATAAAAGCTGAAATAAATCAATCTCTCAACTAATATTCTGACATTTCCCATTCTTAAAATAAAGTGGTGATCCTAACTGACCTAAGATAGGGACTTTTTTTACTAGGATTAAATGTCAGGAATTGTGAAAACAGAGTTTTAGTAAAAAATATACCTATATAGTGTGGGGAGAATAAGTATTTGATACACTGCCGATTTTGCAGGTTTTCCTACTTACAAAGCATGTTGAGGTCTGTAATTTTTATCATAGGTACACTTCAACTGTGAGAGACGGAATCTAAAACAAAAATCCAGAAAATCACATTGTATGATTTTTAAGTAATTAATTTGCATTTTATTGCATGACATAAGTATTTGATCACCTACCAACCAGTAAGAATGTTGGCTCTCACAGACCTGTTAGTTTTTCTTTAAGAAGCCATCCTGTTCTCCACTCATTACCTGTATTAACTGCACCTGTTTGAACTTGTTACCTGTATAAAAGACACTTGTCCACACACTCAATCAAACAGACTCCAACCTCTCCACAATGGCCAAGACCAGAGAGCTGTGTAAGGACATCAGGGTTACATTGTAGACCTGCACAAGGCTGGGATGGGCTACAGGACAATAGGCAAGCAGCTTGGTGAGAAGGCAACAACTGTTGGCGCAATTATTAGAAAAAGGAAGAAGTTAAAGATGATGGTCAATCACCCTCGGTCTGGGGCTCCATGCAAGATCTCACCTCATGGGGCATCAATGATCATGAGGAAGGTGAGGGATCAGCCCAGAACTACACGGCAGGACCTGGTCAATGACCTGAAGAGAGCTGGGACCACAGTCTCAAAGAAAACCATTAGTAACACACTACGCCGTCATGGATTAAAATCCTGCAGCACACGCAAAGTCCCCCTGCTGAAGCCAGCGCATGTCCAGGCCCGTCTGAAGTTTGTCAATTACCATCTGGATGATCCAGAGGAGGAATGGGAGAAGGTCATGTGGTCTGATGAGACAAAAATAGAGCTTTTTGGTCTAAACTCCACTCGTCGTGTTTGGAGGAAGTAGAAGGATGAGTACAACCCCAAGAACACCATCCCAACCGTGAAATATGGAGTTGGAAACATCATTCTTTGGGGATGCTTTTCTGCAAAGGGGACAGGACGACTGCACCGTATTGAGGGGAGGATGGATGGGGCCCTGTATCGTGAGAGCTTGGCCAACATCATCCTTCCCTCAGTAAGAGCATTGAAGATGGGTCGTGTGGGGTCTTCCAGCATGACAACGACCCAAAACACACAGCCAGGGCAACTAAGGAGTGGCTCCGTAAGAAGCATCTCAAGGTCCTGGAGTGGCCTAGTCAGTCTTCAGACCTGAACCCAATAGAAAATCTTTGGAGGGAGCTGAAAGTCCGTATTGCCCAGCGACAGCCCCGAAATCTGAAGGATCTGGAGAAGGTCTGTATGGAGGAGTGGGCCAAAATCCCTGCTGCAGTGTGTGCAAACCTGGTCAAGAACTACAGGAAACGTATGATCTCTGTAATTGCAAAACAAAGGTTTCTGTTCCAAATATTAAGTTCTGCTTTTCTGATGTATCAAATACTTATGTCATGCAATAAAATGCAAATTAATTACTTAAAAATCATACAATGTGATTTTGTGGATTTTTGATTTAGATTCCGTCTCTCACAGTTGAAGTGTACCTATGATAAAAATTGCAGACCTCTACATGCTTTGTAAATAGGAAAACCTGAAAAATCGTCAGTGTATCATATACTTGTTGTCCCCACTGTATATTATATCAAATGTTGATTTTGGCCTTAAGTACTATAACCCATAGAAACACATTCTTAAATGGCAAAAAATACATTTAAAAAATTTAAAGGTTTTGAAGTGTCTGTCCTATATCTAGGAGATATAAGAAAGCTCAGGAAATATGTATTTTTTGGGACACATAGTTAACCCCTTATTTTTGTTGGCACAGAACTACCTCCATACTTCCATTAATTTGTATGGATTACCTTCAGACTAGTCCCATGACATGTGTGTGGCAAAATGGAGAACACAATCATTTCCGTGAGAGTCTCCCCTTTCTACAGTGGGGTCACATTTGTTTGTAGGCCAAACCATTCAGATGCTAAAGATGTTTACATGAGAAGGCTGAACCTACACTTCTGTAGGTTTGCCACCTTCCACCGAAGACGCGGGAAAGCTGACATAGGTGGATGCGGTGGATTGAGACCCATGCAAAAAACAGATATCTAACTTTATTACATTACTTAGATTGGCGCACGTGTGCGTCAATAGACTCTTATTAACAAGCTGCTTTGTGTTTGTGCGTGTGTGTGTGCGTGTGTGTCAGGGTTGGGATCAATTCGAAAGAAAGGCAGTCAACTCAAGAAATAAACTAATCAAATAGTCAAAGAAAGGGTATTTATCTTCTCAATAAACTGAAAAGTTGAAGCTATTTATTTCAAAAGCTTTTGAATTTCCCAATTTTAAATTCAAGTCACTTCCTGAATTGACTGCCTTCATTTCGAAATGAGCACAAGCCTGTTGTGATATACACCTGTGTGCCTGCGTGTGTGCATGTGCATCTGTGGTGAGACTGAATCTGTGGGCGTGTGTAGTGCGTGCTGATGTAACCGGTGTGAAATGGCAAGCTAGTTAGCGGGCTGCGCGCTAGCGCTAGTAGTACTTCACCCGCTCTGAGACCTTGATGTAGTTGTTTCCCTCGCTCTACAATGGCCAGGCTTTTGCTGAGCGATAGATGGCGCTGCTTCAGGAGAGGCAGTTGATGATGGGTTAAAACTTCTTAGGGCTGCAATCTCGTTAACGGGATGATATGACAACAGCCAGTGAAAGTGCAGGGCAAAAAATTCAAAACAGAAATCTCATAATTAAAATTCATCAAACGTACATGTATTTTATACCGTTTTAAAGGTAATCTTGTTGTTAATCCCACCACAGTGTCCGATTTCAAATAGGCTTTACGGCGAAAGCATGACAAACGATTATGTTAGGTCACCACCAAGCCACAGAAAAAAAATTCAGCCAAAGAGAGGAATCACAAAAAGCACAAATAGAGATAAAATTAATCACTGAACTTTGATGATCTTTATCAGATGACACTCATAGGACTTCATGTTACACAATACATGTATGTTTTGTTTGATAAAGTTCATATTTATAGCAAAAAATCTGAGTTTACATTAGCGCGTTACATTCACTAGTTCCAAAAACATCCAGTGATTTTGCATAGCCACATCGATTCAACAGAAATACTCATTATAAATGTTGATGAAAATACAATTCTTAGACATGGAAATATAGATATACCTCTCCTTAATGCAACCGCTGTGTCAGATTTTTTAAAAACTTTACGGAAAAAGCAAACCATGCAATAATCTGAGACGGCGCTCAGAAAAATAATAATTATCCACCATGTTGGAGTTAACAGAAACCAGAAATCACATTATAAATATTCCCTTACCTTTGATGATTTTCATCAGAATGCACTCCCAGAAATCCTAGTTCCACAATAAATGCTTGATTTGTTCGATAATGTCCATTATTTATGTCAAAGTAGCTTCTTTTGTTAGGGCTTAGGTATACAAATCCAAACGCTTGTGCAGGTCCCGCATAACTTTGGACAAAAACTTCAAAATGTTATAGGTCGAAGAAACATTTCAAACTAAGTATAGAATCATCCTTAGGATGTTTTTATCATAAATCTTCAATAACGTTCCAACCCGGAGAATTCCTTTGTGTCTAGAGAAGCAATGGAATGCAGGTCAATATCATGTGAAATGTGCATGACCAGGAAATGGCTCTCTGACAGTAACCTGACTTATTCAGCTCTTATTCAGCCCCACAACACAGTAGAAGTCTCATTCAAGTTTCTAAAGACGGATGACATCTAGTGGAAGCACTAGGAATTGCAACTTCATCCATATCCCACTGTGAATTCAATAGGGCCTGGGATGAAAATCGACCAACCTCAGATTTCTCACTTCTTGTTTGGATTTCTTCTCAGGTTTTTGCCTGCCATATGAGTTATGTTATACTCACAGACATCATTCAAACAGTTTTAGAAACTTCAGAGTGTTTTCTATCCAATACTAATAATAATATGCATATATTAGCAACTGGGACTGAGGAGCAGGACGTTTACTCTGGGCACCTCTGGGCACCTTTCATCCAAGCTACTCAATGCTGCCATAAGAAGTTTATAATATAAGCCTATAATGCCTAGGTAAGGTGGAGTGTGGCCACAAACACTGTATTCTGCTTCAATGCATGACAATATGTATGAAATGTGTATAAACTTTTTATGAATGCAGTACACAGTGGTTATGAATTTGATTTGAAGTCCTGATGAAAACGTGTTTCAAAATATCTGCAACCTTCAAATGAAACAGCACAGCAAAGCTTTCTGGTCTGTATACCTTGACACTGATCGACTTGACACTGATGAACACCACTGAGTGTACAAAACATTAAAAACACCTGCTCTTTCCATGACATAGACTGACCAGCTGAATCCAGGTGAAAGCTATTATCCCTTATTGATGTCACTTGTTAAATCCGAGGAGAAAGGTTAAAGAAGGATTTTTAAGCCATGAGACAACTGGGACATGGATTGTGTATGTGTGCCATCGAGAGGTTGAATGGGCAAGACAAACTATTTATAAGTGCCTTTGAACAGGGTATGGTAGTCGGTGCCAGGGGCACTGGTTTGAGCGTTTCAAGACCTGCAACGCTGCTGGGTTTTTCATACTCAACAATTTCCTGTGTGTATAAAGAATGGTCCACCATCCAAAGGATATTCAGCCAACCTGGGCCAGCATCCCTGTGGAATGCTTTCGACACCTTATAAAGTCCATGCCCTGACGAATTGAGGCTATTCTGAGGGCAAAATGTGGTGAAACTCAGTATTAGGAAGGTGTTCCTAATGTTTTGTACACTCAGTGTGGAGTGGTTCAATATGCAGCGTGCAAACTGAAGAGCTTATCTTCTGTGAAAATGCAGCGATGCAGCCAGCAGGAGGCCGCATCTAGAGAATACTCTGTGTACGTACCAAATGACACCCTATTCTCTACCATAGTGCACTACTTTTGACCAGAACCATTTAAGGGTCCTAGTCAAAAGTAGTGAGCTATATAGTAAATAGGGTGCCATTTGAGAGACAAACTGCATGTCTCAAACTACCTACATGTGTGCCTTGACGAAAAGCCAACATCCTTTAGCCAAATGCTCCCTTTGGAAGCATCAAAAACTCAGTCTGCTTTTTGCAGTCAGATGAACATGGTGTGTGACAATGTGTGAATCCAGACATGCTTTTAAATCTGCTCAATTGTCCTAAATAGCTAGCCACGTCCCAAAAATGGCTGAAAATCTCTTGGTTTCCTTTTTAGCTCAATTGACCAAAAACTGTCTTAGAGGACATCTCGCGGACACCAACGTCTTGCTTTTCTTCACTGTTAAAAGTAGGTTTCCTCCCATACCGTTTCACTCCATTAATTTCTTTGCTATTCTTAAAAGAGTGGTGCATATTTTGACAGGGGCGTTCATGTGGAACTGAACAATTCACCTTGAGAATTTATGAAGTGGCAAATTGTTAGACAAGGGTTTCGTAGAGGTAAAGGACTAAGCTGTGGCATGGCAGAATGCCCGCGCCCTTGACCATTGGGAGACTGAGAGGATACAATCTCAATTAGACAAGGGTTTAATTAAAAACATAATATATCAAATTGAATGAAGATGATGTACTTGATGTTGCCCTTGATTGTATACATCTATTCCCACTGTAGCCTTAAAGACCGGTTTCCGAGAGACAGATTAAGCCTAGTACATGACTATAAAGCATGTTCAGTGGAGATTCTCCATTGAAAGTTTTTAAGACTAGACTTAACTTTGCCCATAATGTTTTGGGTAGTGCATTTCATTTAAGGATTTTTGAGTTGGTGGGTTTAAAACTGACTGCAATCCTTCTGAAACAAAGGAAAATCTAAATGCATTATTAACAAGCATACTCTCTGTGTACTGTAGAGTAAAACGTTTTTTAAAAATTGGGATTGTAAATTCCTTGATTACTTCGCCGTGGACGATGTACGCTTCAAAAGTTGGTTTACTTTCCATGTTTCACCTCAAAGGCTTAGGTTTGCTCTCTGTCACTCTCTCTCCCTAACTCGGGGCAGCAGGCAGCCTAGTGGTTAGAGTGTTGGGCCAGTAATCAAAAGATTGCTCGATTGAACCCCCGAGCTGACAAGTTAAAAATGTGTCGTTCTACGCCTGAACAAGGCAGTTAACCCACTGTTTCATGGCCGTCATTGTAAATAAGAATTTGTTCTTAACCGACTTGCTTAGTTGAATAAATGTTTTAAAATGAAATCTCTCTCTGAGACAAACTGCAACAAAAGTTATTGAATATTGCAGACCAAGAACAGCTGACATGTAAACTTGGCCTCCATTAAATGCTTGTCAAATGAGAAAGGAGGATATAAATAGATTTGAACCAGTTTTGACTGAAGGTGAACTAACATTTCATTTTTAAAAAACTATGTAGTATAGATTCTTGATCAAAGCTGTCTGCAAACAAATCTTCCAAAGTAAAACCTGCAAATTTTCTGAGACTTTTTGTGACAGTTTCCTGTCACAATGTAATTAAAAGTGCTAGTGTTACTACAGCTGGAAAAAATACAATCTTAATTAACATATCATGTATTAGAATAACATTTCATACATTTCAAATAACATACTTTTCCCATGGCAAGTTTAGAAGAAAAAAAAAGAAGGGGGACTTCACCGTTTATTGGTTTAAGGGAGTGAACGTTATAATAATGAAAACATGAAGTTGATCGAGAACATGCCTACCATTTACCCTCACTTCTTGGACAGACCAGAGCCTTAGACATGCCGTATTAGAAACGTTTCTTCCTCCTGTAAGTATTACATGGCAATGCAGGCGTTTTGAGAGCGCAGAAGGCTGTGGGCCAGAAGGTTGTGGGTTCACAGACCACCATGGTTAAGAGCAAGGGTGAAAAGATCTCCTTTGTCGTCAAAGCATTTCATGAATCTATCATTGTATTTGAAGGTCTGAGAAAAAAAAATGGCCTTTTATAAACATTTCATGCAATTCTACGTCGTTGTACAATATTAGCAGAATATTTTTTAATCCCACACACATTACCGAAATGGAAATTCGTTAAGGAACGAATGGGATGCTTGAGGAATGCCCACAGGCAGGAACGCTCTGAATTGCGTGCTGCAGTTGCACATTACTTCTTCTAGTTAGGCGTGTGAGATCAAGTGTGCCTAGTATATGTGTGGTCTCACAGCCTACGCAGAATCACTGGCAGTGATCTCTCCAAGGGAATGTACTTCCTAAATATGATTAGGCTTTAGTTTACCCTATTGCCGAGAAATAAATATTGATCACCACTATTTCTGGTCTGCGTCTGAATATCGTCCCACTCCTAAAATGTAGGCCATAAAAACAGCTCAAGAGAAAGTGCATCTCTCCAACTCAAAAACGTAAAACTACATCTGGCATAATTGGCTGATATAGCTCAGTAATACTGATATCTTAACATAATGGACCACTTGAGGATCTCTGGTAATTTAACCTAGGCTATTTCTTACATTATTTTTTGTGTTCATTTTGATATATACAGAGCAACATTGCTGGGACCATCGCTGGCAAGTGAGCTGTGTCACATGCACCTAAAATAACAACATTGCGGGACTGCGGTTGGGTTTGGGACCAGTTCTTATGGTAACGGGTGGGAGTCAGACAGAGGGCCAGAGGGGGCAGGCGGACGCAGTATGAAAAGCTTTGTGTGTGTGCTGGAACGGGATAAAGAAATGAATCGTGTGCAGACCTCTATTCTAAAGAAATACAGACGTTTCGTCAATTACAAATGACATGTAAAAACCCTCCCCTTGACTAAAAAAGCATGACCCTCCTCCATTTTCCTCCAAGTACCAATTCTGTCCATTTCCATCCATCCCTACCACATCAAACAAAGACTATTTCACCTTAAAGTTGATGGTCCCTGCTTTCTTCACCATGGCAATATTTCACTTGTACTTTTATTAAATTCAAAGTTTTGATCAGCAGGTGATCACTGCTCAGCATAGTGAGTGAGTTGTCTAAAAGGTAAGGGCAAGGCCCGGGGTATGGGTGCCCTTTAGGTGCACCATCAAATGGCCTACACGTGACCTACACTCCCAGCCTCTTCTACTGGACTGAATGATTTATTAGCTCACTCAGCCTCAAAAACACACTGCCAGAGAGAGAGATAAAGGGAGAGAGAGGGAGAAAAAAAAAGAGAGGACGAGGGAATATGAGGGAGAGGGAGAGAGAGACAGAGGAAGAGAGAGAGTCTGGACTGCACTGGGGGACCTGGTTAGTACTAGGAGCGAGAGAGAGAGAAAGAGGGAAAGCGGGAGAGTTCAGAGCAGACCGTCACTCATTTTGTTTCTTACACACCAGGCTTTATTCAGATACATTGCAGATCTAATTTAAATGTGTAGAGTGGACATAGTTGTCTTTATCATATGGCTGAATATCATATCATCTCTGTTCATACGGTTTCTACCTGGGTCTTCAAAATACAGGTGTATACAACACAATGTGTGATACTGAATTAGTCAAAAGTAGTTTGTAGCCATGCAACTGGGGTCTAAAGGAAAACAAGGAACGATTTTAAAGGTTTGTAAATGTTGTTTTAAGGTTTTTTGCTGACCCACGACCAGTTGCTGCCTATATAACGTTGTCCAAACATATCCTTTCCTGTCACGTGATGTCATGCAAGTTGTTTTGATTGCTTCCGAGATTAAGTTGCAGCTTTCCTGGGTTTAGATGATTGTTCGACATGGACAAATAATTATGCACCGCAGCTAAGTTCAGAGGTAACTTGCTAAGTTGGAGCCACCCTTTTGTGTAAAACCCTCAGGGTATTCTCGAATTGAAATGACACGCCTACCCTCTGCCATTTTGTTTTTGTGTGTTCTCACAAGAGGTTGCTCGGTAAACGTGATTAGGAAGAAGTCAAACGAAAGATGCACGCAGTGAGGTAACCGTACCAATAACAATAGATCATCTCGGAATTAAAGGTGACAACCTCTACGACTTTTAACTCTACGTTTGAGTCTCGCAAGGGAACATAGGGATCAAGGTATTAAGGGATTTCTTGTTGGAACAGCTTATCAGGTTTTTGTATTTTATAGACCGATCTGACATTGGTCTCATTTTTCAATCAGGCAACAAATCCTTCGCAGCGGTAGCCAACCCTGGAAGCAAATCATTGATTGTGGCCGGTGTTCTGATGCTGGTTGCTGAGGCACCTGTAATAAATTGAACACAAAACATTGAAAGATTTGATTCCGAAAACCTTAAACGGCGAATTTCACAAACAGCGGCACCAGTAGAACAGTGAGGAAGGTGACAAATTGATATTAAGTAACTGTGGCCGAAGTGCTGCTCGCTATTATAGAGGAATTGATTGGGACCCAGATCCAGTTAGACCTGTTTCCTCAGAATTGGCAGTAGTAGGCCTGTGTTTCGCAGAAGGAGGGTCGGTGACTTGCCAGAAAATATTCCAACAATCCTTCAGGCTTAAACTATTAGGGCTAGCCCGTCATAAAATATTGTTTAATCCGACATTCTCTATCAGCAGGACACACACACACACACATACATACAAAAGTACATGGACATGCACACCGGGCAAGGTTTTTTTTCATCAAAAGATCTATTTCATTCACCCAAGCTAATGTACACATTCAATGGGCCTTCCACGCTTTCATATCAAAATGTATGTTGAGAGAGGTGTTTTTGTCCCCCCGTCATACTTCCATTATGGCAGACCACATAATGGGAAAGGGACAGAATAGTCATCTTACACAATGGCATAATAACGAGCCCGACATACCATTCACGCCATTTGCAACTCTAATACAGGGGTAGGCCATCTAGGCGTAATTAATTGTACAGTATCTTGAAGGTGCATATGTAAATTTCCTTTCAAATCCACTTTGATTACAGTGGCACATACTTATTACTAGCTGTTAATGGTATTCCAATAACATGGCCATACCTGCTATTTCTGTCTCCATTATATCTGCACTTTGAGCTGGAGTCATTCAGGGTGACAGATTGACTGAAGGACGGAGGGATTCTACAGGAGGTCTCAAGCTAATTCATTTACAAGGGGGAAGGAGGACATTTTTGGACGTTTTTCTTGATGGATCACGGATGCTCTTACGCCTGAACCTCCAAAACTGTAAAATCACACCTCCTTTCACGTCTCCTGTACAACAATGCTCGTCACCTTTCAATCTCCTGCAGTGCTCTTTTGCCTTTAAAATGTTGTTCGGTTTTGACCTGTATGCAGGTCAGCGTGTAGCATGTTTAAAGAGGTCTTTGGACCAGAACATTGATGTGGTGTTTTAGACTGATGGCAATAGCACACCCAAAACCTAGTAACAAATTAGCTTTTCAGCCTTTATGACTTTTCCGTATTGTGAATAACCTTTTTTATTGAGTTTGAGCCTAATGTATTTCACATATTTTCGACATCTTCTATATTTTACTGTTTGCCCTATTCTCTTAAAACTGTTGAGGTAAAATCTACAACAGAATAACTAATCCCAGTCTTGAAAAGGTTTTATTTCTCAATTGTTTCCTTTTGATTAAGAGGAGCCCTTTTAGACCTCACTTGACTTCCGTCAGTTCCTCAGTAGGGCCTCTCTGTAATCGGAAATACAGTACAAACTTAGTTAAGGCTCCTCTTACTTATGTTAAGTACTGTTTTAGTGGTACACGTGGAGCGTTCATCTCAAAACCCAGCAGGATTGTTTCTTATAATGGACCTCTATTCGTTTCCATGCTTTTTACTTGTGTTCACTGTTTTTAATTTTTTTGTACTTTGCCTGTACCCTTAGAGTCTTAGGCTCTGTGGGGATTTGACTGTGTTTTTTTCTTTTAAAGTAAAACACTCTGCCTTAAGATGTACTCAATGGGATGTCTGGGCAATCAGACAATTGGAGTGCTGCAGGCAGAAATTACCCACAAGCCGCTGTAGTGGGCACAACACAGACAAAACAGTTCCTGTTTTATAATCAAACAAGATGTTCTCTTTCTGGCATGGAAGTTCACAATCTCTCGCAATGACATTTGTATTGTCGATGTTCTTCTAGATGTCTGTGGTAGAGTTAAATCCTATAGCTTTTTAAAATGTTTATAATTGCGTAATGTTTAAGCTTTGTTCTCTGCTATTACCACCGGTTGGCTTGACTGTACATTATTCATTGTTATAACATTGGCCTTTGAACGAGTTGTTGGAACTTTCCTTCACACTCACCCTCAGGGTCTGCATTGTCTACATTAAAACCTGTCAAATGAAATCATACCGGGACTCCATGTTCTCAGCGATTGTCTGACACATTCATTGTCAAGTCTGAACAAGTCTCCACATATCTCACGAGACACAAGACACAAGACACTTGTCCCCGAAGGCTATTATTTACGTGATACAATTTTCATTCTTCATTGGGGATGCCGGAATATTGATACCCTTACGGCTACTTAACGTTCTCAAACAATGTATGTGATTGACATCACTGACAGAGAGTGCAAAATAATAAGGAAAACATTTAAATAAGGGGGGAAATGTTTTGTCCAACTTCAGCTCATACTGGGAACCATATTAGAAATGCATCAGTAGAGGTTCAATGAAGAGTATTATGAATGGCCCCATACATCATGATTACAGGTTATTGGGAAGCCGTGGTCTTTACATCATGATTACAGGTTATTGGGAAGCAGTGGCCTTTACATCCTGGTTACAGGTTATTGGGAAGCGGTGGCCTTTACATCATGGTTACAGGTTATTGGGAAGCAGTGGCCTTTACATCATGATTACAGGTTATTGGGAAGCAGTGGTCTTTACATCATGATTACAGGTTATTGGGAAGCAGTGGCCTTTACATCATGATTACAGGTTATTGGGAAGCAGTGGCCTTTACATCATGATTACAGGTTATTGGGAAGCAGTGGCCTTTACATCATGGTTGCAGGTTATTGGGAAGCAGTGGCCTTTACATCATGATTACAGGTTATTGGGAAGCAGTGGCCTTTACATCATGATTACAGGTTATTGGGAAGCAGTGGTCTTTACATCATGGTTACAGGTTATTGGGAAGCAGTGGCCTTTACATCATGATTACAGGTTATTGGGAAGCAGTGGTCTTTACATCATGATTACAGGTTATTGGGAAGCAGTGGCCTTTACATCATGATTACAGGTTATTGGGAAGCAGTGGCCTTTACATCATGATTACAGGTTATTGGGAAGCAGTGGCCTTTACATCATGATTACAGGTTATTGGGAAGCAGTGGCCTTTACATCATGGGACGACTCCTCTAACACTTCCAACCCTTCCCTTTTGATCTCTGTTATCTCTGTTATTTCTGTTATCACACACCAACACATTGGCAGTCAGATCACGTTTGTTGATCATGGTGTCGAAGACTACTAAAAGAACAACGACTTGTTAGTGGGAGACTGTACAGAACAGTATTGAACTTAAAGCAAGTGATTGTTAATACGGATGTGCAGTTTCCTAATTTAATATACAGTAGGTAATTAAAATACTTGAGTATAACCAGTTAGATTTCAAGATGGATGCTATGTTGACATGAAGAATGGTATAGGAGTAAAGGCTTGTTAGAAGGAAACGGTACAGAACTTAAAACCTTAACAGATCACTTAAACTAGTAGGACTAGTATTTTGAATTTAAGTTCTAATAATCTAGGTTATTAACACACTTGAATAAAACTCATTCGTTTTCAGTGTTTCGTTGTCGCCAATCATATAAAGCATGTAGAAAAGATAATGGAGCTGTGTATTGTACAGTGTATGTGTATATCATTTTTAAATATCATCTTTGAGAACTATCAACCACCAAAATAAAAACTAGACATTCAGGGAGAATCTAAGATTCCTAATATGTCATGGCACCCGCATTGAGCTTGTTATAATGTTTTAGTTGCTTAGATAGCATATAAACATGTCATATGCCATGGCTAATGTGTAGAATTGAAGGAAACTAGTCCAGAGTGGGTGAAAATGTGCTTTGGTGATGACATTTCACTTCCTTATGTTATAAAATACATTTTACCAAAACATACTAAAATCTTTCTCTAACATACCTAACATTGAATCTAGAAAGTCGACTTCGCAACCTCATACATGCGATAATAAGCATGTTGACAGAGCGTTGGCCCTTTCTAGCAGTAACTTTTGAGGATTTTACATGTTGTGGTGGTCGTCTGCAAAGTTGTTTCCACAGGTCGCTAAATGCTCAAATAAGCGGAATTTCGTTATTAATATGAAACGTTTATATTAAAATATGAATGTAATATGAAAATATGAATGCTACATGTCATGTCTCCTTACTGTTTCATGTAGAAATGGATTCGAGAAGAAAGACAAGTTCAATGGTGAGCCTGTCAGTTAGCCTTCATTCTCAAACAGCATCCAGCCTACATGACGCAATGCTATTTTCCAATTTTTTTTACCAGTTTTTTTCTCTGACCTCCATTCTTTTAGTCACCCTATGTTTGGCCATCATACAAGGGTAAAAAAAAACAATAACTTTTGCACTGATTATGATAGAGACATGAAGTTTAGACCATTGTTTTTTTCACAGAGGAGTATCTACACAATTAGCATATCATTTCACCCATTGGCACAACATTTTGGTTTTGATTGGACAATATATAAAAATGTAACATTTTCCTTCAGGAAATTTGCTTTAAAACAGCTTTCAATCCACCATGAGCTGTGTATGATCATCACAGACCGGTTCCCTGATTGAAGTGGGGACCGTAATGGCGAGCGACATAATAGCTGCATCATGTTTAGCTCCCCTCGGGAAAAAAATTGCGACATTCTCTCTGAATTCCCAAATAATTACAGAGCATCTGCTATAATCAGCTGACCACAGTTGTTAGTAATTCATTTCAAACGCGTGTGCCTAACGATCGCCGACACACCCCGCCAGGAGTCAGCCGGGGCCAAGGCAGAACAACTGAAACCTCCTGGATAAATAGAAAGGAAAAGCCTTCTCGGCTTTGCCACGGGATGCTAACTGAGCCTACTGCTAGCAAAGAACCACAAAAGCAATTAACCCAAAGTTAATTAGAAAATACCCTCTCCTAATTCAAATGGATGAGAGCGTGGTGTTTGGATGGTATTGCGGATAATTCATGACAGGGCCCTTGTAATCACTGCAAGCAGAAGCCCGACTCATTAGAATAAATCACACCTTCATTTACAACAGAGGATTCTCCAAGCCACAAATGTATCAATCAGCTATGTCCCTTCACAAATGTATCAATCAGCTATGTCCCTTCACAAATGTATCAATCAGCTATGTCCCTTCACAAATGTATCAATCAGCTATGTCCCTTCACAAATGTATCAATCAGCTATGTCCCTTCACAAATGTATCAATCAGCTATGTCCCTTCACAAATGTATCAATCAGCTATGTCCCTTCACAAATGTATCAATCAGCTATGTCCCTTCACAAATGTATCAATCAGCTATGTCCCTTCACAAATGTATCAATCAGCTATGTCCCTTCACAAATGTATCAATCAGCTATGTCCCTTCACAAATGTATCAATCAGCTATGTCCCTTCACAAATGTATCAATCAGCTATGTCCCTTCACAAATGTATCAATCAGCTATGTCCCTTCACAAATGTATCAATCAGCTATGTCCCTTCACAAATGTATCAATCAGCTATGTCCCTTCACAAATGTATCAATCAGCTATGTCCCTTCACAAATGTATCAATCAGCTATGTCCCTTCACAAATGTATCAATCAGCTATGTCCCTTCACAAATGTATCAATCAGCTATGTCCCTTCACAAATGTATCAATCAGCTATGTCCCTTCACAAATGTATCAATCAGCTATGTCCCTTCACAAATGTATCCGATTCCTAGCAATTCATTGCCGTTTGCTTTAAGGAAGTATGAAAATCCAAATAAAAACTTTTTGTAATTGTCCAAGCGACTGTTGGCTGTTCAAATAATTACACACACACACACACCAGCTCTGTGAAGCCTTTTCACTGAAGCCTGCTCTGTGAAGCCTTTTCACTGAAGCCTGCTCTGTGAAGCCTTTTCACTGAAGCCAGCTCTGTGAAGCCTTTTCACTGAAGCCTGCTCTGTGAAGCCTTTTCACTGAAGCCTGCTCTGTGAAGCCTTTTCACTGAAGCCTGCTCTGTGAAGCCTTTTCACTGAAGCCTGCTCTGTGAAGCCTTTTCACTGAAGCCTGCTCTGTGAAGCCTTTTCACTGAAGCCTGCTCTGTGAAGCCTTTTCACTGAAGCCTGCTCTGTGAAGCCTTTTCACTGAAGCCAGCTCTGTGAAGCCTTTTCACTGAAGCCTGCTCTGTGACGCCTGTATGGAGTCAATGTCAGATCACAGCCCCAGTGTGTTTCAGTTTGGACAAACTCTGATAGATCAGTCATTAGTGTTTCTCACACGCACACCCGTATCTTAGTCCGCTCTGCTCTGACATCGCTCATCCACATGTATACCGTCTTAATTCATTCCTACTTAGATTTGTGTGTATTGGGTATATGTTGTGTAATTTGTGAGACATTACTTGTTAGATATTACTGCACTGTCAGAGCGACAGTAGAAGCACGAGCATTTCGCTACACCCGCAATAACATCTGCTAATCAACTGCATGTGACCAATAGTATTTGATTTGACACATGCACACGCACACACACACACACTGTCTGGAAAGGATTTCCACATGTTAAAGGGATCCTCTGAAAATCCCTCCTACTTCAAAGGCAGTCTTTAAAGCGTGTGTTACAGCACATAGAAGTGCTCTTGTCATCATCGTGGGTTAGTTTGAAAAGCCATGGCTGACATTGTCCAAGGTCACACAGGCTAGTGCTTCTGAGTCAATGTCTAGAGAACGTAAGATGGATTAGATCTGTCTTCAGTGGGTCTGGATAAGGACTGTTAAATGAGATCAGTGAAAGCTCATCAGAAGGCTCCATCCTCTGTGTGTGTGTGTGCGTGTGCGCGTGCGCGTGAGCGTGTGTGTGTGTGTGCGTGTGTGCGTGAACACTTTGTGCGTGTGTTCTAAAAGCTAGAGCTGAACCTTGCAATACTACATTGAGACACTCCGTGATAAAAGTGTGTGTGCGCAGGGTCTGTGTCGGAATCTGTTCCAGTACTGCTGAGAAGCATCTCATGTCGCCTCATTTAATTCAACATCCGCGGTACGGTAAACACAGAAACACATTTCCAGAATCACTACTCAAAAGCCTTCCCAATGGCCCTCAATTCAATCACATTCTGTCTCTTCTATGGACTGTTTCGAAATGAATGTGTCCGTCAGAACATCTCTGTGTGTGGTGTGTCTACATGCTCCACATGATGTCAGGCCCAGAATTCACAAAGAATATCAGAGTAGGTAGTGATGTAGGATCAGTTTAGCCTGTTAGATCATAGTGAATCAGATTATATGAAAAGTGGGGGGGACCTGATCTTAAATCAGCTCTACTATTTTGAGACACTTTTTTATCCTGTTTGTGGTTGTATTATCCTCATCCAGCTATGGTTCACTTTTACCAGTAGTGTAAAGTACTTAAGTAAACATACTTGAAAGGACTACTTAAGTCATTTTTGGGGGTATCTGTACTTTAATTTACTATGTATGTTTGACAACTTTTACTTTTACTTCACTACATTCCTAAAGAAAATTATATACTTTCTACTCCATACATTTCCCTGACACCCAAAAGTACTCATTGCATTTTGAATGCTTAGCAGAACAGGAAAATGGTCTAATTCACACACTTATCAAGAGAACATTCCTGGTCTTCCTTACTGCCTCTGATCTGGCAGACTCACTTAACACATGCTTCCTTTGTAAATGATGTCTAAGTGTTGGAGCGTGCCCCTGGCTATATGTATCTTTAGAAAATAAGTGGTGCCGTCTGCTTTGGGTAATATAAGGAATTTGAAATTATACATACTTTTACTTTTGATACTTAAGTATATTTGAGCAATTGCATTGACTTTTGATACTCAAGTATATTTAAAACCAAAAACTTTTAGACTTTTACTCAAGTAGTACTGGGAAACTTTCACTTTAGTAATTTTCTATTAAGGTATCTTTGATTTGAGATGTTTGCTTAGCTCCTGTATCCAAGTCCCAGATGTGTCTGACAACATAATATATTTTTTACTCAACTGAGCGATTTCTACTTCTGCTCTGGGCACTGTTTAAAGAGATTAAATGTTCACTTGGTTCCTCTTGGACAAGCACTCATGTATCACAAGTGATTAAACACAGCCGTGACGATGCCAAACGGCAACGCGGCCAGCAGATAATATGGCAGCTCACTGGCTGTCAGAGAAAATCCAGAGTGGTGAAAGCTGTCTCCGAAGAAATGACATGTAATTGAAATATGAATGCTGGATGTTATCTCGTTGTTTGCTCCCTCCCATCCGAAACATCAGAGGAAACAAACAACATGGAATCCCAAGGGATTCAACAGAAAAGGAAAGAGGGTTTTTGGAGAACTTTTAGGGGGTTTCTGTGTTATCTTTTCCCCTTTTTTCTCCAGTTTTGGCAACCACCTCACCCAAGCCCTTCAAACAAGCCTTAGCTGCATTGGTTTCATCACCGGGGCTTTCATTTTGAGGAAAAAAGGCCCTCTGTTAAAAGTATCAGAGTAACGTGGCTGCACAAGCTACCTCTGAAGATCTCCCCCCTTTGCTATTGGCACTTCCTGCGGCGCTGAACATATCTACTTCTTACAGGTGCAGAGTCAAAGAGGTGACTGCAAAAACATTCCCCGACTGACAGAGAAAATAGAAAATGGAGGCAGATGTTTCTATTTTTCCCTCCATTTTTCCAGGAACTGGCAAAGACCGGGATGAACCAGTCGCTATCCTCACTTGCAATTCCCGGACCCCATAGGGATATCCACATGTTGTTGATTACATGCAATGGAAGCTGCAGAGAAAGGAAGTCAAAGTTGGATAATGGTAGGGAAGAATGAGACAAGGCTGTAAAAAATGTCAGCAGGGCTTCAAAGAAGAAACCTCGTCATTATACAGTATGCACCTAAAAAAAAGCCAATGTAGTGTATTCTGATTCCTCTATGTTTCCTATATAAAAAGTCACATCTTTCTTCTTTCACGTATTCCTTCCCTTTATATATTTTCCTACAGATCCTCTCAATGTTAATGTGTACACGCATTAAGCTGACAAAAGCTCGACGCCCTCTGCGAGTTCCTTTACAAAGGCAACTCATCTCTTCACACCATTTCTGATGGCTTTTTGCTTCTGCAGATGTTACTGTACCACTACCTCGACGTTTTCTTTTTATCCTGAGCTAATTGATTGCATATATGGGGGAGTGAAGGAGTAGCAGGGATGTCTCTTGAGAAAAGAGAGCGTATTGCCTTGGATCAGACATAAAAAGAACGTGTCTCATCAGTGAGCACATATTTACAGCCCGCGTCAGGTGTTCGTTGAGATTCGCCCTGTCATGAAAGGAAAGTTATTTTGTAAATGCATTTCATGTTGTTCCATTTCATACTGATAATGTGACAGGCGATCTGGAACGATTGCACGCATTATAACCAACAACAACAGCAAGCAAACACAATGCTTAAGGACGGATAGTTCAAAAGATAGGTTTGAAATCGTGAATAGCTTTTACACTTCCATTCATTTCTTTCTCTGTATCACAAGTTTCTTTTCACTGAAGAATATATTGGGACATTTACTTGCCTAGTTAAATAATAATGGTTCAAATGTTTTTTAATTTTTTATTTATGTTCTTAAATGTTGCGTCTTGCTGAAGGTGCCCCAGCTATTTACAGTAAGATGACCACCTCTGTGAGTGGCTTATTGTGAACATGTGCTTCACTGTTCCAACATTTTGTTAAGAGGATAATGCTTCTAGTCTGATAAACTGATGTTTACTTATCCTCAGCTATTGTTTGGCTGTCCTAGACTTGGTCACCATTTAAAAACAAAAAATCAGATTTACCACTGTTGCAGGACTACATTGATTCACAAGTTTCCATGGTTCCTTGAGACGTGTATGTGAGCTCCGCCCCCGTCACCCCCTAGACAGATCCATAGTCACTTCTTGGTTTGAGTGTGATGTTGGGTTCACTACATCTGGTAAATTTGTAAATACCAGCATACGACTGGGAAAAATCCACTTGAACATCCCTCCAAATGGAAAATTACTAATGGGAAACTCGTCCATCATCTCTGAGCTCCGACTTCTCCCCCATGCTGAACTGTGACGTCACATACTAAGGGAATGACCTCGATAACCGCATTTTCGGCAGTTAAATGCAACATCAAAACATTATTTAAAAAAGCTAAATCCATTTAATATGGTTTTTGAAAACTATAATTTGTTTGTGAGCATGGTTGACGCAGCTTGTTTGCCATTAGCCAATCGGATTTCTCAACTGAATTGAACGTTTACCTTTATTGGAGGACAATTACATTGTTGCTCAACTAAAAACAGACAGTTTATTTCGCATTTTCATTTGTGATTCAGAGACCGAGCTACGTTTGAGTTGATTTTGGGGTCAATTTTGGATCGATTTCTGTATGCCAGCCGATTCATCTGTGAATACATATCATTCTTATTATGATATTCATGTTTCCCCTTGATTTTTCTATAAGCGGCGTTGGGTTGAGTGCGAAATGAATTTTATGACATCAGTGTCACAGGCCTGGGCTGGGTTAGCACTGAGGTAAGCTTTCATCCATTTAGTTTCAATGGGAATTAAGACGATCTTTAGTGCTTTTGGGAAACCCAACCCGGGCACAAAACCATGAAGGAATACCAGTCACTAGGTTTGTAAAGCGTTTTCAAGTTCAACGTTAAATTAATGATGGTTTTGGGAAACAGCTCAGAGATTTTAACGACGCTCCTACAAAGGTTCTAGCGGTGAACTTAGCTGCGAGATGCTTTTGGGAAACCAGGCCCTGAGCTATTATGACATTGATGCAGGTTTGAAATGGAGGGAGTGGATGCACGGTCTACAATTATCATTACCTCTGGCTGGGGCAGTCCTTATAAGTGGACGTGTGCGTAGATGAAAATATACGAGGGGGGCTATTTCATTGCAGAGGTTCATTTTGATGTACAGTGCCTTGTTAAAGTATTCGGCCCCCTTGAACTTTGCGACCTTTTGCCACATTTCAGGCTTCAAACATAAAGATATAAAACGGTATTTTTTTGTGAAGAATCAACAACAAGTGGGACACAATCATGAAGTGGAACGACATTTATTGGATATTTCAAACTTTTTTAACAAATCAAAAACTGAAAAATTGGGCGTGCAAAATTATTCAGCCCCTTTACTTTCAGTGCAGCAAACTCTCTCCAGAAGTTCAGTGAGGATCTCTGAATGATACAATGTTGACCTAAATGACTAATGATGATAAATACAATCCACCTGTGTGTAATCAAGTCTCCGTATAAATGCACCTGCACTGTGATAGTCTCAGAGGTCTGTTAAAAGCGCAGAGAGCATCATGAAGAACAAGGAACACACCAGGCAGGTCCGAGATACTGTTGTGAAGAAGTTTAAAGACGGATTTGGATACAAATATATTTCCCAAGCTTTAAACATCCCAAGGAGCACTGTGCAAGCGATAATATTGAAATGGAAGGAGTATCAGACCACTGCAAATCTACCAAGACCTGGCCGTCTCTCTAAACTTTCAGCTCATACAAGGAGAAGACTGATCAGAGATGCAGCCAAGAGGCCCATGATCACTCTGGATGAACTGCAGAGATCTACAGCTGAGGTGGGAGACTCTGTCCATAGGACAACAATCAGTCGTATATTGCACAAATCTGGCCTTTATGGAAGAGTGGCAAGAAGAAAGCCATTTCTTAAAGATATCCATAAAAAGTGTTGTTTAAAGTTTGCCACAAGCCACCTGGGAGACACACCAAACATGTGGAAGCAGGTGCTCTGGTCAGAGAAACCAAAATTGAACTTTTTGGCAACAATGCAAAACGTTATGTTTGGCGTAAAAGCAACACAGCAACACACCATCCCCACTGTCAAACATGGTGGTGGCAGCATCATGGTTTGGGCCTGCTTTTCTTCAGCAGGGACAGGGAAGATGGTTAAAATTGATGGGAAGATGGATGGAGCCAAATACAGGACCATTCTGGAAGAAAACCTGATGGAGTCTGCAAAAGACCTGAGACTGGGACGGAGATTTGTCTTCCAACAAGACAATGATCCAAAACATAAAGCAAAATCTACAATGGAATGGTTCAAAAATAAACATATCCAGGTGTTAGAATGGCCAAGTCAAAGTCCAGACCTGAATCCAATTGAGAATCTGTGGAAAGAACTGAAAACTGCTGTTCACAAATGCTCTCCATCCAACCTCACTGAGCTCGAGCTGTTTTGCAAGGAGGAATGGGAAAAAATTTCAGTCTCTCGATGTGCAAAACTGATAGAGACATACCCCAAGCGACTTACAGCTGTAATCGCAGCAAAAGGTGGCGCTACAAAGTATTAACTTAAGGGGCTGAATAATTTTGCACGCCCAATTTTTCAGTTTTTGATTTGTTAAAAAGGTTTGAACTATCCAATAAATGTCGTTCCACTTCATGATTGTGTCCCACTTGTTGTTGATTCTTCACAAAAAAATACAGTTTTATATCTTTATGTTTGAAGCCTGAAATGTGGCAAAAGGTCGCAAAGTTCAAGGGGGCCGAATACTTTCGCAAGGCACTGTACAGGGTCTGATTTGACTCCACTATTGTATTAACCGGTCTGGTAAGAACAAGGGACTGGTAAGAACAAGGGACTTTGAATCTAAGAAATGAAAGGAATGTATAACATGGATTATGTACATTGTATGGTAAAGTAAAGAGAACTTTCTGCTGACTTTTCTCAAAAGATGAAGCCATGTAATTTCCTTACGCATATTTGAGTCCGGATCAAATTAATAGGATTTCTGCTCATTTGCATAATACATTCAAAGTTCAATTATTTGAGCCATCCCAACATCATGAATCCATTTCACTCTCGGCTTCTGGATTCAATCTTTGGAATTGTTTGCAAAACGTTTCCTCTGTAGTTTGATAAAGTTCCCTGTTAAGTATATATTATAGTTGTTATTCATTTGAGATCCTGTGAAATTAGAAGGCTCAGAATGAAATGCTGCGGTATTCAGTTAACAGAGTTAAGCTGACTGAAGGGTTCAAACTGTTTTATATGGTTAAATGGTTTAAACTCCAGGTCCTCATTCAGAGTAACTCTTGACCAGTTTGTACTCCACTCACTTCTCCGGGTCGAGACAAGGTCATTGTCCAAGGTGACACGGCTGCTGGCTCAGCAGAGCTAATCCAATCCTATCAGACTGCAGCTCACACACAAACACAGACGCACACACACACACACACACACACACACACACACAAACCCTTGAACCCCTTAAGAACTGCTCAGACCTTTAATATGGTGGAGTGGCACTTGACTTGTCACACCGTGTGAGAAAACCATTGCATCCACACTACAGTACTGAAAATACCTCAGTGTGATCGCATATTAAGATCCCAGATCTCAAAGGCTGCATTCATCATTAAGATGTGTTTATCTGTGTTAACCCACAGCAATCAACAGTAGGCCTGGGTGTACCCATTTATCAAATCACACCATCGTCACCAGTTCCAAACCAAATTAGATTGCTAACAAATTTAGCGTGGCACATTGCCCAGCCTCATTGTACTCTCTGTGTTGGGATAATTGTCACCATTACAAAGGTGGTATGGGTTTTGAACGAGCGCCAAGATCAGGATTCTTTTCAGATGGATAATTGGACCAGTCGCTACTCGCCAGAGTTCATGACAGGTCGCTGGATGGACCAACCTCTGACGAGAGAACCTTATCCCAGGAAATTGCATCAATAGACTGGCAGTGGCAGTAATTGAGCTACCAGCGCATGTCATATCTCTAACCCAGTGACAGGTATACCTCTGTGGCCGACTGTGCCTCCAGGCCCAGGCATTGCCTGATGGGAAATGGAACCGTGGGATGGAGAGGTCATGATGTGCCAGTCGATGGCAGTGAGGTCGATGGCGGTCGCGCCTCATGATACCTTCACATAGTGCTATATCACATTCAATCAGAGTCTTTGCTCCAGCTTCCTGTCAAGACATCTCAGATGGATGTCATTGAGTCACCCTAGTAATAAACACTGTGTCCAGTCAGTCTCCCCACTAGTAGCCTGAGAAATGTGTCCACATATACCAGATTACTTTGCTGCTAGGATCTTTTGACAGTGAATCTGTTGCAACTGTATTTAGTTCATTATGCATTCACATGGATACATTCACATGGAAGTAAACAGCATTCACATGGAAGTAAACAGCATTCACATGGAAGTAAACAGCATTCACTTGGAAGTAAACAGCATTCACATGGAAGTAAACAGCATTCACATGGAAGTAAACAGCATTCACATGGAAGTAAACAGCATTCACTTGGAAGTAAACAGCATTCACATGGAAGTAAACAGCATTCACATGGAAGTAAACAGCATTCACATGGAAGTAAACAGCATTCACATGGAAGTAAACAGCATTCACATGGAAGTAAACAGCATTCACATGGAAGTAAACAGCATTCACATGGAAGTAAACAGCATTCACATGGAAGTAAACAGCATTCACATGGAAGTAAACCGCATTCACATGGAAGTAAACAGCATTCACATGGAAGTAAACAGCATTCACATGGAATGTGGTAATTTCACACTTTGTATTGACTTTTTCAGTCAGGTCCCTTCCTCTCATTGCGAGCGATGACTCAATTGTATTGGACAAAACTTTCCACTAGTAGTTTCATATTTTAAAATGGACTTTTACCGTCAGGTTCCTGCATATTTCCAGTATACCGCAGGCAGGTGAATAAGTGATTACTCATTGTTTTCGCGACTATTCAAAGACGTCACATTATCATGTTCTCCATAATTTGCTGTCCTAAAGGATCATATCAGAATCACAAGTGCAGTACTTCTGTCAATTAATTCATGAATTGGTCACAGTGGTGTTTCAGCTAATTGGTTATTTTTTAGATAAATTCAAGTCTTAAGTTCTTTCCCCTTTAGCATTTAAAAAACCCTGATACGGTGAACAGTTTAAAAGGCTTTCTTTTGCCTAATTAAGGTTTGCAAAAGGGAAGATGGGGTTCGCAGCTTCGAGCGCCCAATGTTAAATGAAACTCAACGATGCATGAGCGGAGTCATTCAGTGAAACCCACGTAATTACACCTCGCCGTAATCACCTTTATGAAATATAACAACCTTTTCATAATTCAGGCATTGACTGTGGATGGATTCAGGGATGACAAATACAGCATTCGATGCACCCCGTTGCACTGTAAATATTTGTATTTATTTGTTTAACCTTTATTTAACTAGGAAAATCAGTAAAGAACCAATTCTAATTTACAATGACGGCCTACACAGGCCAAACCCGGACGATGCTGGGGCAATTGTGTGCCGCCCTATGGGACTCTCTCACAGCCGGTTGTGATACAGTCTGGATTAAAACGGAGTGTCTGTAGTGACACCTCTTGCACTGGAGATGCAGTGCCTTATACCACTGCGCCACTCGGGAGCCCAAAACATTCAGATAGAAATATGCTATGTAGAACAAAAATGCCTCTCTGACGTAAAATAAGGAATCACGACGGCTCTATTGATGACATTTCTATATGCAATGTTAGACAATGTTTGGCTATTTTATGTGGCTGATAGCTGTCATTGTGTCAGCTCCATAATCAAACCAATTCACCTTCAGTATACATGATTTCCACAGTATAGTGGGGAGTTTGTCACGCCCTGGTCAAAGTATTTTGTGTTTATCTTTATGTATTTGGTCAGGCCAGGGTGTGGCATGGGGTTTTTGTAATTGTGGTGTGTTTGTCTTGGGGTTTTGGTGGTGGTATTGGGATTGTAGCTTAGTGGGTTGTCTAGCAAGGTCTATGGCTGTCTGGAGTGGTTCTCAATCAGAGGCAGGTGCTTATCGTTGTCTCTGATTGGGAACCATATTTAGGCAGCCATATTCTTTGAGTTTGTCGTGGGTGATTGTCCTTAGTGTCCTATGTGTACTCGTTGTTAGTTTGCACCAGATAGGCTGTTTCGGTTTCGTTTATTGTTTTTTGTAAGTTCGTGTTTCTTTGTTATATTAAACATGGATCGCAATCGACACGCTGCAGTTTGGTCCGACTCTCCTTCATCACCACTAGAAAACCGTTACAGAATCACCCACCACCAACGGACCAAGCAGCTTGTTAACAGGCAGGAACCACAGGAGAGGCAACAGAGGCAGCAGCAGCAGGAGCAGCAGCAGCTGCAGTGGGAGAGGCTGCACCACCTGGAGAAATGGACATGGGAGGAAGAACTGGACGGTAAAGGACCCTGGGCTCAGCCTGGAGAATATCGCCGCCCCAAGGAAGAACTGGAGGCGGCGAAAGCTGAGAGGCGCAGATATGAGGAGGCAGCACGGCGTAGCGGATGGAAGCCTGAGAATCAGCCCCAAAAATTTCTTGGGGGCTCAGGGAGAGTGTGGCAGAGTCAGGAGTCAGACCTGAGCCAACTCTCCCTGTTTATCGTGAGGAGCCAAGGAGGAGACCAGAACCAGAGACTGTGAAGGAGTTAATGGGGAAATTGGAGGAGAGAGAAATGAGGGAGTTGCTGTGTTGGTGCTTTTTGCATGGAATTCGCCCGACGGAACGTGTTGGGGATTTGATGGCACCTGGGTTAGCGCTCCATACTCGTCCTGAGGTGCGTGTTAGTCGGCTGGTGAAGTTGGTGCCAGCCTCACGCAACAGGCCTCCTGTGCACATCCCTAGCCTTGCACATCCTGTGCCAACACTGCTCTCAAGATCTCCAGTACGCCTTCACGGTCTAGCCCATCCTGTGCCACCTCCACACTCCAGTCCTCCGGTAGCAGCTCCCCGCACCAGGCTTCCTGTGCGTGTCCTCGATCCAGTACCACCAGTTCCAGCACCACGCACCAGGCCTTCAGTGTGCCTCGCCTGTTCAGCGCAGCCAGCGCTTTTCTCCTCTCCTGCGCTGCTGGAGTCTCCCGCCTGTTTAACGCAGCCAGAGCCTTCCTCCTCTACAGCGCTGCCGGAGCCTCCCGCCTATTCAGCGCAGCCAGAGCCTTTCTCCTCTACAGCGCTGCCGGAGCCTCCCGCCTGTTCAGCGCAGCCAGAGCCTTCCTCCTCTACAGCGCTGCCGGAGCCTCCCGCCTGTTTAGCGCAGCCAGAGCCTTTCTCCTCTCCTGCGCTGCCGGAGTCTCACGCCTATCTAGCGCTGTTAGAGCTTTCCTCATCTCCAGCGCTGCCGGAGTCTTCCGCCTGTTTAGCGCAGCCAGAGCCTTCCTCCGACACAGCGCTGCAGGAGTCTCCCGCCTGTTCAGCGCAGCCAGAGCTGCCAGTCTGCATGAAGCAGCCAGAGCTGTCAGTCTGCATGGAGCAGCCAGAGCTGTCAGTCCGCATGGAGCAGCCAGAGCTGTCAGTCTACATGAAGCAGCCCGAGCTGCCAGTCTGCATGAAGCAGCCAGTCTACATAGAGCAGCCAGAGCTGTCAGTCTACATGAAGCAGCCCGAGCTGCCAGTCTGCATGAAGCAGCCAGTCTACATGGAGCAGCCAGAGCTGTCAGTCTGCATGAAGCAGCCAGAGCTGTCAGTCTGCATGGAGCAGCCAGTCTGCATGGAGCAGCCAGTCTGCACGGAGCTGTCAGTCTGCACGGAGCTGTCAGTCTGCACGGAGCTGTCAGTCTGTAAGGAGCTGCCAGTCTGCAAGGAGCTGCCAGTCTGCAAGGAGCTGCCAGTCAGCACAGAGCCGCCAGAGCGGTCAGTCTGTAAGAAGCCGCCAGAGCTGTCAGCCTATATGGAGCAGCTAGTGCCGCCAGTCTGCCCAGCGCCGCCAGTGCCCCCAGTCTGCCCAGCATCGCCAGTCTGCCCAGCGCCATCAGTCTGCCCAGCATCGCCAGTCTGCCCAGCATCGCCAGTCTGCCCAGCATCGCCAGTCTGCCCAGCATCGCCAGTCTGCCCAGCACCGCCAGTCTGCCCAGCGTCGTCAGTCTGCCCAGCGTCGTCAGTCTGCCCAGCGTCGTCAGTCTGCCCAGCGCCGCCAGTCTGCCCAGCGTCGCCAGTCTGCCCGGCGTCGCCAGTCTGCCCGGCGCCGCCAGTCTGCCCGGCGCCGCCAGTCTGCCCGGCGCCGCCGGTCTGCCCAGCATCGCCAGTCTGCCAGACTCTTCCAGATCTGCCAGTCAGCCAGACTCTTCCAGATCTGCCAGTCAACCAGACTCTTCCAGATCTGCCAGTCAACCAGACTCTTCCAGATCTGCCAGTCAACCAGACTCTTCCAGATCTGCCAGTCAACCAGACTCTTCCAGATCTGCCAGTCAACCAGACTCTTCCAGATCTGCCAGTCAACCAGACTCTTCCAGATCTGCCAGTCAGCCAGGATCTGCCAGTCAGCCAGGATCTGCTGAAACCACCAGCCAGCCAGGAGCTGGTAGATCTATCTACCTGCCTGAGCTTCCTCTCACTCCTGAGCTTCCTCTCACTCCTGAGCTTCCTCTCACTCCTGAGCTTCCTCTCACTCCTGAGCTTCCTCTCACTCCTGAGTTTTCTCTCACTCCTGAGCTTTCTCTCACTCCTGAGCTTTCTCTCACTCCTGAGCTTTCTCTCACTCCCGAGCTTCCCCTCAGTCCCGAGCTGCCTCGGTCCCGAGCTGTCCTTCAGTCCCGATCTGTTCCTCAGTCCAGTGGGGTTCTGGGTGAGGACTACTAGGCCATGGTCGGCGGCGAGGGTGGACTATCCAGGGACGAAGGGAGAGGGGACTAAGACATTAAAGGAGTGGGGTCCACGTCCCCGCGCCGGAGCCGCCACCATGGACAGACGCCCACCCGGACCCTCCCTATTGTTTTGAGGTGCGTTCGGGAGTCCGCACCTTAGGGGGGTTCTGTCACGCCCTGGTCAAAGTATTTTGTGTTTATCTTTATGTATTTGGTCAGGCCAGGGTGTGGCATGGGGTTTTTGTAATTGTGGTGTGTTTGTCTTGGGGTTTTGGTGGTGGTATTGGGATTGTAGCTTAGTGGGTTGTCTAGCAAGGTCTATGGCTGTCTGGAGTGGTTCTCAATCAGAGGCAGGTGCTTATCGTTGTCTCTGATTGGGAACCATATTTAGGCAGCCATATTCTTTGAGTTTGTCGTGGGTGATTGTCCTTAGTGTCCTATGTGTACTCGTTGTTAGTTTGCACCAGATAGGCTGTTTCGGTTTCGTTTATTGTTTTTTGTAAGTTCGTGTTTCTTTGTTATATTAAACATGGATCGCAATCGACACGCTGCAGTTTGGTCCGACTCTCCTTCATCACCACTAGAAAACCGTTACAGAGTTGAAATGGCTCTGTAGTTCACGGTTTAGTACCTATAATACCACGGTCTGCCATTCTCTGTCCTGAAATGCCTTTTCTTTCAGAGCAACCTTTAAACACAAGGTTAAACTTCTACAGGATAGGATGCGGTCCGAGAGTTTCTAGTAGCGCCTTGTCCTCAATATATCAGTCAACCTGATTGATTTATCTATCGATAACTCTAATGGGCAAAGTTCACCTCATGGTTCACAGGATGCCATTTCTTTAATAGCTCTTTAATTGTGTTAATGAAAGTCACATTTTCCCTCACTGTAAAAGGCGATTAGAATATTGATCTTGGCACTTTACAAAGGGAGGACGTTCCACTTTGATGACTGAGATCCAATATTCAACATCAAAGGAGCGTATCTTGACTTTACCTCAACTCCCTCTCTCTCTCTCTCTTTTCCTCTCTCTCCGACTCTCCCTCTCTCTCACTCTCCCTCTCTCTTTTTCCCTCTCTCTCTCTCTCTCTCTCACTACCTACCTACCTACCTACCTACCTACCTACCTATCCCTTTGTGTTTTCATTAGACAATCACTGTAGGCCACTTTGACTGCACTATGGGACCACACTACTCTACCAAAAAAAGCATTTCAATTTAGAATGCACTGTTAAACTCTGCAGAGAGCCAAGCTGGGCAGTTTGAGAACAAAGGCAGGGCTGTCCCCCTTTCTCATGGAAAAATAAACCAGTCTGGGAGTTCTGTGGCCAGACACTGTGAATAATGAAATTCCTGAGCAGAAAAGTATTGGACTGAAAGAAAGAACGTGACACATCTCTATTAACCCTTTACTCTGCTAACAATAAGGCAATGGACACACAAAGTCAGTTTAAGAACAAATTCTTATTTTTAATGACGGCCTAGGAACAGTGGGTTAACTGCCCTGTTCAGGGGCAGAATGAAAGATTTTTACCTTGTCAGCTCAGTGATTCGAACTTGCAACCTTTTGGTTACAAGTCCAATGCTCTAACTACTGCCATGTGTGCTTTATCTGTCATCATTTTTGAACTCCTAGGTCTTCTTTTCTTACTCATAAATAGACTAGAGTACACTGTTAGTCCTCACCTAAGCATTTTGAATTAGAGTATTAAAAGGCCACAATGGAAATACGTCTACGACCTAATTAGTTGATTGTGTTATCTTTGTAGGTTTTTAATGTGTGTAGTGCCAGGTATTTGGTATTCTGGTAGTATTAGTACTCTAGGCTACGTAATACACCAACACATTTGTTCATTAATTCATTAATTCCAACCAACGTAGCATTTCAGTTGCAACGGTTTAGCATCTATAGATAGGCCATGTTTCTTCAATATTTTGAAGGGTGATCAAGGCAACAGGTCTCAATATAGCCCCTACAGAGGAAGCACACAGATGGCAAATTCCACATAACAGTGTCCCTAAATAGTGGAAGTGTTATACCCTGTCTAGGGTATACCCCCCTCAGCTGTGGTAATGAAACCCCTCTGGTCTGAATATCTTTGTTTATATAAAGGCTTGTGTCCCAAATGGCACTCTATTCCCATTATAATCCACTACCTTTGAACAGGGGGCTCTGGTCAAACGTGATGCACTATGTAGGGAATAGGGAGCCTAATACTGCAAACTGGGTACTGTCATCACCACCAAAAAGTCCAGGCAAGCCAATCATACAGATTAATAAAAAAAAATGGAAATGCTGCGAATGGGAACATTTGGATCCGAGTGCAGTTTGGGAGAAAAGCTATAAATGAAATGCAGGCGCTCAGGAAAAGGCTTTGGAGTTGTGGTCAGACAAGAAACAGCTATGTTCTATCAAGGCGGGTGGTTTACCTCCATCTAACTCCGGGATGGGAGCCATGCCAACAGTTAGTTACAGTTCATAGCACAATGTTAATAGAGCCTCTATGTTTTATGTTAATATTTCCTTTTAGGGGACTTTGGTATATTGCGTGTGTGTGTTTCTGTGCCATTCAAATGTGCTGAGTTTGTCATTATCCTATGGGTATGTTTACTCTCCTGTACACCAACGGAATCGGGGCAAGATTTTAATTTTCAGGCCTTGAAATTCAAATTTTCCTGTGTCAACAATAGCAGTCGAGAGCAAAGTACCACAGAATACCGGATGTCATACAGGCTTCATATGTTTCCTTCTAACCTTGGCTGTTGCCACAGCAACAGTCAGAACCAAATGGAAATGCTTCTACTCACTAACAGCATACTTCTGACTTTCTAGTCAGTTCCAAATGTCACCATATTACCTATTAACTATGTAGTGCACTACATTTGACCAGAGCTCTATAGGTAGGGCACTGCAGTGCACTGTAAGGAATTGGACACTTCATAGGGAAAAGGGTGCCATTTAGGACGTAGACTCTAAAGTTGTACAGGATGTGCTTTTGTGCTGTGACAGTGACCTTGTGACAGTGACCTTGTGCCACTCCATTCAAATTCAACCACCCAGTCTATCTGTAAGGCACTTTATTACTACCACCCAGTCTGTCTGTATGGGGCATTATCACTACCACCCAGTCTGTCTGTATGGGGCATTATCACTACCACCCAGTCTGTCTGTATGGGGCATTATCACTACCACCCAGTCTGTCTGTATGGGGCATTATCACTACCACCCAGTCTGTCTGTAAGGCTCTTTATTACTACCACCCAGTCTGTCTGTAAGGCTCTTTATTACTACCACCCAGTCTGTCTGTATGGGGCATTATCACTACCACCCAGTCTGTCTGTATGGGGCATTATCACTACCACCCAGTCTGTCTGTAAGGCTCTTTATTACTACCACCCAGTCTGTCTGTATGGGGCATTATCACTACCACCCAGTCTGTCTGTAAGGCACATTATTACTACCACCCAGTCTGTCTGTATGGGGCATTATCACTACCACCCAGTCAGTCTGTAAGGCTCTTTATTACTACCACCCAGTCTCTCTGTATGGGGCATTATCACTACCACCCAGTCTGTCTGTAAGGCACATTATTACTACCACCCAGTCTGTCTGTATGGGGCATTATCACTACCACCCAGTCTGTCTGTAAGGCTCTTTATTACTACCACCCAGTCTGTCTGTAAGGCTCTGTATTACTACCACTCAGTCTGTCTGTATGGGGCATTATCACTACCACCCAGTCTGTCTGTAAGGCACATTATTACTACCACCACCCAGTCTGTCTGTAAGGCACATTATTACTACCACCCAGTCTGTCTGTAAGGCACATTATTACTACCACCCAGTCTGTCTGTAAGGCTCTGTATTACTACCACTCAGTCTGTCTGTATGGGGCATTATCACTACCACCCAGTCTGTCTGTAAGGCACATTATTACTACCACCCAGTCTGTCTGTAAGGCACATTATTACTACCACCCAGTCTGTCTGTAAGGCACATTATTACTACCGCCCAGTCTGTCTGTAAGGCACATTATTACTACCGCCCAGTCTGTCTGTATGGCACATTTTTACTACCACCCAGTCTGTCTGTAAGGCACATTATTACTACCACCCAGTCTGTCTGTATGGGGCATTATCACTACCACCCAGTCTGTCTGTAAGGCACATTATTACTACCACCCAGTCTTTCTGTTTTGGACATTATTACTACACCAAATGTACATATTCAGACCAGATTGGCCTTGAGGGGCTATAGAGGACAGCCATTTAAAACGTCTTAGGGATAGCCCCCATTTTTTCAATTTTTGACGAAAATGACATACCAAATCTAACTGACTGTAGCTCAGGCCCTGAAGCAAGGATGTGCATATTCTTGGTACCATTTGAAAGGAAACCATTTGAAGTTTGAGGAAATGTGAATTGAATGTAGGAGAATATAACACAATAGATCTGGTAGAAGAAAATACAAAGAAATAACCAACTGTCTTTTTCTACCACCATCTTTGAAATGCAAGAGAAAGGTTCCAGTTCTAGCCACCACTCTGGATGTAATTCCGAGGGTGTCCTCATGATAGCATCAGTGTATGTGCAAAGTTTCAGACAGATAACTTGAAGTATGAGCATTCGCCATGACATTTAGTGTGAAGTCACCCAGGTACATTTGTGCAAATCGTGAAGGAGACCTTTGCATTCATATTATATTTTTCTGCAAGAATATCGTCAAATCTTTATACTTGGACTTTGATTTAGCTTTTCCAGTAGTAGTAGCCATATTATAAGTTGAACATTTGCAAACCAACCAGTTTTCATAACTTCATAACTCTGAATATTCTTAGAATTTTTGTCCAAAATGAAAAGGCATGCTGTCGTATAAGGTTAGTAGCTGTATTTTATGACAGATACATGGTTTCCGGATACTCCCGTAAAGCCCAGCTCATTGGCTATATAGCTAGCTTTGTTTGACCCTGATTGGTGCTTATTTGACAAAGTGAGAGTCGTTCAAGTGAAGACCGCCCACCTCATCGGCGTGCCATGAAGGCGTCGCTCTCTGACCAAATATGGTGTCCTATATGATATCCTACACCCCTAATGATATAGTGAAGTCTCATTACGTTCTAGGATCTCTGAGGAATACATATGAATGCAATTTGACTGGTTTAAATAACGTTTAGGGTGAGATTTTCACAGATTCCTTTCTTTGCAAATTGAATGAGTGGAAATACAAACTCGATCGTGTATGCTATTTGGACCTTTTTAGGATATGAAAAATGATTTAATCTAACAAAACAACACTTCATGTTATCTCTGGGACTCTTTGGATGATAAATCAAAGCAAGATTTCAGAATGTAAGTACACATTTCACCTTCAGAGGTGAATTTATCAAACCTATCTCGGTGAAAAAAAAGTGTTTTGTTGTTCTGAGCTCTCCTCAAACAATAGCATGGCCTTTTTGTGCAGTAATAGCTACTATAAATTGGACAGTGCAGCTATATTAACAAGAATTTATTATTTCAGCCGACATAAGACCCTTATATGTACCGACATTTGTTGTTTCTCTAAAATTTGCGATGGTGACATAAGCCGCTGCGTGATTTATAATTGTCCCGTTAACGGGACGCCTATTTGCTGCACTTGTTCCCATTTAAGAGGCACTATTCTGAGACTGTAGACTCACTCACAATAGCAGCAGGATACATTGGAACATGGAGTTCACTGTGGTCCATAGTTCAAATGCAGAGATTCCAAGAAAAAGACAGGCTAGAGTGTGTGTGGGAAAGTGTGTTTGTGGCATGTGCTTGGGTGGTATGTGTGTCGGCGTGTGTCTGTATGTGTGCCTGTCTGTGTGTGGGCGTGAATGTGTGGTTTGAAAACCTCTCGTTCCAGACACACCACACCATCAGACAGTTGAGAGTTGAAGGTCAACTTCTCCAGATATAGCCACATCAACCACCAAATGTACAAGCTCAGACTTTCTACACAGGTTCAAATTAGGTTTCACATGTGTGGGCTTAAAGATTTAGGCACAAAAGCCTCTTAGGAATAGGAAAAACAAGATGAATAATTGGTACGAGATTATTTTCAAACTTTTTCAGGTTTTGTACAGGGAAGGCTTACTATGTGGGTCAGTGGTTTTAATCCGATGAGAGGGTACTTGAAAACCGGCCACTGTCAAATAAAAGGTCATTCCATAATCTGGGAATCGTAGTACATTCTTCCTCTTTGTACTCATCCGGTAATCCCTGGGACGACAAGGACTAGGGCTGTGTCCCAAATGGAACCCTACTAGGGAAGTGTAGAACATCATCATGGACAAGAGAGTGTCAGATTGCAGCCGTTGGGAATATCCCGTAGGAATGAATTGTATCCCAATCCCATGTGAATTATAGCTGGATACTCCATTAGATGGATATTTAAATGCTATGTGTGTTTTGGAGGGGATGACTAACGTGTGTAAGGAGAGGTTTAACAGGGCCGTCTGTGGATTTGTGTATCCTAGTGGGTTGCTGTGTGTGTGTGTGTGTGTGTGTGTGTGTGTGTGTGTGTGTGTGTGTGTGTGTGTGTGTGTGCGCGAGCACAAGAGAGTGTGTCTGTGTGTCAAATCAAATTTTATTTGTCACATACTTCGTAGACTAACAGTGAAATGCTTTCTTATGTGTCCTTTTCCAGCAATGCAGAGTTAAAGATAAAGATGTTGTATACAATAAATAAATAGAAATAGTGACACAAGGAATGAATACACAGTGAATAACGAAAAACAATAACGAGTAAATATAACATGGACATATACTGGGAGTACCGAGTCGATGTGCAACGGTACAAGGTAATTGAGGTAGCTTTGGACCCAATATAGGTAGGAGTAAAATAACTAGGCAAAAGGATAAATAATAGAGAGTAGCAGCAGCGTGTGTGTGTGTGTCAGTCTGCATAGAGTCAGTACAAGAGAGTGAAAAAAAGCTCAATGCAGGTACTCCGGGTAGCCATTTGATTATCTATTTAGCAGTCTTGTTTAGCAGTCTTATGGGCTGGGGGTAGAAGCTGATCAGGGTCCTGTTGGTTCCAAACTTGGTGCACTGGTACCTCTTGCCATGTGGTAGCAGAGAGAACAGTCTATGGCTTGGGTCTTTGACAATTGTTGGGCCTTCCTCTGACACCGCCTGGTATAGAGGTCCTGGATGGCAAGAAGCTTGGCCCCAGAGATGTACTGGGAGTACTCACCACCTTCTGTAGCACCTTGCGGTCAGGCGCCTTGCAGTTGCCGTACCAAGCGGTGACGTCAAGATGCTCTTTGTGATGCAGCAGCATACATTTTTGATGATCTGATCATATTCCTGAGGGGGAAGAGGAGCTGTTGTGCCCTTTTCACAACTGTGTGGGTGTGTGTGGACCATGTTAATTCCTTAGTGATGTGGACACCGAGCAACATGAAGCTCTAGATCTGCTCCAATACAGCCCTGGTGGGGGCGTTCTCGGGCTCCTCTGTTTCCTGTAGTCCACAATCAACTCCTTTGTATTGCTGACATTGAGGCAGAGGTTGTTGGCCTGGAACCACACTGCCAGGTCTCTGACCTCCTCCCTATAGGCTCATCGTCATCGGTGATCAGTCCTATCACCGTTGTGTCCTCAGCAAACTTGATGATGGTGTTGGAGTCATGCGCAGCCACACGGCCGTGGGTGAACAGGGAGTACAGGAGGGGCCTCTGAAGGCTTTGTGTTGATGGTCAGTGTGGTGGATGTGTTGCTGCCTACCCTCAGCGCCTGGGGGCAGCCCATCAGGAAACCCAGGATCCAGCTGCAGAGGGAGGTGTTCAGTCCAAGGCTCCGGAGCTTGGAGATGAGCTTAGAGAGGACTATGGTGTTTAATGCAGATATGTAGTTAATGAACAGTATTCCTTTTGTCAAAGGGCAGAGTGGAATGCACATGTGTGTGCGTATGTTTGTGTGCTCGCGTATGTGCATGTGTGATCAAATGTCATTGTTTTAACTAGGACTGTTAAAAGGTCCTCCTCAGCCACATTGTCCAATGCCAAATCTCTTCAATCTCTCCACTGCACAGTATCTCTGAGCTGAATGTGCTTCAGGTACAAGTTATGACATACGTGCCATGCAACAGAACATTATGCAGAAGCACGCTTTGCCTGAACAGCTTTCTGTGCCTCCATTTCAGTGACTTATCCACCATCTCCTTTCTCCCAAGTGTTTGAAATTGTTCTATTTCCTGCGAAGGGCACATTCAATTATGGACTTATACAGAAATGTGGCTGACCAGAATGATTCTAAAGCAGCCCATACGGCTTCAGACCCAAATGTGCTGAAACACTAACAGATGGTTTGTTCCACCGTGGCATATGTGTGTGTGTGTGTGTGTGTGTGTGTGTGTGTGTGTGTGTGTGTGTGTGTGTGCGCGATGGGGCCGCCAGGGCACCATATCAGAGCTAATCATTGACATGCAGCTTCGCAGCTTCGAGACACTCAGTGGTGAAACGGATGAGAGAGGAGAAGTTATCCTCCACCTTCTCCAATTCAAAGCATTTAGAACATTTAGAGTCAAGGATCAAATTCTCTAGATATAGTCACATCAACCACCAAATGTGTGCGTTCAAACTAATTAGATTAACGGTGCCGGACAGATGCTGCACTTACTGTGAGCAGACTTAAATTCAGGACTTGATTTACTTTAATGTACACTACCGTTCAAAAGTTTGGGATCACTTAGAAATCTCCTTATTTTTGAAAAAAAGCACATTTTTGGTCCATTGAAACATCAAATTGATTAGAAATACATTGTAGACATTGTTAATGTTTTAAACGACTATTGTAGCTGGAAAGGGCTGATTTTTAATGGAATATCTACATGTATGAGCAATAGGACAAGTACATTAGAGACGCCTCACAAGTCCTCAGCTGGCATCTACATTAAATAGTACCCGCAAAACACCAGTCTCAACGTCAACAGTGAAGAGGCGACTCTGGGATGCTGGCCTTCTAGGCAGAGTTGCAAAGAAAAAGCCATATCTCAGACTCAGACAATATTAAGATGGGCAAAAGAACACAGACACTGGAGAGAGAAGCTCTGCCTAGAAGGCCAGCATCCAGGAGTTGTCTCTTCACTGTTGATGTTGAAACTGGTGTTTTATGGGTACTATTTAATGAAGCTGTCAGTTGAGGACTTGTGAGGCGTCTGTTTCTCATACTAGACGCTCTAATGTACTTGTCTTCGTGCTCAATTGTGCACCGGGGCCTCCCACTCCTCTTTCTATTCTGGTTAGGGCCAGTTTGCACTGTTCTGTGAAGGGAGTAGCACACAGCGTTGTACGAGATCTTCAATTTCTTGGCAATTTCTCGCATGGAATAGCCTTAATTTCTCAGAACAAGAATAGACTGACAAGTTTCAGAAGAAATGTCTTTGTTTCTGGACATTTTGAGCCTGTAATCGAACCAACAAGTGCCGATGCTCCAGATACTCAATTAGTCTAAAGAAGGCCAGTTTTATTTCTTATTTAATCAGAACAACAGTTTTCAACTGTGCTAAAATAATCGCAAAAGGGTTTTCTAATGATCAATTAGCCATTTAAAATGATAAACTTGGATTAGCTAACACAACATGCCATTGGAACACAGGAGTGATGGTTGCTGATAATGGACCTCTGTAGTTATTCCATTAAATATCTGCCGTTTCCAGCTACAATAGTAATTTACAACATTAACAATGTCTACACTGTATTTCTGATCAATTTGATGTTATTCTAATGGACAATTATTTTTGATTTTCTTTCAAAAACAAAGACATTTCTAAGTGACCCAAAACTTGTGAACGGTAGTGTACTTCATAGAGTGTGCCATTGAATTCGAATCAGCATATCTGAACTTTAAATTGCTTTCTAAAATAGACTTTTAGCCATTACTCAGGAAAGGTACAGTTTGCATTAGACACAATTAGCATAGATCTGATGCTATTGCCACAGACACAGACCGCACTAATGGAAAAATGCAATTATGTTATCAAATATGCAAACGATGACCTCGGGATATGGAAATCCAATAAACATTGAAAGTTATGAGTAGCTACTTAGACTTTTAAAGGTCCCCGAATTTCCAAATTTCTGATGATTTTTTTTGTAACGTTTTGAATGAGGATGTCAATGGAAGGCTTAATTGATTAATATGTCCATAACATGCTGCACTTCGGAGAAATAAACTTAAAATGAAAAAATCTATTTTGTTAAGGAAATTACATTTGTTACCCAGAATTAGTCAATAAATATGTGCTAATATCGCTCACAATTAAGCGTTACCTAGATTTAAGGTATTTCCATCCTGTTCATGGGTGTCTGTTGGTGAACAAGTGCATACTGTATATTCACATGAACCTTTATATGTTTGTGTACAGCATGTGGGTGAAAGCTTGTTGGGTTTCACATCGTGTCTTATTTGTGATCCTGACCCACATACCTCTCATACAACCTCATTCCTTAGACAGGGAGCGGTTAGATCTAGCAATGCGCCAGCTGATACACTTCCCCCTTTCACCTTCGGTTCTACGGAATCACCTGATGGAACACATCAAGAGTCTAATCCTTTTCCCGTAGGAATTCCTTGGTCCGGCGAAAAGGGCTCAGCTTGTAGTGGGGTGGGGAACGAGGCACATGGCCATTTCAACCAGTCCAAAATAACTCTTGGTGTGTAGCAAGCCAGTCAGATCCAGCCAGGGGCAGTGTTCAATAAGAAACCATAAAAGTCTGGATATAGATGCTTTCAAAGGCTTATAACTGCAAGTGCAACCCACTTAAAGCCGCTCCTTATGAAACCCAGCAACATATGAATGGAGAAAAAAGATATCTCAACCCAGTCAAGTTCAACTCGGTTTTCTGCCCTATACAGGCAAAATGTGTGACTGGCTGGGAAATAGCAGAGAATGTCTGAAAAATTGGCCTGTATAATGCAAAGATGATAAATAGTCCTGTATACTACACAGATGATAAATAGGCCTGTATACTGCAAAGCTGATAAATAGGCCTGTATACTGCAAAGCTGATAAATAGGCCTGTATAATGCAAACATAATACTTTTCTGAAGCATATGCATACTGTAGGACCAGATCAGCAGAGCGCCGCATATAATCAAATCAAATCAAATGTTATTTGTCACATGCGCCGAATACAACAGGTTTCACCTTACAGTGAAATGCTTACTTTACAAGCCCTTAACCAACAATGCTTTGAGAAGTGTTTATTAAAAAAATAGATAAGTAAAAAAATTGAAAACAGAAGATAGTTCTGTATCTTCTGTTCTTTTGGATTCTCCCTGCTGTCTAAGGGGCCTTTTCTTCTTCTTATTCTCTCACTTGGGTAAAAGCAGAAAAAGACATGTTGCTGGTCTTGGTGTATTGTCCTGTGAACCGCTGTCCACTTGCAATGCTAAGAAAGGCATGACGGTTACGTTTCATATTGATAGTGATAACAGCCTTTTATGTGTAATAGAGACTCAGTCAAGGGAAACTGTCCCCTGCTCTTAGTGACAGGCTTTAAGACCTCTACATAGTGGATGGGGAAAGCAAATGAAGCGGAAACAAAGGATAAGCGCCGGCATCTCTCAAAACAATCCACACTCCCGCCTGCGATATCTCCCCCGACCTTGGTCCTCCATTTTACGACCATTTAAACAACCATTTTCAGTCTCGTGGAGATACTTTGTCCACTGAAACTTTTAGGGAGGAATATGTTGTACTGGTCAGATGGAGACGTTGATTGCAAATGGCAACTCTTTTGCTGGAGATGCTACTTGTCTGTATGTGAGTGCACACAAATTTGATAGTCATCCTTTCAGAAAGCTTCTAAAAGCTTAAAATGACACTTTACCTTTTGGGATTTGGAATGAAAAGTGCATTTCAAAACGCTGCAGTAGTTAGAGAGAGGAGTCACAGAGATAGAAACCTTATATTCAATATATCCAGCACCGTACCGTTGCCTACATGTGTGCATTCACCGATTTTATAAGTTCTGTAATAAAATAATGAAAAGGGCCCAAGAAAAGTATTCTTGATGAGTAGTAACATTCTCTTTTCTTGACTTTCGAAGATCTTAATGGCCTCCATTAATAAACCACTTCACTAAAGCTGCGTTTACACGGGCAGCCCAAATCTGATCCTTTGCCTAATTATTGACAAAAGATCTGTTCTGATTGGTCAAAAGACCAATATTTGGGCAAAAGATCAGAATTAGGCTGCCTGTGTAAATGCAGCCTTGGCGGTAGTAGAAGCCACATCCTCCCCAATGATACTTCAATCATTCAATCTCATCAAGGCCACTTAGTTATCATAAAGATAACTAAATAGGCATGGCGTCATATTGTGCAGCACAATTGGCCGTAATGAGCATTATAGGCCTTATTTCTAATCTAATGAGGAGAGCTCGGAATTACCTCAGAATCCCACCGTGACTCATTGGGCTCCATTGTGAGGTGATTGGACAGCATTGCAGTCTGCAGGCCGACTCAGGGATCTGCAGCAGGATCCATCAGGACTAATGACTTCACACAGAGGCAGCGGCCTTCAGCAGGAACACAGAGGAAGCTGCTATTCATCACCGTGATTTGGGATGATCCCCATAATTGCATGAGAGTCCCGACTAAGGGGACTTTAAGCCAAAGAGGCAGACCGGCTGTCATCTGCATAATAACCCTTTGGTTGTCCCTCCTCTCTGAGAGAATGAGAGAGAATGGTAGCGTCTGAGAATAATGGATGAGTCGGTTGTCATCCGTGGAGCCTGCTAGTGTAAAAGCATGTGTGTCGGGATGTGTGTTTTGTCCTATATTTGTATTTTTTAATCCCAGCCCCCTGTCGCCGCAGGAGGTCTTTTGCCTTTTGGTAGGCCGTCATGGTGAATGAAAAATGTGTTCTTAACTGACTTGCCTAGTTAAATAAAGGTTAAATAAACAAACGTTTAATAAATGAGTGTGGATAGCACCTTTTTGCGTGTCCATGATTTGGTCTGTTTTCCAGCTTCCCCGCTGTGTTTGGAAACACAACCAAATTCAATCGCAAAAAGGCTGTGTGTTAACGCTGATTGTTTTGTGCGAGTTGAGAGTGAGGCACTGAAGGCCTGAGTAAATTCCTAACCCTGGCACTCATTAGGTGTGTGTGTGTGTGTGTGTGTGTGTGTGTGTGTGTGTGTGTGTGTGTGTGTGTGTGTGTGTGTGTGTGTGTGTGTGTGTGTGTGTGTGTGTGTGTGTGTGTGTGTGTGTGTGTGTGCGGTATTGCCTACATGCATGTGTGCGTGCGCGCCATTGAGTGTGTGTTCCTGTTCATGTTTGTTGTGTGTTTGTCGTGCTTTCGTGGGCCTGTGCAACCCTCCCGTCAAGGTTGTCTTTGCGGATATAATTCTCTGCTGGATGAGGGGCTGACACAAGGTCAGGACCTCCACTGAGACAATGTACACCACCACTCTTGGTGGAGTCAAACACAAGGATTTAGAACTGCTGAGAAGTGGAGATAGAGAAAAAAACCCGATGAAAACATCTAATCTGAAAATACTTGATCTGGAACAGATCAATTGTGCCCTATGAGGGTTAAAGGGCATTTTGTTTCCAACCATAAGGCCTGTGCTTTGTTCCACAAGGCCTCTCAACTAGATACTAACCAATGTATCATCCGATTTGCTTGAAGAGCATAGAGTATAGATTCCAGAAATATGACACAGGGGTTGCAAAGTCTGTTGGTTGCAAATCAATTTGAGGTAAAACATAATTTACCATTGAATCTACATACACTGAGTGCACAAAACATTAGGAACACCTTCCTAATATTGAGTTGTTACGCCTTTTGCCCTCAGAACAGTCTCAATTCCTCATGGAGTCTACAAGGTTCTGAAAGCATTCCAGTGCGCTTTCAAACCGGTGCACCTGGCACCTACTACCATACCCGTTCAAAGGCACTTAAATCTGTTGTCTTGCCCATTCACCCTCTGAATGGCACACATACACAATCCATGTCTCAATTGTCTCAAGCCTTAAAAATCCTTCTTTAACCTGTCTCCTCCACCTTCATCTATACTGATTGAAGTGGATTTAACAAGTGACATCAATAAGGGATCATAGCTTTCACCTGGATTCACCTGGTCAGTCTATGTCATGGAAAGAGCAGGTGTTCCTAAAGTTTTGTGCACTCAGTGTAGTATGCCAACGTGAATGCAGCTTCACATTGTACACAAGTCGACAACATTTCTGTGAAGCGTTAACATCCCTGTTGACTTGAAAGAGTGTAAAGACAACAACTGTAAAGCCAACGAGGCCCTCCTAGCCTCCCCTCGGACCTGGCCCACCTCGAGGGGGGTCTCCTCCAGCAGCTGACTGGTTACAGTGGCTGAGCATTACTCCAATGTGTCATTATCCTAAACACCTTCAGGACTCTGTCCCCTGGTTGCTTCTTGCCTGCCACTAATGAGGAGAGCCCTCCTATCCGTCAGCTGAGGCACAGGCTCGATCACGGATGGGGACCAGACTAGATCCAGTCCAGGGATTCGCTGGTTCAGCTCGAGTGGTGACTGGACTAACGGTAGTCCCGGGGGTCACATGCCCCACAGGCTAGAAGTGGAACTGCAGGGTCACCTGTGGAGCCGGGAGTGAAGAGGTTCCTGTGTAGCCGTTTAGAGACTTGGTAGCGGGAGGAGGAGCTCCTGCATGAGCCGAGTGATGTCTGAGGCCAGCAATCTGCCACATAAAGGAGTGGAGCCATACAATCCATGCTGTGGATGGCCTGTGGCTCCCTGAGGCTCCAGAAATGGGACATAATCTAGCGTGTAGTTGTCTTTATACCCTGGAGCCGTCCTCCTTGGACTGCAGGCGGGATGTATGGCAAGTCATCTGTGTGCCCTTCTCTGGACGCGGCCACAGTTGTGCTAGCAAAGTCACAAATCATTCTCAAAGGACCATGAAATAGAGTGGCTCTCCAGTTGGGCTCGTCTGTATCCCACTAACACCTTTCCCGGTCAGAAGAATAAGGCAACCTCACAGAGAGTTACACACAGGGAACTTATTTCCAAAGGACAAATGAGGTGAATGTGGTTCTGTCAGGTGTCCGGCCCCCTAGCAACCACCTGACCCTGGCAACCTGGCAGTGACCTGGTCACAGAGGTCACTGGGAGTTTGGGGAGCCATTTTATGATCCTTCGGTCCTTCTGGTATCTTGGGGGATGGGTGGGGTGAGGTGTGAGATGTGATTACAGAGGAACAGCACCACAAATACTATATATCTAACCTTATCAACCTATTTTGCACTGTGTCCTGGTGCAGCCCAACGAATGGCAGTCAAGTTGAAAGGAACATCCGTGACTTGGTACCTTTGAGGTCTGTAGAGGCTGATGGGTGGAGCTATAGGACGATGGGCTCATTGTAATAGTTAGAATGGAATAAATTGAACAATATCAAACATGTAGAAACCACGTGTTAGACTCGGTTCCATTTATTCCATAGTATTCTCCTCCTATAGCACCTCCCACCAGCGTCTACTGATTGAGATTCTTCTCATGTCCATGAGAAGGCTGGTATCCTCTCATTTGATCATAATTGGGCATTTTGGGAAGACATATGGAGGTGTGCCTATTATTAAATCTGGACTCATAGCTCCTCATTTAACTGTAATTAAGTCACAGCAGATTTCTGGCTCCTCCTGTGGAACTAGATGAAACCACCTTAAGTCTGTAAAGGGATTCATTGATGTCCCAGCTGCCTAACAGAGATAGTGGAAGAGTGCTTTTTCCTATTCTGTCAGGGTTCCATTTTCTATTAGGTTTTCAATACAATATCTGTCTGGCTCTTTATTTGTTAATTAATATAACCTGTTATGATGTTAATATGTATTGCACTATTGCAATTTAACTGTTTTCATAAAAGTTTTAATTTTACCAACTAAATTGTTCGTTTCATGCTTTAATCAGCCATGACCAAGAGCAAAACTATGCAATTAATAAAATTGAAATTATAATGGTTGGATAATATAGAGAAAATAACAGGCCTGCATTGCACTTGCAAAGCATAATAGGTCATGAGCAAAACTTATTTTATAATTAATTAATTCAGTTCTATGTCACTGGAAGAAATAATTGTCATGACAGCTAAAACAATTGTTTCCACTGTATGTCAGCTTAAATGAACGTACTCTATCCATGATTCATTATTGTCTCCCAAATTCGAACCACAGTTTCTGGATCAACTCCATTCCTTTTTAATTGAACCCTTATTTTCCATGTAAATTCACCGTAAAAAGATATTTACAGCAACGATTTGGGGAGGAGTTGCATGTGAGAAAAGTGGGGATTGGACAAGCCAAGTGGAAGCTACACTCTTAGAAAAAAGGTTCCAAAGGGTTTATTCGGCTGTCCCCATAGTAGAACCCTTTTTGGTTCTAGGCAGAACTCTTTTGGGGTTTTTTTCTATTTTTTTCTATATGGAACCCAAAAGTGTTCTACCTGTAACCAAAAAGTGTTCTTCAAAGTGTTCTACTATGGGGACACCCAAAGAACCCCTTTAGGATCTAGATATAACCTTTTTTTCTAAAATTGTAGGAATGATTTGTGTCATATCAGCACTTCATCCCAATTCGAATGAGGACCTGCTAGTAACTTCAGAAAACAGAAGGCCATTGTCACATGACATCTTCTCAAAGACCTGCCCATTACTGTCAAGTGAGGTGAGACGAGGAGACTTCTAATGGAGTGTTTAACCATAGGGCATTATCAGTTGCACATGGAATTGTAGATAACGAGTTGATGATGAACCAGGTAGTGTGAAGAGATCTTTATCACTTGGAGGAAGGGATCTGAATCTAATTACGAATCTAATCTAATGTATGTCACTCACTGCCCTACATATGGAGAGGTTGGAGTCAGGATAAAAAAGACTCATCGTTCACGAACGCGGGTTTGCACGATCGGCATGTGACAAATAGGTGTGTCGGGAAGATGTAAAGCGTTGATCTTCAACATGCCTACGGCATACAACAATCATTTACAGACAAGGTGTTGTTCATTGTTAACTAATGGCACCTTTGGATGCCTGTGAGGGGAGAGAGATGTCGATGCACTTCACATGATCATATACCTTGAGGGGTTTGAGGGCCCAGTTAGAACATTGCATTATTGGACGTTACAGTACATTTCATGGTGTAGTGCAGGTATTGAAGTAAAGGCAGAACATGATTCTTCTTGGTAAAGGAGGGAGGAAGGAGGTTGTTAGGATAGAGCAGGATGATTGCCACTCAGAGTACAAATAATGTTATTATATTTTCTCAAAAAGAAGGTCAGAGGTGGTATATGGAATGTGTATGGGGAGCAAGGAGGGACAAACTCCAGTGAAAAACAGTGTAAACTCCTCTGAAATCCTCTCATACTGGAAGCATATGTAACCCCGATGAAACAGATTGCACCCAGCTCCCTCTGATGTGGAGTTAGATTATGACTGTGGCAGGAGTGCGGGTGGAACAGCTTCGGTGGGAAAAGCAGAACATCTAATTTAGTCTGACCAGATCAAAGAGTGACGCACGACGAAGGAGGAAATGGAGAAAGGTGTGGAGATGCAGAGAGAGTGGGCGGGGTCGCTCTATATTACATCACCAGGCTAAACTTCCCTCCTCCAACATCACGGACTTCTCTCCTCCTTTGGTCTTCACTCCCTCTTTCAACTCTTCCGTCAGTGCTGTAGAGAGGTGAGGTTGCGTCCGGAAAAGGGATGAATCCCTGGCGCTACACACTGTCCTTTTTCCATCCCGATACTGTCATCGCAGGAATACCAGATCAGAGTATTAAGCTGTCCAGACTGGTTCTACATCAAATGGGTGCACAACGTGTCTATTCTGTTTCTTGGCAGTGTATGAAAGGAGAGTTAACACTGGAAACCCATCTTCCCAGCCAAGTAAACTCAGCCGTTAGCAGACAGGCAGGCGTTGGACAATCCCACTTCCTCACTGTAATAGAAAATACATATTCAAAGTGAAGATAAAGAAAGGCAGAGGAATAGTATATCTAGCCTCCAGATTTAGGCCAGAGTGTGAAACTAGTATTATATTTAATTTCCCTCAAACCCTTAGTTCTCGTAATCTCCAAAAATGTGTTAATTGAATTTATTGAGAAACTCAGCTCTTTTAAAGTTTACTTCAATTCCAAAAGCTTCTGACCAGTTGCGTTTGAACATCTCCCCCTTCTCATTTTGAATTAACATCACAGAGTAGTTAACCCTTGTTAACTACCTAATCAGGTCTCCCCATTTAAACAATCAGGTTCCACTCCCCTGGACATTCTAGAAAGGAGAAATGATGATGAAGCAGGTTCCTCAGGCAGACTTCTCAGTTCTAAGACGTCAATGTATTGATGAACCTTAAGGCAACTCCAAGGGTAAAATCCCCTCAGATAGAAGAGATGGAAGAGAGGGGAGAGTGATGGCGGTGTTTGTATTCGTTTCTCCTCCCCAGCGAGAGTTGCGTCGCAGCATTCTCCCTCAACCACACATGAATAATAAATGCTCGGCCAACATAAACCGACCTCTCCCTCTGTCCGTTACGTCAGACGGTGGATCTGTTTCACTGGAGCTCGACCTTGCTCTCCTCGCTCTAAACATTGTAACGCTGACACTTTTGCTAGCCTGCCAAGTCATAGGGTCATAGGGCCCCATCCTGTCATCATAATCCAGCCTACATTTAAACCAACAACTGTTCTACAAACCGTTTCTTGAGAGTGGGATCCGTTAGTCCACGATTAATTCTGCTGCATGTTGTTTCTGAACTTAGCAAATTCCTGTAGCTTCACAGGACATAAAGTGACTGGGTTTAAATTGTATGTTGGGGTTGACTGGTTATCCTGTTGTTCGGTCATAACATTCAAATGGCATGTCGTCTTAATGGTCTTTAAATGTTAAATGTTGGAAAAACGTTTATTTTATCCCTAACATCTGCCCTTGCTGTCTTTCTCAAGTCACTTTGCTTAGACCTTCAGCAATTTTTGTATTTTTTATTTGATTTATTTCACCTTTATTTAACCAGGTAGGCAAAACAAACATACAGTCAATAATACAGTAGAAAACAAGTCTATATACAATGTGAGCAAATGAGGTGAGATAAGGGAGGTAAAGGCAGAAAAAAGGCCATGGTGGCAAAGTAAATACAATATAGCAAGTAAAACACTGGAATGGTAGATTTGCAGTGGAAGAATGTGCAAATTAGAAATAAAAATAATGGGGTGCAAAGGAGCAAAATAAAATAAATAAATACAGTAGGGAAAGAGGTAGTTGTTTGGGCTAAATTATAGATGGGCTATGTACAGGTGCAGTAATCTGTGAGCTGCTCTGACAGCTGGTGCTTAAAGCTAGTGAGGGAGATAAGTGTTTCCAGTTTCAGAGATTTTTGTAGTTCGTTCCAGTCATTGGCAGCAGAGAACTGGAAGGAGAAGCGGCCAAAGAAATAATTGGTTTTGGGGGTGACCAGAGAGATATACCTGCTGGAGCACGTGTTACAGGTGGGTGATGCCATGGTGACCAGCGAGCTGAGATAAGGGGGGAATTTATCTAGCAGGGTCTTGTAGATGACCTGGAGCCAGTGGGTTTGATGACGAGTATGAAGCGAGGGGCAGCCAACGAGAGTGTACAGGTTGCAATGGTGGGTAGTACATGGGGATTTAGTGACAAAACGGATGGCACTGTGATAGACTGCATCCAATTTGTTGAGTATGGTATTGGAGGCTATTTTGTAAATGAAGTCGAGGATTGGTAGGATGGTCAGTTTTACAAGGGTATTTTTGGCAGCATGAGTGAAGGATGCTTTGTTGCAAAATAGGAAGCCAATTCTAGATTTAACTTTCGCTTGGAGATGTTTGATGTGGGTCTGGAAGGAGAGTTTACAGTCCAACCAGACACCTAGGTATTTGTAGTTGTCCACATATTCTAAGTCAGAGCCGTCCAGAGTAGTGATGTTGGACAGGCGGGCAGGTGCAGGCAGCGATCGGTTGAAGAACATGCACTTAGTGTTATTTGTATTTAAGAGCAATTGGAGGCCAAGGAAGGAGAGTTGTATGGCATTGAAGCTTGCCTGGAGGGTTGTTAACACAGTGTCCAAAGGGCCAGAAGTATACAGAATGGTGTCGTCTGCGTAGAGGTGGACCAGAGACTCACCAGCAGCAAGAGCGACATCATTGATGTATACAGAGAAGAGAGACGGTCCAGGAATTGCACCCTGTGGCACCCACATAGAGACTGCCAGAGGTCCGGACAACAGACCCTCCGATTTGACACACTGAACTCAATCAGAGAAGTAGTTGGTGAACCAGGCGAGGCAATCATTTGAGAAACCAAGGCTGTCAAGTCTGCCGATGAGGATGTGGTGATTGACAGAGTCGAAAGCCTTGGCCAGATCAATGAATACGGCTGCACACTAATGTTTCTTATCGATTGCAGTTAAGATATCGTTTAGGACCTTGAGCGTGGCTGAGGTGCACCCATGACCAGCTTAAACCAGATTGCATAGCAGAGAAGGTATGGTGAGATTCGAAATAGTCGGTAATCTGTCTTAGAAAGGCAGGGTAGGATAGATATAGGTCTGTAGCAGTTTGGGTCAAGAGTGTCCCCCCCTTTGAAGAGGGGGATGACCGCAGCTGCATTCCAATCTTTGGGAATCTCAGATGACACGAAAGAGAGGTTGAAGAGGCTAGTAATAGGGGTGGCAACAATTTCGGCAGATAATTTTAGAAAGAAAGGGTCCAGATTGTCTACTCCGGCTGATTTGTAGGGGTCCAGATTTTGCAGCTCTTTCAGAACATCAGCTGACTGGATTTGGGAGAAGGAGAAATGGGGAAGGCTTGGGCGAGTTGCTGTGGGGTGTGCAGTGCTGTTGACCGGGGTAGGGGTAGCCAGGTGGAAAGCATGGCCAGCCGTAGAAAAATGCTTTTTGAAATTCTCAATTATAGTGGATTTATCAGTCGTGACAGTGTTTCCTTTCTTCAGTGCAGTGGGCAGCAGGGAGGAGGTGTTCTTATTCTCCATGGACTTTAGTGTCCCAGAACTTTTTTGAGTTAGTGTTGCAGGAAGCAAATTTCTGCTTGAAAAAGCTAGCCTTGGCTTTTCTAACTGCCCTAGCTTCCCTGTATATTGGTCATAGGATGATTTTGTGTTGGTTTAGGGCAGTCAGGTCTGGGGAAAACCAAGGGCTATATTTGTTCCTGGTTCTAAATTTCTTGATTGGGGCATGCTTATTTAAGACGGGTAGAAAGGCATTTAAAAAAATAACAAGGCATCCTCTACCGACAGGATGAGATCAGTATCCTTCCAGGATACCCCGGCCAGGTCGATTAGAAAGGCCTGCTCGCTGAAGTGTTTCAGGGAGCGTTTGCAGTGATGAGTGGAGGTCGTTTGACCGCTGACCCATTACGGATGCAGGCAATGAGGCAGTGATCGTTGAGATCTTGGTTGAAGACAGCAGAGGTGTATTTAGAGGGCAAGTTGGTTAGCAAAGTCGACCTCTTGAGAAGTCCTACGATAGATCCCCTGCCATGTTCTTGCTCACACTGGGTGGTAATATCTCAATTCTTCAGACACACTAGAAGAAGACAGTTTCCTGGTTCGGTCCATCTTTAATATCCTTCTATGTAGAAGGTTATTCATATCAGAGCCGTGACCCACATCCAGCAGCACGGGGTCTTAGAGGATGTTAATTGGCTTCGGAGATTCATATCCAATCTCGGTAGGTGGCAGTCCACACAGATCAGGAATACATCAAGGCTCCTAATTAAACCATGACTTCAATTCTGGAGATACAGGTCTGTAACACATTGTGGTACTACAGCATTTTGTGATTCAGAAAGGGTTCAATGTCAGGCAAGTATGTATAACTTCTGCATGCGTCCACACACATCAGGATTATATATAGGCTCCTTATTAAAAATAAGGTTTCTGGACTGGAAATACAAGAGTAAAGCACTTTGTCACACTATAACATACTTTTATGATTCAGAGCGGGTTCAATGTCAGGACGGTTTGTATATTTAATTGATGCCTTCATCATTCGTACAGACAGATCAGGAATGAATCAAGGATAATTAGTAAAACAATTTTCAAATAAAATAAAATAAAATCATTGCTACGATTCTGGAGATTTCATATTGTAACATACTTTTGTGATTCAGAAGCGCTTCAATATTAGGCAAGTCAGTATAATTTCCCTGTTCATAACGTCACTTTCACTTAGTAGTCATTCAACTGTCACTTTGTTTTCTCTCCACTTCCCTCGGGTCTTTCTGGTCTGCATAGCAATCACATACCAGGGGGGTGGCTGGCTTGTAGCTGCATCATGGCGTTCTGTTATATTTAATTATGCTGGGTCGAGGCAAGGTGAGCTGAAAAATGCTTCAGAGCTGGAGACGTTTCTCGTCAAACTCATCTCAGCGCGTCCGACTCTCCCTGGCAGAACAAAGGGCAGCTAGTGGTCGACGGCAACCTATTCCCTCATAATCAGTTTCTCAATGACTGCTTAGTGTGGAATGAAGGCAGCTGCCCATCTCTGACTATTTTTTCCAATGGGATTGACACCATGGTCTGTGGTTATCGCCCGCTATAGAGCCAAAATGAATTCCCAGGGAGAAACCAAAGGAAGAGGCTCTCCAAAGCTACTTCACACACTGTTACACACCACTATTAAAGATCAGAGAATGAATCTTCTCCTTTCTCATCATCTTCAATTGTTCCAGCTACCCTGTCTTCCTTTCCATCTCCTCTAGATCTGCAGGAAAGTCTTAGTGAAACCGGTGAAGCTGACAACCGTTGATTATCATACTTCCAGGCTGTCAATCAGTTCTCTCGTTGCACAGTGAGGAGTTGATTGCCTTCGTCTTGGGACACTACATAAAAACCCCAGGGAGACATGTATTACTATATTACCGAGAATGTAAACTGCTGCAGATGACTGTGCCTTGTTTTGAAATCAAGTGAGAATTGAAGATGTAAATCTGTTGCTTTGTAAAAAAGTGTAAAAGCTGGTGTGGATACTAATTGTTGATTTAAGTCATGTTCAGGTTTACGTTAAAGCACAGTAATGGGGAAATGTAAGCTAAACACAGCCTAACTAGCTTCCGTGTGATTACCATAGTTGTAGTATACACTGAGTGTGCAAAAGATGTTAAAGAACTGTTAAATCCACTTCAATCAGTGTAGATGAAGGAGATAGGTTAGAAGACAGATTTTTAAGCCTTGAGACAATTAAGACATGGATCGTGTATGTGTGCTATTCGGAGGGTGAATGGGCAAGACAAAATATTTAAATGCCTTTGAACTGGGTATGGTAATAGGTGCCTGGCGCAACGGTTTGAGTGTGCCAAGAACTGCAACGCTGCTGGGTTGATCACATTCAACAGTTTCCCATGTGTATCACGAATGGTCCACCACCCAGAGGACATCCACGCATCTTGACAAACTGTGGGAAGCAGTGGAGTGAACATGGGCCAGCATTCTTTTTGGTATGCTTTCAACACATTGTAGTGTCCATGCCCCAACGAATTGTGGCTGTTCTGAGGGCTAAAGGGGTTGCAAATCAATATTAGGAAGATTTTCCTTATGTTTTGTACACTCAGTGAATACTCTCTGGATGTGATAATCACATGGTAATCACAAGATTCTGATGTACGATATCACTATTTCCCTTTTCTCTAGTGACGGAACTGTGAAGAGCCACCGACCTTGGTGTCAATCCTATAGAGTTCAGAGAGGGGCAGCTGCTCTTATTCCCTACTAAGCAGTCATTGAAAAACTGATTATGAGGGAATAGACCGGCATCACCCACGAGCTGCCCTTTCTCCTGCTAGGGAGAGCTGGACACTGAGATGAGTTTGACGTGGCACGCCTCCAGCTTCGGAACGCTTTTCAGCTCACCTTCCCTAGACTGACCTTAATTAAATAAGACAGGACGTTATGATACAGCCCCCACCCGCAGATAAACTAGCGCACTGACAGAGACAGAGACAGAGAGTGTGTGTGCTGGACTGCACTGGTGGACCTTCCGAATATCCTGCTCTACTAGAGAAAGAAAGAGAAAGAAGGGGAAACTGTGTAACAGCGGTATGTTGACTCTGTCCACAGAGTCAAACAAATACAATGACAGTCTTTTACAGTGATGTACATATTCATACACCAATTTACCCCACTTTCCACATTCCTCTGAGTGACAGATGATATTTCACTCATGCGTTTCCTCTATTTCAAAGTTCTGACAGTATAAAGAAATATAAATATTCAGATCATCTTTGGGGAGCTGTGCATTTAGAGCACTGTCAAAAGAAACACTTCAGCAAGCGGAAAATCATTGTAAATCATTGTATTTGAACCCCCCCCCCCGCTGTCTTCTCAGTCGAAATTGGATGTGAATCTCAGAAGCCAATTAACATCTTCTCAGAAGGTGGTGTGGGTGTGGGTCATGGCTCTGAAAATCCCTCTACATAGAAGAATATTAAAAAGACAGATTGATCAAGAACCAGGAAGTGGTAGGAAAATGTGACTCGTTTCAGGAAGCTAGGCATATGTCGCACGTCACTACTTCACAGGAGAGGCATTTGAATGTACATATATATTGTATGCCATCTGTAAATACAAATGAAATTGTTAAATTACAAGCCCAATTGGTTTATCCACTAGGCTCAAGTTAGACAGGTGTGTCTGGGGTGATTACGGGCATCTATTGTGTTTCATGAACATATGTACATGTCTAGACAATAATGACCCATCCACTTAGACAGATGTAGCTATGGAGTGGTTAATTAATTTCTTTCACATGACCCATCAATTTAGACAAGTGAGTCTGGGTAAGCATCATCTAGTAATTATAAATATTTAAAAATTGTTAAGGTTTTCTTCCGGTGAAGGAGAGGCGGACCAAAATGCAGCGTGGTTATTTCGATTCATGTTTAATAAAAAGATAAACACGAACAATACAAACAATAAACGTAACATGAAACCCTAAACAGCCTTATCTGGTGCAAACAAACACTGAGACAGGAACAATCACCCACGAAACACTCAAAGAATATGGCTGCCTAAATATGGTTCCCAATCAGCGACAACGATAAACACCTGCCTCTGATTGAGAACCACTCTAGGCAACCATAGTCTTACCTAGACAACTCTACTATACCACAATCCCATAACCTACAAAAACCCCAAGATAAAACACACCACATAATAAACCCATGTCACACCCTGGCCTGACCAAAATAATAAAGAAAACACAAAATACTAAGACCAGGGTGTGACAAAAATATTTTTATCTGGACACTTTTTGTTTTTGATAATGCAACCTTGCACATATGCATAGCCCATTCCACTGTACCATTTACATCTTCGGTATCCTGTGCATGTGACAAATAAACTTAGATTGTATTTGATATAGTTTGTGTTTACCAGAGAGAGTAATCTGCAGAACAACATGACCTGCACCAATGTCAGATTAGGATATACTGTAGGAGAGGACTAGATAAAGTGTATTTTACCTGGAGTTTTTCCTTATTGTAAACTACTACTTTTAACACTTTCAGTCTTGAAATCGTTGGTTGTTTACTACAATAATCACTCTGTTTAGCACATAGCCTCATGTGAATCCTTAAAGAGGTGGGGGGGGGGCTAAGGCTTAAGAGGGTGTGAACGATGCTGAATGGGTATAGACAAAGAAGAGCACTCCAGTAGGTGTACCAAATGATTCAAGGGCCATTTTCTCAGAAGTGAGTTACAAGTTTATCCACTTTCAAAGCAGAATTACTTACCCATTGTTCCTCAACGGTCTGTACTTTTATCCAGTGTATAAAACACCATTTTAAATTTTGCTACATAGAACCGAATCCAGGTGGTGGGTCACAAATGTCCCCTGCGCACGCCTGTCAGTGACTGAAGAAGTGAACGATTGTCATTATTACCCAGCGTGACCAAGAATGGTCAAGAATTTGTCAAAGAACTTTACTAACTTTTCTGGAAAAGTACCTCTCTCACGACCATGACAAAGCAAACTAGAAGGAAGAAGATTGTACTGACATAAAAGACACGCACATTAAAAAATACTATAGTTCCCTACGGTCTAAATACTGTAGAATTACAATATTTATATACTATAGTATTAACTGTTTGTTTTCGCAGACATAACTGTAGTATACTGTAGTATTTACTGTAGTGTTTTTGTGGACATTAGTATTTACTGTAGTATTTTCACAAGTATTACTTTAGTACACTGTTGTATTTACTGTAGTGTTTTTGAAGAATTTACTGTCTTTTTTCTGGATATTACTGTAGTATTTACTAAAGTGTTTTTGTGTTATTATCTTTGACATAGAAGCGGGGGCTTTCTCCTTGGGGAAACCTACTGGATAAATACTAAAAGAGCAAATTATCCATAAGATGTAAGTAGGACTGGGGTCTGAACTGGGGTCAAAAGGAGAACTCCTGGGGTCTGAGCTGGGGTCAGAGCTTCTGCTCTTTTCTATAAGCTGTAAATAGGTACGTAAGTAAAGAGCAGGGGTAGCTCAGGGATTCCTGCCCTTTTCTACCTCTCTTCTCAGTGTGTCAGTCCAGTCAAGGGTGAGGTTTGTTAAGGGACAAGTGGGATGGGGGTTGGAGTTCTCCTTTTGTCTTCTGCGACTTGATTTTAGATAAAACAAACTTTATTGGATAATTAAATGTAGCCTACAGAACATTTTTAAATAAAATTAAAATAAAAGAGGAGGGAGGGGTTTGGTAGGGGATACAAACCCGGTTTAGGTTTGGAGGGTAGAATACAGATCTAGTTTAAAGTATTTCTATATTTTTTTTTATAACATTAGGCGATGGAAACGTGCTCTTCAGCATGCAGGGAGACTGGCGGCCATGTGCTCCTTAAAACCTGTTGTGACTAGGGGGCAGTATTTTCCTTTTGTCAGGATATTTTGTCAGGAAAGATGCTAGAATATGCATATAATTGACAGCTTAGGATAGAAGACATTCTAAAGTAACCAAAACTGTAAAAATATTGTCTGTGAGTATAACAGAACTGATGTTGCAGGCGAAAGCCTGAGAAAAATCCAATCCGGAAGTGCCTCCTGATTTGAAAGCGCTGCGTTCCAATGAGTCCCTATTGAGCAGTGAATGGGCTATCAACCAGATTACTCTTTCTCCGTATTCCCGAAGGTGTCTACAGCATTGTGACGCAGTTGTACGCATTTATGTTGAAGAATACCCGTAAGCGGCTACATTGCGTAAGTGGTCACCTGATGATCCCAGAGAGATTCTCTCGTAAAATACAGAGGGAGCCATTACTCCAATCAGTCCTACTGAAAAACTAATATCACCGATGGATATATTATAGAATAGATATTTGAAAAACACCTTGAGGATTTATTATAAACAACGTTTGCCACGTTTCTGTCGATATTATGGAGCTAATTTGGAATATTTTTTCGCCGTTTTCGTGACTGCAATTTCCGAACGATTTCTCAGCCAAACGTGAAGAACAAACGGAGCTATTTCGCCTACTATATTTTTGGAAAAAAGGAACATTTGCTATCTAACTGGGAGTCTCGTGAGTGAAAACATCCGAAGCTCATCAAAGGTAAACAATTTAATTTGATTGCTTTTCTGATTTCCGTGACCCAGTTACCTGCTGCTAGCTGGACAAAATGCTATGCTAGGCTATCGATAAACTTACACAAATGCTTGTCTAGCTTTGGCTGTAAAGCATATTTTGAAAACACATCCACACATCCACAGAAGAAGACAGCATTTGCACCCACAAGTTGATGTGGAAAAATAACATCAAAAGACATCTGAATGCACATCATCCCAAGATACACACTCAGGTAATGACAGCTAGTGTTTTGCCACTACTTATGACTCTTATCGTGACCCTTTGAATTGGCTGTGCAAGTAAATGTTTTAATTAGTCGTATCAGTGCGAGCTGAACATTCATTACACGGTCACATCACCAAGGTTATTAGAGTAAACAAAAACTTGAATCTAAAGTAGAAACAAAATTGGAAAAGCTATTTAGTAAACTTAAATAAAAAATTAAAAAAACAATTGTAAAACTAAAACTATACTGAATCTATTATTTTTGACTACAAAATTAACAAAAAATTATATACAAAATCAGAGCATTTAAAAAAATCTATTAATAGGTGTTGAAAAGGTGAATGGTTTTCTTTCATTGATACCCATTCTCTCAATATATATTCCAAAAAAAGTGCATTCGGAAAGTATTCAGTTTAACTTAAATTTTTCAGACCCTTTACTCAGAACTTTGTTGGAGCACCTTTGGCAGTGATTACAGCCTCAAGTCTTCTTGGGTATGACGCTACAAGCTTGTCACAGCTGTATTTGGGGAGTTTCTTCCATTCTTCTCTGCCGATCCTATCAAACTCTGTCAGGTTGAATGGGGAGCGTCGCTGCACAGCTATTTTCAGGTTTCTCCAGAGATGTTCGATTGAGTTCAAGTGAGGGCTCTGGTTGGACCACTCAAGGACATCCTGCATTGTCTTGGCTGTGTGCTTAGTGTCATTTTCCGGTTAGAAGGTGAACCTTTGAAACATTCTGAGGTCCTGAGAACTCTGCAGCAGGTTTTTATCAAGGATCTCTCTGTACTTTGCTCCGTTCATCCTTCCCTCGACCCTAACTAATCTCCCAGTCCCTGCCGCTGAAAAACATCCCCACAGCATGATGCTGCCACCACCATGCTTCACCGTAGGGATGGTGCCAGGTTTCCTCCAAATGTAACACTTGGCATTCAGTCCAAAGAGTTCAATCTTGGTTTCATTCGACCAGCTGCGCACACTCTGACAATCAGCTCTTGGTCTTGTAGCATCTCGTGGAGTTTCTCTACAGACTGTGGTGCACTTCGGCCACACACCTGTGAATGATACGGAAATAAAAAGAGGAACGTAGGAAATATGACTCATACTCACTGTGAAATGACATCACGGCTTTCTGCATGATTACAATGATATAAATGACTTAAGCAATTGTAGAATGCATGTAGATTTAAATCATACCTGTATTTCGATCTCTACGAACCCCTTGTAGAGGCCAAACTGCTCTGAGTGGTACCGCACTGCTGAGAACCATGAGTTCCAGCATGTTGCACATGAATAGGGAGCCATAGTCGCTCTCTTCCACCCTGACAGTTTGGTGGTGAGGATGGTAAGGTATCTTCTTTTGCGTGCCCCTGCCTGGTAAAACATCTGCGAAGAAACTTAGAATGAGTGCGTTCAGCTGATCAAAAGCTTTGTGGAAAGCACTCCCTATCGGATTCATGACATGAGCCATGTATGCTATGTGCAGGGAGTTGGGGAACAATGATTGAAGTGCCGCTTTGTAGGCTTTCCTCGTGTACTCTCTGTGTCAAAGATAATGACATCATCATTGGAGATATTGTAGTCTTGTTGACTTTTCCCCACCGCCATGGAAACTGTTGAATGGGTTGCACTGCTCCAGAAACACCGTCTCTGCGAGGTAGAATTCTCCCCGAGGTGTCCTTTTCAAGTGGTGCCATGAGGATGTTTAGTACATATGTTCCAACAACATCTGGAGTTTCATCAAAAATGACTGTCACTAGTTTCCCTGCAAGATGTTGCTTGAGTTCTTCCCTCACCTTTTCAGGTAGCCATCTCCCAAGTACTTGTCCTGTAGCTGGTGGCACCTCCATTGATGACTTTCTCCTTCAGAAACTGCCTCATTGGGGGGGATCACTTTTGGGAAAGGGGGCATGTTGACATGCTGTGCAAGTGCGTAGCCAATCTTCGCAAATCTGAAAAGTAACAATTGCACCAATTAATTTGAAAAAAACATAGATCCGGGGGTGTCATAATCCACTCACACGTTCACTCACACACACTTCTCCTCTCCATCAGGCATGGGGCTTACTATCAACATGAGATGCACCTCCCATTCCCACTCACACTCTCTCAATTCAATGAAACTCAAGGCACTTTATTGGCATAGGAAACAAATAAATGGTTATAGTACAAAAGGGAAAATAAATCAACATAAATATGGGTTGTATTTACAATTGTGTTTGTTCTTCCCTGGTTGACCTTTTCTTGTAGCAACAGGTCACAAATATTGCTGCTGTGATTTCACACTGTGTTATTTCACCCAATAGATATGGGAGTTTATCAAAATCGGGTTTGTTTTCTAATTCTTTGTGGGTCTGTGCAATCTGAGGGAAATATTTGTCACAATTATGGTCATACATTTGGCAAAGTGCAGCTCAGTTTCCACCTCATTTAGTGGGCAGTGTGCTCTTGAGAGCCAGGTCTGCCTACAGCAGCCTTTCTCAATAGCAGGGCTATGCTCACTGAGTCTGTACATAGTCAAAGCTTTCCTTAAGTTTTATGCTGTACACAGAGGATATTTTGGTGTTGGTCCCATTTTGCAAATTCTTGGTTGGTGAGCGGATCCCAGACCTCACAACCATAAAGGGCAATGGATTCTATAACTGAATCAAGTATTTTTAGCCAGATCTTAATTGGCATGCCAAATTGTATGTTCCTTTTGATGGCATAGAAGGCCCTTCTTGCCTTGTCTCTCTCTCTCTCTCTCACTCAAAAAACAACAACAAATAGATTCAAAGCTGATCAATCGCTTTCAATTTGAGGATCAATATTTCTTTCGAATAAATTGTCTTCAAAATACTTGAGATTGTGATTTGTCAGGGAGATGACTTCAACAGTCCACCTCAACCTCCCTAGTGACTCGTCTGTGTATTAAAATAATTCTAGATGTTTAGGAACTGACTGGAAATAAGAGCGTCTCCCAGGCAGGGACAGACTGGGACCGAAACAGGCCCGCACATTTCTAACACCGGCCCATTTGTTTCTCCGAGGCCCCCACACCGGCCCTTTTATCCCCCCAAGGCTCCCATTATGACATTATTAGCCTAATAATGATATTTCTGCTAAAAAAAAAAAAAAAAAATTAGACAGGCCCACTGTTCTAAAGATGGACCGGCCCATCTGACATTTGCCCTAACTGCCTTATGGCCAGTCTGTTTCTGCTCCCAGGTACTAGTTGCAGAAAGTCGAGATAGAAAAAAAGACATTAAAAAAACATATGTTGCTCATTATATGATGCATCCCTACAGCAGGTCCATAGACACTGTTAGATAACATTTTTAGCCTGTGACCTGGCCCTTGTGGAGTGGATAATTTTCGAGCAAAAACATCACAGCCCATATATATCTGAATGATATGCATCTCATTAGTTGTAATTACTTTATGTCAGAAGCTTCGGGAAAACACATTCTGTTTGACATCAGTGTCAACATTTACTTAATGAGTTTGACAATTAGCCTCTTCTTGTTTGCGAGTAGGCATGACATTGAGTGCAGGATTTTTTTCAACTTCAGGGTATCTGTTTAATTTGCATGTATTATATGGATGTTAGGTAAAAACAATGATGTGATGGTAGTGATGATAGTCTCTCAAATTCGTTCTGTAATTTGTGGGAAAGGGTTACACTTGTATAATCAGTGATTTGTGTACATATATTTTCACATCAAACATAGCGTACACACTTAGACACACACCAGTATATACATTCACATTGTTGTATGTATAAATCATATAAGTACATACAACAAAAGCACATCTGGGTCTATCTATCTCTTTGCTTTGTTTGTTAGCATCTAGCATTGTTAGCATCTTGTCGCAGAAACGTGATTTAGCTCACACAGCAACAGCGCCCGAGGGAAGGTCACCCACCAGTCAAGTGATCCATCATTTGGTGCAACAGAAGAAGACTGGGTTCATGTTGACTTGGTATTTATTATTCATGCACCGTTTATGAGAATGGCCTGCGAGAGGAGAGGAGAAGAATATAAAGCCTTCCCATCACTCTCACTCATCCCTCGCTCTTCCTCTATCAGTTCTCTCTGAGGGGATTTTACCCTTGGAGTTGCCTTTAGGTTCATCAATACATTGACATCTTAGAACTGAGAATTCTCCCTGAGAAACCTGCTTCCTCCTCGTTTCTTCTTTCTGGCATTTCCTGACTGTTTGAATGGGGAGAAGGAATTAGGTAGTTTTACAAGGGGTTAGTGCTCTGTTAACTGGATTTAAAAGAAGAGAAGAGTGGTTCAAATGCATCTGGTCAGAAACAGTTTTGAATAGAGTTGAATGTTTTAAAAGCTGTGTCTCACAGTAAATTCAATTAACACATTTTCAGAGATTACACAAATCAGTGTTTGAGGCATGCTGGATATACTATTTCCATTACAGCGAGGGAGTGAGATCAGTCGACCCCTGCCTGTCTGCTAACTGCTGAGTTCACTTGGCTGGGAAGATTTCCGGTGTTAACTCTCCTTTCATACACTGCCAAGAAACAGAATAGACACGTTGTGCACAAGTTTGCTGTACAACCTGTCTGGACAGCTTAATATTCTAATCTGGAATTTCTGAGATGACAGTATCGGGATGGAAAAAGGACAGTGGGTAGCGCCAGTTATTCATCCCTTTTCTGGATACAACCTCACCTCTCTACAGCACCGACAGAATAGTTGAAAGAGGGAGTGAAGACCAAAGGAGGAGAGAAGTCAGTGATGTTGGAGGAGGGAGGTTTCGCCGGGTGATGTAACATAGAGCGACCCCGCCCACTCTCTCTGCATCTCCACACCTTTCTCCATTTCCTCCTTCGTCGTGCGTCACTCTTTGATCTGGTCAGACTAAATTAGATGTTCTGCTTTTCCCACCGAAGCTGTGCCACCCGCACTCCTGCCACAGCCATAATCTAACTCCACATCAGAGGGAGCTGGGTGCAATCTGAGCTTCATCAGAGGGTAGGCCTACATGTGCTTCAGTTTCTGAGAATCTGTGTTGTTTTGGTCCCTGTAGTTTTGGGGAAATTGTAGGATGACTAGGGACACTTACACTAATGTAAGAGGAGATACAATGTGGATGAAACATGTGGAGCGGATGTGAACCAGCTAATTAGAACTAGGTAGCATCAGGCTTTCACATCTGGAGCCGTAAAATAGCTTGACTATCATGAGTCACAGGTATTGTCTGGGACGCAGGGTGCATTGTGGGTACACAATCCCGGAGTGGTTCGTTTGGAGAAGGACACCCTCGGCACAAACAAGCGCATACAGACACCTCCAACATTACCAGGTGTCTGTTGTTTGTCTCTTGCAATTCAAAACTAGACCGTGAAGGATAGCATCCTATTCATGATGTTACACCTGACTCTCTCTAATCTTGGGAGTTTGATGTCCATAGACCCTGTGTGCTATTAGCTCCATTTAATTTGCACCGAGGGGAACCTTTATGTACACCTGCACTATCTCCCCCTGACCCCCCCCCCCTTACAAGGAGTCAAGGTTGTTCTGCTTTAGTATTGCGATAATGCAGCTGGACCATGAAATGTGACATCCTCTTACTGTTGGAGCTTTAACCGACCTTCACATCCCCCAGGGGGTTGACATTATCCTTTTACCATTTGCATATCTCCAAGAACAGAGGGAAAAAAATACACATATTTCTGTCTCTGAGATCATGGTCCGTCCCTTATTCAACCAAGGAAGAAAATAGATGTCCCTGAACAGTATAATCATCTTAGCACTCCTCTTCATCTGGAGACGCTCCACTTTGAGCATTCTCTTTGAATATCAATTTCATTCGAAGCCGTGTATTTTCTGTACAGCTAATTGAAACACTCTCTCCACCCTGACCAGGAAGTGTGAACTATGGAGAGCCTTGAGGGCCATAATAAAGGAAGACCTCTGAAACCTGACGAGTGATTGACGTATCAAGGTCAGCTACTGTACCGCTTCGCAGCCCTTAACCTGCAACTCCAAGGCTGTCCCGAATGGCACCCTATTCCCTATATAGTGCATTACTGTTGAACAGAGCCCTATGGGACCTGGACTAAAGTAGTGCAATATATATTGGGAATAGAGTGCCATTTAGTACGCATCGCCAGACTACAGATAAGGCTTGGAGTAATGGAGGGATTCCCACACCAAAAAAAAGAACCGTCAGAATTTTCTCAGTTTCTCTCAATTTTCGCCATCTGGTCATGGGCAGACATCACGTCACTTTATTGTTGCTTTTTTTGTGCTGAAGTCACTGTCTCTCTCCCGTCTGTTAAAATATAGTCCCTGTTTCCTAGATGCGGTCATTGTTACATGTCACGGCCCCTTTCTCAATTCTCGTGACAAATGCACTACGGGATTATTTCACTATGAAATAATGTCCCATAGTTCTGCAAGAGCACCTCAATTATGTTCCTCTTTGGTGAATTTGCTCTCTATCCATCTACCGTATCCATCCATCAACATCAAAATGGAGGAGGAGTCATACCAAGGGTAATAGGTATCTGTTCAGGTGCCTGCCTGATTGTTAAAATGCTCATTTATTTAATTCAGTTGCTGCCACTGACTGAGGTGTGTGTGAGCCAACCAGGAATCTGCTGAGTTAGCTATTCCCCAAAATTACATTTGTTTGGTTGAGGCCTTTGGCTTGTTCTATCCTGCCATGAATGCTTTTAGGTTTGTGGTGAAGATGCTTGAAATTGTTATCACTGCAAATTCCACATCCCATCCCATATACACACTCACTCACTCACACATACACACACACACTCTACTTTGACACTTCCACACACACTACATATGCACACACACTACATATGCACACACACGCATAACGACACAACAAAAAACACACATTCGGAAAGTAATCAGACCAGTTGACTTTTTCCACATTTTGTTACATTGCAGCCTTATTCTAAAATGTATTAAATTGTTTTTCTTTCTCATCAATCTACAAACAATAGTTTTTAGAAATGTTTGCAAATGTGTAAAAAATATATATTTTTATAACACATTTACGTAAGGATTCAGACCCTTTTCTCTGTACTTTGTTGAAGGACCTTTGTAGGATATTACAGCCTAGATTATTCCTGAGTAGGATGCTACAAGCTTGGCACACCTGTATTTGGGGAGTTTCTCCCATTCTTCTCTGCAGATCCTCTCAGGTTGATCAGTAGCATTGCTGCACAACTATTTTCAGGTCTCACCAGAGATGTTCAATCGTATTCAAGCCCGGGCTCTGGCAGGGCCACTTAAGGACATTCATAGATTTGTCCTGAAGCCACTCCTGCGTTGTTTTGGCTGTGCGCGTAAAGTCTTTGCCCTGTTGGAAGGTGAACCTTCGCCCTAGTCTGAGGTCCTGAAACATTCATGGTATTTAGCTTGCTGTTGCTGGCTAATTTGTCAAGGGATATAAACTTTGGGTTTGTTATTTTACATGAAATGTAGAAGGTCCTTTGTAGAATTTTACCCATTTTGAGTCACACAATCGTGTGTTCTCTACTCCAACAATTCATCCACAGATAAAAGGGGAAACCTAGTTAGTTTCTAGAAATCTCTCCTCCTTCAAGTCTTCTTTTTCTGTGGACTTTATATGGCGGTTGGCAACCAACTTTAAGGTGCATTACCACCACCAACTGGACTGGAGTGTGGACCTCAGTTCACATTTCATCACACACAAGGGTATATTTCTGTCTGTAATAAAGCTTTTTTTTGGGGGGGGGGGAAATAATTCTGATTGGCTGCGTCTGGCTCTCCAGTGGGTGGGCCTGGCTGACAACTCGGTGGGCCTATGCCCTCCCAGGCACACCCCATGGCCCAGTCATGTGAAATCCATAGCTTAGGGCCTAATTAATTCATTTCAATTGACTGATTTCCTTAAATGAACTGTAACTCAGTAAAATCTTTGAAATTGTTGCATGCTGCATTTATATTTTTGTTCAGTACAGTTTCACCGGAGGACTCAGAAATCTGCTGTGACTTAATTACAGTTAAATGAGGAGCTATGAGTCCATATTTACACATTGTTGGTGCACACCTCCATATGCACCGACAAATTGGTACAAGAAGATAAATGTAGGTGCAACCAGACCGTATCTTATCCGCATTTTTAAGGAGATGTCATTTTAACATTGGAGAAAAGTCTGAACATTTCTGTGATTCACATATAGGCCTTATACCTGGGTAACTAGTGTAATGACCTATGTAACTATTTCATAATAAGCTAGTAAGCACATGGAGTTATTAAGAAGTACTTGACACCATATACTCTGTGTTCCTGTCAATACCGTTAAAGCCAGGCAATATTACAGGTCCGGACAACAGTACTTCATGTCTTCAGGAAGGTGACAAGCCTAATTCTAGCATTTTCCCGTAGAGGTAAAAAACAGCCTGTCCACGAAACCTACCAGTAGCACATGTACATGTTCCCCTTCTTGGAAGTCAGAAGTAGCAGTGGTGAGTAATATACAATTATCTGCACTTACACACCTAATGCAATGTCATTACACATCATTCCCTTGCAGTTAGGGCTTTGACAGCACAAAGTAACACCAGCGTGATGAAAGAGATGGAAGAATACCAGAAAGAACACAGGAGAGGATCTATTTGTTGGTGCCTCCTGGTAAAGAGCTCTGCAGAGGAGAGAGAAAGGAAAAGAACAGATGCGACCTCGGGTAGGAGGTAAGCAGGGGAGGAGGGCGGTGGTGCTGATAACACAGGGGCATCTTGGTCCTGCTCCAGGTCACTGCAGATGGACGAGGGAACAAGGGATGATCCGGCACAACGAGGAGCCAATCAGAGCTGAGCAGACTGCAGGGTTCCAGCCCTCCGCAGGGATGTTATCAGTGATGGACACTTCAACGTCAGAGCTGGATTAGAACAATACATATTGGGACACATCGAACAACAAAAAAGTGGGTCGATATTGTCAGAATATAGGGTGTGACAGTCATTTTCGGACAGCTTAATTCAAAACCCTACTTAGTCAGGCCCTGTTTACTCAGATTCAATTTTTAGTACTGAATGTTGGTTCATGGTATCAACTAAAGGCTCCCGAATGGCGCTGCCTTCTAAGGCACTGCATCTCAGTGCAAGAGGTGTCACTGCATTCCCTGGTTCAAATCCATGCTGCATCACATCTGGCTGTGATCGAGAGTCCCATAGGGTAGCACACAATTGGCACAGCGTTGGCTGGGGTAGGCCGTCATAGTAAATACAAATTTGTTCTTAACTGACTTGCCTAGTTAAATAAAAGGGGATGCTGTGTCAGGAACCATTTCCTTTTGTGTGCGGATTTGATTTACATAAGCTATCTGTTTTATCTAGCCTACTTGGTTGACTGTTGGTGGAGAATAAGCACAATTAACTGCATAGGCCAACATTCACTGAAATTAATGAGGATGCCACTGTGAGACATGCAAATGGAGACTGACCTCTGTATGATGGCGGCGCGGTGACGGAACACACACATCACATTCATCATGTGCGAGAGTTCATTTGCATATCTTTATTGGCTGTATTTGTCAAACCGGTAGAATCCATAACTTCGATGTGACGCTGCATTCTTTAATAATGGTCTACACGGGGTGGAATATTTCATGAGCACAGACGTCTCCGAAGGCCTCCGAGGCAGAAGTGCCACCGTGGATCGTATTTCAGTCCCTTCAAATGAGAAACTCAACTACTAATATGCGCCTGTGGCCAATGGAGCTGCAGGTCTAGGGGGTTCTCTGCAAAGATTATTCCGACAATTTAACTGGCAAACACCTGTAGCCATTCCCTAATAACAAACAGTCATAATTCCATTGCTGAGCTCATCTGACAGAGTAATTCCAACTTGAGAAATTGTCTTTTAATAGGAGAACCATTCTCCATTGTTTTAGCCATGCTGGGTTTTCCACAGTAAGCATGGTTAGAATCAACAGATCTGCCTCCCGGGACCTTACGGGGCATCGAATGGCGATGTGAGAATGGAGATGTGCTATCCTTTGCCTGCAGGCCCTTCTACCACCTTGGCTTCAGCCCACTCACTCCACAGCAGTCCAACACCCCATTCGCAACTTTCGCCTCCGTTGCAGGACCAGAGAACAAACAGGCAACTTGACCGAACCAACAGCGTTCAATGCAGCATGATGGCTTTTTCAGGAAGTGGCAATCAAGGGAAGGGAGGGAAACAGGAGGGCATTGGGAGAAGGAGAACCCTCGCAGGGTTTATGCGTGTGGA